>NC_138966.1:181320000-181872500 GCF_055761805.1 Camellia sinensis
AGATATAAATTTTGTCTTTGTTGTCAGAAGTTTTCTAGTCTTTGCTATAAAGAAAGTTGTTAATGGAATATCGTTGGAAGAATGATGTAGCCAGCTAATGAAATCTCTTTTCAAAAATACAAATGTTCTGTAAAGCTTCAGTTACCCTCATCAATTTTTGTTGTGTAGATCTACCAAAAAAAATGAGTGGTCACCATTGATTCAATGGTAAAACATTGGCTTAATAACTTTGAGGTTATGGTTTAAGTCACAGGGCAACCACTTTGTACACTATACCAAAGATTAGGTGTATACCCAATCTTTCCTCTCCAAAACACACATTAATGTTAGTACTTGTGCCTTGATAATTCACTTCCACTCTAGCTATGGCACAGTTCAATATCAGCCACTATACCAAAGATACTAATATGGAACTGTGACATAGCTAGAGTGGAAGTGGATTATCAAGGCACAAGTACTATCAAAGTGGATAGTGGCTGCTCAATTGTAGGAGGCCAACCTGTGGGCTAGTTGTGGCGCTATGGTGGATTATAAACAATATGCACTTTATGATGTCCTTAATCCTAGTTGTTTTGGCATTCCCCTTTTGCATTGCTTTCAGTTTGAACTAGTTACTAGTTGTAGGTATAGAACACCAGATTTCATTGCCATTATGTTCTAGATGAATGTCTAGTCAAAGAAAAATGTGATCTTTATTGGCTTTGACTCAGCGCTAGGCTCCTATATGTTTATTTAGAATTGCAAATATTAGTCTTCTTCTTCATTCCCCTCTAGGAGATTGGCATGTTTTCAATGCAAATTCTCACTTGATGCTTCTTGAAATATTGATGTAGCTACCGCCTGAATATATATATTGATTTTGTGCAGGTAAGGACAGGTAAGGTTGATGTTTCTGGGTTGATGTTGATAAAAGCTTTGTGGCAACGTCTTTCAACTGGTCCATCTTGTAAAGAAAAATGAGAACAAGGTTAGAGCGTGTGTGGAGGAATCCTATCCTTTTGATCGCACAACATATGAGGTGAGCTTTTAAGGGCCTGTGAAATATACTCAGCGACAAACTCAGCATGAAGTTGAAGTCCTAAGCAGACCGAACTCAGACCTTTTGCATTTGCTTTGATTCTATATGTTACTATTTCCCTTAGAAGTCTTTGTACGATTGAAACTTTTAACCAATCTGCTTATTTGGCATAGCATTACATGTTTGTATATCGTTGTACCAAATTATGATATCAAATGCTTGCTGGAGATTTTTTTTTTCCCTCTTATTTTTAATGAATGATTGATGGAGTTACTGAATGTTATATAAGAATTTTCTTTTATAAAATTTGTGGTCAGTTTGATAATTAAATTGGTAACTGAAGCTTTTTACGTCCTCTATGGAGAAAAACCAAAAAACATGCAATTTTTATTTCTAGGGATGTGGGGTTGATGGATGCAAATTGTCTGCATTACTTGCGCTATGTGTGGATAATAGATTTAAACAATGATTTGGAAAGAAAAAAAGAAAATGTGACGGTGAAAAATTGTGAAAGAAATATAAATTAAGTTTTTCTTTCATTTCTTATCTCCTTTTCAAATCTCAAGTTAAATTTATGATCTAAACACAATATTTGAAAAGGCCACGCTATAATACTTGTCATACATACCACATGCAAGTTATAATAAAAATTGGTATTGATTTTAAACTATTGCATTGCTAGGTTATGGGGGTATTATGGTGGTAGAGCAAGTAAATTATTAAAATAAAATTGGTTAATAGTTGTTATGGTGTTTGATTATATTTTAAAGTGATTACGGGGTATTATGGTGGCGGAGCAAGCAAGTTATTAAGACAAAAAAAAAAATCTCAACATTCGAGTCATTTTACAAAATAAATTGAGTTTTTAATTTTGTCTATTTAAATTCTAATATTTTGACTTGTCTTCAATTTAAACATTTGTCTATTTTTTGTTAAGCAAGACCGATAGAAAAATAATATTTTAGTCTTTAAACTCAATATAAATATATATAAAATATCTAAAATACCATTTTTCATTTAGTTTAATGACTTTTTTTACCTTTTTGTAAATAACTTTTTTGATTCTACTAACCAGGAATTCTTCCTTTATAAAAATGAATTTTTTTTATATACTTTTTTTTAATTAATTTTGTAGTGATTTTTTTTAATACAAAGTAAATTTTTTATTTTTCAGATTTACATAGATACATTTTAAAATATATAATATTTATAAAAAAATCTTTAAAAAATTTCATCAAATACAAAAAATATAACACACTTTCATATTTTTGTATATTTGTTAAATTTTTTAAATAGTTTTTTTTACAAATATTTGGGACACTTTTTCATAAATCCATTTTAACCTATTTATATTCCATTTAGTTCACATTATTTTCTTATATTCCAATAAGTCCTATGAGTAATATAGTTACCAAAATACCTCTAATAATATTCACATTTACAGTGTGAATGTTCTGTGATGTGAATATTCACACTGTCAATGAGAATGTTCATATTATCAATGTGAACATTCACACGTCAATGTGAATATTCACATTGTAAAATATGAATGTTCGCATTACCAAATTGCTAACCGTTTAAAAAATATTTGTAAGGGTAGAAATGTCTATAAAATATTTTAAATATGAGAATTAGGATTTGGTAGATCAAATGTTCAAATAATAGGACTTATTGGAATACAAGAATATGTTATGAACTAATTGGGATACAAACATTTAAAAAAGGATTTTCTAATAAATCTCCCCAAATATTTTACCTTTAAAATAAGAAAAATTTACCTATAAATCTCATCTTGAGAAATGGTGATTCGTTTAATCCCAAGAATTTTTTTTATAGACCAACTAGTCTTTTTGATTTTGGAAATGCAGATTTAATATATTATTTAGAAATATGATTTACGATTATACCCATATTTATATATATATATATTTTTTATTTTTTTATTTTTTGTTGCTAGAAATGTAATATACACAATCTATAAGAATCAAATTTGGGATGAATTTTTATATGAGAATTTTTTTTATTCAAAAAATATTTCAAATTAGTACAAAAATGACTTGAAATGTGAGATTTTTCAAATATTTTAAAAAGATGTGAGATTCTTCAAGCATTTTAAAATATTACAAAATTTTTTTAGTAAATTTTAGACAAATGTATAATTTTAAACCATAACATTTCAATATAACACTCAAACATAACACTTCAATGTAATACTTCAAAAAAACTCTTTAGTGTACTTTTCTCAAACGTATCTCCAATATAACACTCCAAAAAACTCTTTACCGTAACACTCTAATGTAACACATAAAAAAATTCTTAGTGTATTTTTTTCAAACGTAACACTCCAAAAAAGATGTGGAATTTTTCAAACTATTCTAAAATGATGTGAGATTTTTCAAACCATTCTAAAAGAAGTATAAAAATTCGTTACTAAATTTTGGCCAAATGTATAATTTCGATCTATGAGTATTACATTTAGAAAAGGTACACTAAAGAGTTTTTAGTTTTTTGTGTGTTACGTTAGAGAGCGTTACATTTGAAATTACATTGATTAGAGTGTTACATTTTGAAAAAGTACACTAAAAAGTTTTTTTTATGTATTACATTAGAGTGTTATATTGTTACGTTTGAAAAAAATATACTAAGAATTTTTTTTATGTGTTACATTGGAGTATTATATTGTTACGTTTGCAAAAAATACGCTAAAAAGTTTTTTAATGTGTTATATTGAATTGTAATGTTTTTATTCGTAATGTGGAATTTATTCAAAAGGAAAATACAAAACCTCTATTGTACGAATTGTCCAGAGTATGTAATTTCACATTTCGATAAACCTACTTTTATCTCTTAAAAATTAAATCTAAATGTGTAAATGACTAACTTTTGTGTAATTTATACTTTAATGGGTCTTTATATTCATAAGAAAAAGAGAGAATTAAATACATTAAAAGAATTTATATTTTAATGGACTTTTATATTCATAAGAAAAATAAGAGAAAATATTAAATAGTTCCAGTATGTGATTTATTAGTGCTTTACCTTTCAAATAAGAGTAATATTAGAGGTCTAAAAATTCTACCAAATATCTTACATGGATATGAGAGACATTTAGTAAAAATTTTGATAAAACTTTTGAAATATCTAACATTTTTGTTAAAATAATAATAACAATAATAATTTAAAATAAAAGTGAAAAAAAAAAAAAAAAAAATGTCACCAAGCGTTTGGTTACAAAGGACTCTCTCTATCTCTCTCTTTCTCATTCTCCCTCTCACACCCAGAGACACAGAGCTTGAAGGAGGAGGAGATGTCAAAAATTGATGCATCTGAGATTATTGGAGGATAAATATCTTATAATTGGCTATTAAAAGGTACGCCGCCACTTGTCTCCTCATTTCTTTTGCTTCGTTCTCTCTCTACCATTTTTACAAGACCTACTTCTTCTGCTCATCCTCCTCCTGTAATTACGAATCAACCAGTCAAGCTTTCTAAAACTGTAACCACACATCAATGCAATTCGAATTTCGACGATGCTGTTAATTTGTTTAATCGCATGGTCCAAATGCGACCTTTGCCCCCCCGTTTCTGACTTCAACAAAGCTTTAGGGACTATTACGAAAATGGGTCATTACGCCACTGCTCTTTCTCTTATTCTGAACAAGTTGCAACAGTTCCAAGGCATCCTGGTCGATATCTACACCTTCAACATTGCTATTTACTGTTGCTGCCGCCTTAATTGAGTCCATTTTGAATTCTCTCTTTTTGGTTGCCTCTTCAAACGCGGTTTTACACCGACTGTAGCTACCTTCAACACTCTGATAAATGGACTTATTTTGGAAGATAAAACCCCTGATGGTGTAGAGTTATTTAAGAAATTAATAACCAGTAGAGAAATTGAACCCAACGTGGTTATGTATGGAACCATTATTAATGGGCTTTGCAGAACTGGAAACACTATCAGTGCTGTTAGTTTGCTTAGGATAATGGAACAGGGGAGTTATAAACCTGACACCGTAGTGTGTAACTCAATCATTGATAGTCTTTGCAAGGATAGAATGGTGGATGATGCTCTGAAACTCTTTTCTAAGATGAATGAACCAGGCATTCGTCGAGATGTTGTCACTTACCTCTTTGATTCATGGCCTACGTAATTTTGGAAGGTGAAAGGAGGCTACCAAAATGTTAAGAAAAATGTTGGATGCCAGTATTTCTCAAAATGTTCCTACATTTAATGTGATCGTGGATGCACTTACCAAGGAAGGGAAGGCAAAGGAGGCAGAGGGGTACTTAAAGTCATGATACAAAGAGGTGTGGATCCTAATGTAGTCACATACAGTACTCTAATGGATGGATATTGTTTGCAAGGCTACATGGATGAAGCAATCAGAGGGTTCAATACCATAGTGGATAGGGGCCTCCACCCTAATGTTGTTAGCTATAACATTCTAATCAACGGATATTGCAAGAAGATGAAAATAGATGAGGCCATGCATCTCTTTCGAGAAATGCCTCGGAGGGGGTTGAAACACAACAGCAGAACTTTTAACACTATGTTACAAGGTTTGTTTCGATCAAGTACATGTGGAGCTGCTCAGGAACTTTTTAATGAGATGCAACTTGTAGGCATAATTCCAAATTCTCAAACTTATGGTATCTTATTGGATGGGTTGTGCAAAATGGGCATATTTCTGATGGAAAGGAACGGTTTAGATCTTGATGTTGTTATGTACAGTATTCTCATTGATACATTCTGCAAGGATAAAAAGTTTGATACTACAAGGGCCCTTTTCAATAACCTTTCTTCCAAGGGATTACATCCTAATGTTAAGACATACAATATGATGATACACGGTCTTTGTGAAGAAGGCCTATTACATGAAGCTAAGGAGTTGTTTGTTAAAATGGAACAAAGTGGTTGCTTGGCAGATGGTGTCACTTACAACATTATTAACCGAGGATTTATTGGACAACACAAGTGCTATGAGGCATTAATACTAGTTGAGGAAATGGTTTAAAGGGGTTTTTCAGCAGATGCATCCACTTTTCCCTTGATCATAGATATACTCTCAACTAAAGGACAAGATCTTGCTCTTCAAGAAGTGATAAAGAAGTTCATGCCAAAAGATAGTCATGGAATGCAAGAGAATGAGTAAATTTCTCAAGCTGTGAAGGTAAAACTACATTTATATTGAACCATATAGTCTATTCTTAAGTGAAACTCTTTTGTTTTTCCCTTTTTCTTGTCACTGTAGTGTGATCTTTAACTTCTGAATATTACATTTTGTAGCCTTTAGCATTTGTTTACTTCCAAAGGTAAGTAGTGATCAAACATATTTCCTTCGGCTCTGATAAAAAATAAAAAATAAAAACATATGTACCTCGACTCTTATATTTCTCTTTGGTTTCCTCTTTTGCTTAGTTAACTGTAATACAAATCTGATATGACTAATATTTCGAGCATAACCTCTAGTGACATTAAAATTGATGCATTCCGTGTCATTGTACGTTCAATTCCTTCTTCCTTTCCTCCATATGATGGAATTTTGTGAACTCTAGTACCCCTTTTTTTTCCGTGTCCTGTTTCTGCAAGATTCTCAACTGTTTCATGTTGGTCGACTTTTTCTCCTGATATCTTAAGGAGGTTCAAACCCTTTTGTAATTGAGACTTAAGCTTCAACCAGTGCTTTTGAAAAAGTAGACCATTGGTCATTAGTAGAAGATTAAAACTTTAAGGCCTTGATATGCATTTATTTTCATAATCTTCACATCTAGGAAGATATATATATATATATATATATTTATATATATAGGATAGGATAGGATAGGATTTGTTATTTGTCCTCTTTTTAGGCTTTAATGATATCTCCCTTTTAAGGGGATTCCTCTGTTTTTAATTTCTGGAGACTGGAGAGTTATGTGATTTTGTTTTTGTTTTACTCTTTTTTCTTGTTTTGTAATTTTATCTCTTTTTCTCGGCTCTGAGCCAATAATAGTACTAAGAGTATAACTCTAATCTAAGAAGATCAAGAAGGCTCCAAAGGACACGTAGCCGGGAAGTGGTCACTGCTGCTCATGGAGTTTGACATTATATTTTATAAAATTTTGAAGTTTTCAATCAAAAAATAATATGAAGTACCCCTTTCTATGCACTCCAAGAACTAAAGTCCTAGTTTATGTTTAATTATAGTTTTTTTTTTTTTTTTTTCAGTCTTTTTTTTGGAAGCCAAGGATGCTTTGATAGTTTTTCATTTTTCGGACATGGTTTAATTATGGTCCATAGGTCTCCTTTTGTAAGTTAATGTTATTAATTCTTATAAAATGATCTGTTATTTGGTCTGGTCAAAGTGTCTAAGATTCCTAGTTTCTACTCTTGGGGGGCTAATAACTAATAAGAGAAGTCCAGCAGATATATGTACATATGAGCTTATTAAATGATGTGTGGATTCAAGGGAATTTGAGATTACTTTTGTTTGGTGGAACTCAACTCCTAAGAGGATGAAGCACAAGGACACTAATCAAGATTTCTATGTTGTTCACTATTTCTTCCTCGTACTCTTTCTTGCTCTAATCAACTCTTTCCAACCTTGGAATCTTATTCTCATAAGCCTAATCCTTAACAAAAATATGGCCCTAGCAATTAAAAACCACATGAAAAAAAAAAACAAAAAAACAAAAACCCAAAAAAAAGAGAGAAAACTGAGGATGAGTTAGTATTCTCAGGTTATTGTTTTGTCCCAAAATAGTTATTGTTCGTTGGCAAAACCCTACCGACTACACTACCTAGTCCTAATGAACCCCAACATTTTCGCTATTTGTTGTCCTGTTATTTAATTTGTTTTCCTGATTTTCCAGCAGCTTAATGGCAATAAGCTTAGCAGCTTATCACATTTGAATCTAATCCTATCCCAACTCCGTTTTATCCTCAAATTTATACAGACTTTCTTTTATCTTTAGGATAATGAAACCATATCCTACACTTAAATCAATGATTTTTTTCTCTCGTCTCTCATTCTCTCACATCCTACACATCAATCAATCACTTTTTCTCTCACACCTATTTATTCAATTACAAAAAAACACAAATCATCCCAAACTACAAAACTCCAATTTTGTAAAAACTATTTTCAAAATATACAACCAAACAAATTTTCAAATTTTGAAAACTTTTTTTCAAAACTTATCCTTCAAAATTGATTTCAAAACCAAACAAAACATAACCAAAAGCTTTCTAAAACGGTTGCCCACCATTCAACCAATTGTGAGATGCACTATTTAAGTCTATTATCTCTTTTCTCTTCATCCATATCTTTTATTATGTTGATTAAAAAGCTTATGAGATTGAAGTTTTTGTCATAGCAGAATTTTTTGCTACAATAGTGTAAAGAAGGTAATTATCCGCTAGTAGTACTACCAATGTGAGAAGTTGAGGGCTGGACTACACAGTAGAATGTTTATTATTAGAATGCCTATTTTCTATCTCATTTCCTGTTAACTTTTGTTATATAACTATGTTTCACTGTTGAATTATCTTATCATAATTAACTGCCTGGAATTACTATTCAGCAAAGAACATTGCAGAGATTGCACTTGTCACCCATTCTCTTATGTATTGCACTAGTTTACCTCCTTTGCTCCCCTTGTATTCTTTATCATTGTTTATTGTTTTGCTTATATCTGTCACATATTCCTCTTTCTTGTTTGTTGCAGTGGTTCTACTATTTGCTCCCTTCCTCCCATTTGTCCTCTATATGATGAAATTTGGTAAACCTTAGTATTCCGTCTCTCTCTCTCTTGGCAAGTGCACAGAGAAGAAATTTCAAGAAAAGCGAAGGCGGTTGTCTTTATTTGAAGGATTCTCCCATCTCAGCAAATCATTGGTTGTTTTAAGAGAATGTCAATTTTGATTTATATTGTTTAGCCCTTGTCCTCTGATACACATGGTGAGAAAGCAAATTTCTGAGGCATATCTACCAAGAAAGCTAGAAGCATTTTCAGGAGCAAAGTTGTACAAGAATTGAAGCCTACTGCAGATGAAGCTCAGGAGTTGCTTTAATTGGAAAGATCAGTTTAACTTGCAAGTTGAGAAACAGTAATTAAAGAGTTCCATACCGGGGAAGCTTGTCTTGGCTTGCTACCCACCCTCAATATGCAACCACCACCCTGCTTTGGGGCGCTTCCTTGACACCACAAATGGAATATCATAAAGCTACACACAATATTTCAAGTAAATATTAAATCCGACATGGCTCATTTACATGACTATTTAGGTTTTCAGTGCTTGCTAATATAGTGGCTAGTTGTTGTCAGTGCCTACATTTGAAACTATCTGTTGAGCTAGTCTTTTTCCAATTAATTTTAAGTCCACTATATATTGTTTATCAGTTCTTCATTGCTCTTAAACAAGGTATTGGTATGATCAAAATTGGTGTTGGTTATGAATTATTGTGGTGTTAGTTTTTGGTTATGGGCCACTGTGGTGGTGGAGCTTGCATATTATCAAATCAAAGTTGGTTGGAACTTGTAGTTTTTGGTTATATCTTAAAGTGGTATTACTTATTGCTCATTTGTGGGAGAGCTATAGATATGACTAAATGGTTCTTGGGTAAATCCAAAGTAATACTGGTTATGACCCAATATGATTATAATCAATAATTTATATTAATTTTTTTTAACCAAATCACTGAACGTAGATGTATATATGGTATGTATTTTTTTTTTTTTTTTTTTTGTGAATACGTTATTGTATCAGACATAATTGCAAAAAAAAAAAATAAAAAAAAAAATTAAAAAAAATTTACATATCATGTGTACTTACTTTTAGCAATAGAGTGTAATGAAATGAACATATTTTTTTATGAAAAAACTTAAAAGTAAAAATCTTATTTGATTTTGCTAAAAATATTTCTCCATAAAAATCAATTTATTTTTAGGAATATCAACAAAATTACTAAAAGACAATTTAATTTCCATGCTTTGAATAATTCTAGCACGTTCCATTTAGTTATGCTATAATGCTAATATAGACATGGTAATAGGGTTTCATAACATTATTAAGATTATATATTTAACTCTTCACCAAGATTAAAAGCTTCAAAACATTCATAAAACTCTTTCTAAATAAAAAAAATTAAAAATTAAAAAATAAAGAAATCACTAGACGTATCAATTTTTTTAATTATTAAACAATAATCACTATTACCAAAACCACTATAATTGAAATAACACCATTTAGGATATAAGATGAAAGAATAACTATTAATTAATGGTGTTTAAATTACTCAGCGAATTGAAAACTCAAACTGAAAAAATTTCTTTAGATTTGGTTAGATTGGTTTTTGAGTACATTGACTTAGTTTCAGGTCTTCAAATCATCAAATCGATAGGATTTCTAAATCAAACCACCTCAAGAACCGAACCAATTTATATATATTAACTTATCAAATCATCAAATCCATAGGATTTCTAAATCAAACCACCTCAAGAACCGAACCAATTTATATATATTAACTTATCATTACCTAATAGACTTTATTACACCTAATAATTTTCATTATACAAGAATTATTGAGTGAGAGAAGTACTAAAAGTTTAAATTAGATTTCATAATTGATTTAATTTGTATGGACTTATATTAAATAATATTTTACTCACTATTTGTACTATTATATTTAAATAAAAATCTGTTCATTTTAATTATTTATTACAGAAATGATACAAACCTCATTTTTTTTTACCCCCACAACTCTCCACAAACACATGTCAACCAGAGATAGGAGGAAAAAAAAATAAAAAATTGATCAATCACAATGCATTGGGGGTGGTGAGAGTTCCCAAAAATGGAGTCCCAACCTTTTTCCTATTTATTATTGGTTCTAATGCATGATAGTTTAATTTTAATTTTAAATCCAAAGCTATTTTACCAAAAATGTTAGAAATTCTAAAAATTTTACCAAAAATTCTATTAAATGTCTTACATATATATGAGACTCACATGGGATCCATATTGTGTGGGTTTCACACCTATATGAAACATTTGATAAAAATTTTAATAGAATTTTGGGTAAAGCACCATTAAATCCCAAATCAAGATATCTTGAACCATTTAGTCCTATCTTTTATTTTGTAGACTGAGAGCTCCCGTTTCAATGTTAAAGTCATTGTAGCCCTCAATTTCAGCGCGTGGGTTACCAATTGTAAGGTTATTTGTGGGTTTTTCATGACATGGAATTTACGAAAATGGGCAAAACCGTATTATAGTGTTTTTTTTTTTTATTTCCCTCTTGCACGATGTTAACGGAAAATTCAAAATGGAAGGCTTTTTATTTCGATTCCAATGTTGCATCGATGATCCTATTTTTGATTTCGTTAATGTGATGTTAGGTAGTCGATTAAATGGTGGTATGTGTAATGGTAGTGTGGGAATCTAATGTATGGAGGGTATGTGGTGTGGTGGACATTATCATGATCGTAATGGTAATGTGGGAATGTAATGTAACTGTATGTATTAGTGTGAGTAATCCATTGAGGATTATCTGTAGTTAGGGTAGTTGAGTCGTGGTGTTTGTGATGTATGAGTTGGTTGAGTTGATTTTGAGGTTTTGTTCAAAATGTGATTTAGGGTCCCCTGTGTAGGGTCTTTGGCATGTGTTTGTAGTTGAGTTAGGTGTTTTGGTGTTGATGGTGTTGTCTCTTTTACTAATATATGAGTGATGTTAGTGAGCACAAAGGTTCGTAAATCGAAAAAGTTATCTCATGTTGTTTTGTGTTCATTGTGCCTGACTGGGTTCTATCGGTTGTGGTTCCGTGTGGTTTATGAACCCCTGTTTTTGGACCGCGTCTAATACATGTTTGTAATTAATGTTAAAGACAATGATAGTAGAACATGTTTGAATATACATTGTTATATATGTTCACATCTTATTTAAGTGTTAAGTTACCTTGGCAATCAAGGAATTGTGTAGGTGAGTTTCGATGTGGTTGTCGGTGTGTGATGGTGTGTACAATGTTTCGTAGGTCTATGTTCTTATGTGGTCAGCGTTTTGATTTGAATTGTGGGTTGGTCAGTGTACTTGGTGCTGTTTTTTTTTTTTTTTTTTGGTTGTTGCTAAGTCTATGTGTGGAATTTTATTTTGTAAAACAATGTAGTAATGTGGTAATGATTATGGTAATGTGAATGAAAATGATAACAAAGCATGTTTGAATGTACATTGTTATATATGTTCGCTTCCTACTTACGCATTAAAATACGTAGCTATTTTGGATTTTTTGTGGGAGACGGACTTGATGTGGTTATAGTTGTCTGAATGGGAGTACAATGTGTAGTGTTAAGTTGTCAGTTGGTTGCGTTGGTATGGTGTGTTTGGTTGGGAAAATAATTAATGACATCGTCCTTATTTTGTGCGGGGTGTAGTTACATGTTTGTTATTATTGTTAATAATCATTGTAGTAGGTCATGTTTGAATGTATTTTGTTATACACGTTCGGCTACTATATAATTGTAATGTTACATTGTAGGGCGGTGTATTTTGGGGACAATGGTTTGTCATCGTTTGACTGTGAGCATAATGGTTTGTGTCACTGCGTTAGTGTAATTACGTTGGCAGTTTATTTTCAATGGGCAATTAGTTAATGATATTCGTATACGGACATTGCATTGTCATATTCAGTTGGAGGGTTGTTTGGTGTTTTTTTTTCTTCCTATTTTTTGTTTTGTTGGTTGTTAGGTGTTGCAGTGCTACTTTTTGGCCTTGTGCTTGGTTTTGTTTGGCTCTTGTTGGTTGGTTTTTATATATTTTAATATTTTTTATACTTATATCAACCTTGGACTGTGTTTAGTATTTTCATTAAAAAAAATTGAGATTCTCTTCAACATTAATAAACAAAAACACTACAGATTTGGTTTTATTTTAGGAATCTATTTTTTGAATTATGATGTCACAACGTAGTGAATTTTTGTTATAAACTCTCTTTCTCTCCCTTAATTCTCTTTGAGGTGACATGTATTCTTTTCATGTGGTTGGCAATTTAGCAGTACTTTTAGAATATTGGAATATATTTGATATTTGAGAAATGTTAAAAGAATAAATGGCTTTTGACTTGTGGTTAGAAAAAAGAAGATTCACAAAAATTTCTTTTATTTCAAAAATGAAAGTTATGAAGTAGAGATATCTTCAATCTATGTATTGTCATATTTATATACTCTAAAGTATGTTGATTCCTTTTCTCCATAAACTCCACATCAAGCACGTAGGTGCCACCAACCAAGCCTTTTGCGCCCTCATTGAATGATACCCATTTGTTTGACACTAATATAACATGTAGACAAAGGTTGGCTAAACCCAAAGAATGTGAAAAATGGAGATTTTTTTTTTTTTTTTGTTAATAAATAACCAAACTTTATAAATAAAGTATCAAGATGATGCAAAGAATACAAAAACGGCTTCAAGAGCCCAACGAAACTAACAAATCAAATTCTTCACAAAATCTGTAAAAGCCAACACATCTGGATCTATTAAACCTGTCACCCAACTATACAAGACAGTAAGAAGTCGTCTCTCTAACCAAGGGATGGAACGAGCCACCCCGTGAAACACCTGCCTATTTCGTTCTAGCCAAATCAACCACAGTAAACAGTGCAAAGCAAGAATCCAAGCCTTTCGACGCCTTCTCCCCACCCTCCCCCCTACCCAACTTTTCAAAATTGCGAACACAGAACTCGATTGAACCCAAACCATCTCAAAAATTGCAACCACAAGCATCCAAAGACGAGAAGAGACCGAACAATGAATAAGCAAATGGTCAACCGATTCCGCTGCCCGACCGCACAAGCAGCACCAATTCACCAAAATATGCCCACGACAAATCAAATTATCAATGGTCAAGATACGACCTAAACTCACTGTCCACACAAAGAAGGCAACCTTGGACGGCGTGCCCGGCACCCAAACACTTTTCCACAGATAAACCATGGTGACGTCAAAAACATACTTATCCTGAACAAGCGCCCCATAGAATGAAGACACAATAAAAATACCTTTGGCTCTAGGACAATCCCAAACCAAGGAATCTTGATCCGTCCATCCAAGATGCAAACCATATAAAAAGCTAAGGAGGTCCACCAACTGATCTAGCTCCCAATCTTGGACATCACGACGCAACTGCACATTCCACACCATCAACTGCCTCTGCTCAACCCTCACAACACCCACCAACACCTTAGAATTAGTAGCAATAGCAAAGACCAGAGGGAATCGAAACTCTAAAGACAACTCTCTGTTGGACAATCTTCACTGTATTTAAATAGATTAATTCTGTTTGTGTGCTTAACAACAAACAGAAAACAAAAGAAATAAAGAAAAGGAGAGAAAAATGTTTGATTACAAAAATCAAACTAGAAATAGAATTAAATAAATAAAAACAGATTTTATTTTGTTACCAAAATAAAATTAAAATCTGATTTAAATAAATAATAATAAAACAGAAAATAATAAATTAAACAACTTACTTGATTAATTTCTTTGAATAATTATCTGATCAAGTCCAGTGTTTGACACTGTGTCCTTAAGACATATTCGTCCTCTCCACGGTGCTTTCAGAATGTGGACGTCTATCTCCCAGGATGAAATGATCGACTACAAACAATAGCAGCACTGCAAATTGTTTGCCTAATGAACACACTAAGTATTTATACTCTTTCTCACAAAAAATAAAATGCAACAAAATGAAGATCAAATTTGCAGAGGTGAAGTACGAATTTTTTTTTTAAAATCTAACATCAAATGAGGGCTGCCCTATTTATAGATGGATTGGTGGCTGCAGGTTTTGAATTAAACAGGTGCAAACCTGTTCAATTTAAATAGATAGGCACTGTTTGGACAGGTTGAAAACTGTCCGGTTTTGAATTTAAATAGATTTAAATCTGTTGGGTTCAAAAAAACGGAAGGGACCTGTTTGGGTGTATAGAAAAAATCGGACCAGTTTATTTCCGGTTTAATTTGAATTCTGGATTTTATTTTACTGAAAAATAAAATTAAATTCAAATATTTTTGGCCGGACAAGCCCAACCCAACCACGCACCCACGTCCGACCGGACGGACGACGGCACGCGCGTGTGGTGATTTTTGGGTCCAGTGGGTGTAGCCCATTTTGCCCATAACCTTTCCCTCTACAAAACTTGGGTACCCCTTGGGGCACACGCCAAGTACCAATTCCATGCCTTATAAACCCATTTAAAACTTCCCACCAAATTAATATGGGACAAGCCATTTTACAACTTTAAGGAATTTCCACCAAAACTCCATTTCCATGGAGCACGCTTTGGCTTCAAATTCCCATTCACTCGGTAATGGTTTTGAGCAACCAAATATACCACGTGAATCACAACGCGGCATAGAACGCGTTACCACTTTGAGCCGCCAAATTTGACACTCGGTCTCA
Source organism: Camellia sinensis (assembly GCF_055761805.1). NCBI lineage: Eukaryota > Viridiplantae > Streptophyta > Magnoliopsida > Ericales > Theaceae > Camellia > Camellia sinensis. The sequence continues at coordinate 181,335,455 of NC_138966.1, forward strand.
CCTAAATATTACACCAAAGTTAGGAAAAAATCTGTTTTTTACCCATATTTTCCAAACCATTTCCAACACTCTCCACACCACCTATCCCCGCCAAAATCAAACTCTATCCCCCACGCTAATTTTCAACCTCACTCTCCGCCAAAATGCCTCCCAACCCAGCCAAATCCTTTTCCACAACCCACAACCATGAGAATGACCCACCTGTCCTGAGCACCACTCCCCCATACCCACACCAAACTTAGCAACCACCACCCGCCTCCGAAGTTGCTCCCTCTTCTCCACAAAACGCCACAGCCACTTCCCTAACAAGGCCAAATTAAACAAGACCAACCTCCGAACCCCCAAGCCCCCTTTATCCTTAGGCATACAAATCCGATAGCAAGACACCAGATGATAATGAGCACCGTCACCCCCACCACCCCACAAAAATTCCCGCTGCAACTGCTCAATCCCCCTCGCCACAGAAACCGGGACCACATGAAAAATGGAGAAAATTAAACTCCATAACTCCCTTGTCACGTCACAATGGAGACAAATGTTGGCTAAATTAAACTCCAGCCGCCATAAGAGCAGCCCATCCACCCTTGCTAGTGTTGCCCAACAAATTCCCCACCACTCCAATAGATCAGTCCATATTCTCCTGTTTCAGCCATTACCCAACCAACCTTGTAGCCTGTTTACTAGATAAGCTCGACAGTGTATTTTATCCCCATTTATTTGGTTGATATTAATCAGGTTTAAGTTATAACATTAAGCATTATTTTGGAGGTCTTTGCATTTAGATTTTGCACCATTTATAATTACCCATTTCATTTGATTTCATATTGCCTTCTGATTTTGCCTCAAATGTGCATTCTTGTAAAAGATGCTTCTATAATATCTGACACAATTGTATTGATTCAATTCTGTTAGTAACTTGGTGAGGTTTTACATTCTTATGGACCTATCTTAGGAAGACATATCAGACATATCATTCTTATGGACCTATCTTAGGTTCTACATTAGAGGTGGTTGTTGTGTTTGGTATATCATAGTTTTGAGACCAAGCATTTGAATATTGTAATTTTGTTCATATGTTTGACAGATTGGCAATGGATGGAACTTATTTCGGGAAGCATTAGAGGATTATATTTTGAATTTTTGGATATATTTTGTCATAGGATTTTGTAGCTTGGAAGTTTTTTTGGAATCCTTGAGTACATGTTTCAAGTTTCGGATTATATGGGATACTTATGTTGAATGTTATGGATTTGATATTTTACTTATGTTTAATATGCTACTACTTTTGAATTAAGTTTATAGTTTGGATGCTTTGCACAATATATTAATTTTTTTTTTATTGCATGTATGTGTAAAAATGATGCATAGGAAAAGTCAGTTTGGGTTTGAATTATTTTTTATAGGTTTATGAATTGAACAGGGAAATTGTAAAAAAAATAAAAATAATGAATTTTTGATGAGAGGTTTTTTAGTTGTTAATTTACTTTTGGTGACAAGTTGTTTCGGTTGCTAAAAGTCTATGTAAAATATGATATGAATTTATAGCAACCAAAATCTTTATTTGTCGCCAAAAGATTTGGCATTCAACAATTAATTTGTTTGGTCGCTGAAGGATGGTTTAGTGACATTTTTGTAGGTTGCTAAAATCTAACATGGCATCTGTTTAAGGTTATTTTTAGCGACTATATGTTACTTTACGGCGACGATTTTTTGGTATTTGGCGACTAAATTATTTAGTCACTGATTCTTTTATAAGCGTGACCATAGTTTATTTGGTCACCGAATCATCTAGTGAAATAGCTTTGGCGACCATTTTTTTTGCGTCGCTAAGACTTTCAGCTATAAAAAATAAACTTTTGGTGAATAAAAGAAAACATTGGTAAAAGTGCTTTTTCTTGTAGTGAAGTTTTGGGATTAGCTGCTTATGAAGGTTGGCAATATCTGAATCACCTACTAGTTATTGTGATTAATTTCCTATTTAATTCTCTCCTGACTTACTCTTTCTTATTCCAAAATTGAATTACGTTTTCATGGTTAGTCTCCATCTTGAAGGTTCTCATATTTTATCTGAAATGTGCAGTCGCTTAATGGCAGGGATTGAGGAACTTGAAAAAGCTCTCAAACAACAGTTGATAATCAAAGTACATATATATATATATATATATTTTTGAGAACAATAGAAAACATATATATATATATAGATTACTTCACAAAACCATTGACAAGTCTAGCCCTCTTATGGGCTGGGCTGATTACATTTCGATCTACTTTAGATACAACAAAGAATTCAAACAAGCTAAAACAAGTTTTGATGTCTTCCATTATATTCATTAAAACCCAATCAGGCTAGGAACCATCTCGGAAGATATAAATCAAAATCTGACAATCTGTGAATATGGAAACACTTGATAGTCGTTGTTCCACTGCCCATCGGATAGCTTGAAGACAAGCATTAAAAAGTATTAAAAGTATTAAAAAACAGGAGTTTAAGGGTTTAAAAAAGGTAAGGTTTTGGAAATGAAAACACAAGTGTTTAAGGGCTGTTCGGTGGCTGTTCTAACCACTATGAAAAGTGACCTAAACAATAACCTTGCTGGAGAGAAAGAGGGATACTTCACTCTCACAAGAGATTGGCCAATCACACAAACACAATCTCAAATTTTCATAATATTAACTCTTCTATTGAATCATTGAGATTATACATATATTTATAGGCTAAGGACTCTCAACTTCTAATATTCTAGACCAACTATGACTTTCAATTTTACTTCAATCATAATAGGAAACTTTTATGACATCTAATTCTACTCTAATATCAAAATAGGATACTTAGATTTTTGACCACTAAGATTATTCTTTATAATAAAACACATATGTAATAACCCATTTAATAAATTGACCCAAAATAAAACCCATGGGCAATCCTACAACCCATGTCCAACAATATTGAAATTACCATAATACCTTTAACTATTAAACACTACTATGGACACTTCTCTTTGGACCAAAAAGGCCTCTTGACGATCATAGGACCTTTAGACTTTGTGTTGGGCTTCCACAGCCTATCGTACTTGTTTAACCATGCAATAGATGTTGCATCAATTGATCTCTCTCTTTGTGCTGGTAAGAACGGAGAAAAAATTTCTTGAAAAACATAGGTTTCTGTCCTGGTAGTGGTTTACAAATTAGTATTAAGGATTCTCATATCTCAACATGCCACTGGTTGCTATAAGAGATTGTAAATGTATGCCCTGTTTATAGCTGTTTAAGGATAATCCTTGTGAATATATTTGATCTCAAATCCCCCTGTTTGCAACCTGTCCCCACCAAAAAGGGAAAAGTGAAAGAAGGAAACGTACAGGATTACCCTGTTGATCAACCAACAACTGACTTTGAAAATTGACTTCTTTCACTTGATTCTTAAAGAGATAATCGTAATGTCCTTAAGAACATCCTATAGTGAATGTAGCATTGGAGAAAGAGGGTAGGTTCAGGTATTTGTTTTCTTTCCTTGGTCCTCTAGTTGTGACAAATGATATTTCCTACTTTCACAAGAACAACAGAAGAAAATGGCAAAAAAAAAGGGTGATGACATTTTGATTATAGCTACATTAAAGGCACATCAAATTAGACAACCACCTATTTTTTCTGTAGAGATTGAAATAAAATTCTAGTGTATAATAGTTGCATGAACTTGTGTTGTGTCTTGATGAATTTGTTATTGAAGTTAAGCAGTCTCTACAACCAAATGTGCACTCCAGAAAACCAACTTTAATATCTTTAGCTTGGATTAATGCACAAAACTACCTATTGATAGAAGTAAAAATGAAAGTCTCATGGCTAGTCTATTTTGTATCATCACCCTCTTTTTTTTCCACCTAGTTGAGCAAATACACTGACTTGTGCTTCACTTGAAAATTTTCAACAAGCAAAGCCATACATCATCTATTAAGTGAGCTTCACAAACCCATTATTGCAATTCTTAGATAGGTCATACCTGATGACTAGTTGTGAACTAGTAGCCCTGTGGTGGATTGTAAACAATATGCACTTTCTAATCTCCTTAATCCTGGTTCTTTTTGGCATTTCCTTGTCTTTTGTATCGCTTTTGTTTTGAACTATGTTACTAGTTATAGGTGTTAAAGTCCAGAAAGTATGGCCTGTTTGTTCTAGAGATCAATAAAACCCCTTCAGATTTCATTTGAATGTCCAATCAATATGTGTCTAATTGGGAGAATTTCCTTCGCGGTAGAGGTTTTATGATGCAATAATGTTGTGATTGGCTTAAAGATAACTTTTCTGGCCACTTAACCCAAAAAAAAAAAAAAAAAAAAAAAAAAAAGTGATCTTTATTAGCCACCCTTTTGACTTAGAGCTAGTGAACTTCATGCTAAACTCCTGTATGTTTGTTTGTAATTGCAAATATGCTAGTCTTCTTCTTTATTCTCCACTAGGAGATTGCCATGTTCAATGCAAATGCTCACTTGATACTTCATTAAATATAGATGCAGCTACCGCCTAAAAACATACATTTATTTTGTGCAGGTCAGAGGTGAAATTGATGTTTTCGGGTTGATGTTGATAAAAGCTGTATGTCATTATCCTTCAACAGCTCTGTCTTGTAAAGAGATGTTCCCGGGTTTCTACACAAATAGGAGAACAAGGATTGATACTAAACTAATTAACCATCAATCAGTGGGAGCATGGGATTAACTCAGACCTTTCGCATTTGCAATAATTCTATATGTAACTATTTTCATCAATACTTGGTATTCTTACAGTCTCTGTACCCAATGAAGCTTTGAACCACTCAGGTTACCGAGCATAGCATTACATGTGTCATGACCCGAACCCAGCCCCGTGGGTTAAGGACATAACCGGCCAGCAATCATGAGATTGCCTACGGCCTCAAACCGAACCAAACGTATTTTAACAAAGTTAATGGGGGCCAAACGGAAGCCATTTAAAACTTTGTCCATAGAGCTGTGCTTACATGGCACATCATAACAAACATACATGTGCATATTAATAACTCATAACAAAATATGTACAACACACGATTCTGTACACACAGGATCATATAAGTCTAAGTCAACCCAAGAAAACTATATACAACATATTCAAAGACTTCGCCCACATGACAAAATGAACAGAATGACAAAAAGGTGAAGACGAGTCTCGTGCGTGAGACATAAGGGCTGACTCTTCAAAGCCTTTGTTGTTCCTCACAGACTTTATTGGGGCTGGGTTTGGACTTCTCTTGGCTCACCTACAAACACATGAATGAGCGTGAGCGAAAGCCCAGTGAATAATATCAAATAAATAAGTTATGCAAACGGTATGCAGAACAACATGCCGCAAATGGCCTTGGGCCCAATTCATATTTCCATACCAAACTGGCCTTTGGCCCATTCATTTATTCATGTCGAAATGGCCTCTGGCCCATTCATTCATTCGTGTCAAAACGGCCTCTGGCCCAATCATTCATGTCAAAATGGCCTCTGGCCCATTCATTCTTGTCAAAACGGTTTCTGGCCCATTCATTCATGTCAAAACGGCCTCGGGCCGATTCATTCATGTCAAAACAGCCTTTGGCCCATTCATTCTTGTCAAAACGGCCTCTGGCCCATTCATTCATGTCAAAACGGCCTCTGGCCCATTCATTCTTGTTAAAACGGCCTTTGGCCCATTCGCTTATTCATATCAAACATTTGTCCATAATTCAAACTGGCTTCAAACTAGCAAACTTATAAGGCTTATAAGCAAATAAGCAAATAAGCAATTGGACAAATGACAAGTTTCAAATATCGATATTACTCATTGTGATCGATTGGTTGGTTTGCCCTGGAGCTTGACCCTACACATCACATAGCACATACGGGTCACAAACGATTCAATCCGTTCCTTAATTTACATATTCCTTTTTAAGCTTCATTCTTATCTCTTTAACACATTTACAATGCTCAATGCATGCCTAAGAGTGCTTACAAGTGAAAAAGAACGGAAAACGAAACACAGAACGCATAAACAAAATTTCAGAAAACAGGGTCCTCGCTCGAGCGGACCCATGAGGTCTGCAAAAGTGCTGATTATGTCAATATTACGCTCGAGCGTGAAACTCAGACGCTCGAGCAGTAGTTCACCCTACATAGCTCCCCGCTCGAGCGTGGAAATCCCCGCTCGAGCGGACATCCAAGTCTGCAAAAAAATACTAGGAGCACGAAATTAATGCTCGAGCGGCGGTTTCCCCGCTCGAGCGGACATCAATTTTCTGGGTTTTCCAGCTAAGTTCTTGAGCTCAAATCCAGCATTCAAACCAATCCAACTTACATTTTATGGCTCAAACTTCAAATATATTTATGCTATCATGATACAAACACCCATTTACATCAATATGGAGCTCAATTCATAAATCAAACACATGCATGTCCCAATTGACACCAAACTCATTTCCAACATGCAAATTCATGCATTCAAAGCTCCTATTCTTATGATTTGTACATGCATGTGATGTATTATCCTTATTCTCAACCTAGATGATGCAAATGGTGTTCATTCTCATGAAACTCAACAAAAACATGCTTGCATGCATGATTTAACACTCATATTTCCATATTCAACTTAATACATGTTTGATTATGCAAAGTCATGGTGATACTATACATGTATGTGCATTTTAACTACCAAATCAACAAAACCAACTCAAATCATGTGAACTCTTACTCTTGATCACCCAACTAGCTTGAATACACAAAATCACAAGTTCAACTTATGAACTAAGGGGTGATTACTCACCTAGGAGCTTAATCCTTACAATTTATGGTAAATTCTTGGGTGTGCCTTCAAGATCACCAAGCTTTGAGGCCAAAACTCCAATTTCCTTCACTCTCTCTCTCTCTAGCCGACCCTCTCCTTTTCCTTAGAGTTTATAATCAACCAAGTCAAGCCAAAGAAGAGAAATTGAGTGTGTAGTGCTCATATAAAAGCCCTTCTTGTTATATTATTTTAGTATATACTAATAGAGCACTAATTCATTAATTAAATCAATTTAATCTGATCCGAATCAATTTCCAATTAAATTTCACCGTAGGCTCTAAAAATTACGCAAATCACAATGGCGTAATCAATTTCGAGTTCTATGGCCGATATGGCCTTCAATTTAATTTCCAAAGCAGATAATTAAACAGATATTCCTACGGTGAACAAATAGAAATTCAAAACCACATATTTTCACATACTGGCACACAAAATCATATTAAACACATAACCATGCTCATATTAAGGACTAATTAACATATTGCGGAACAGGGATATCACAGTCTTCCCCCCTTTAGGAAGTTTGGTCCTCCAAACTTATTTTACCTTCGTGGGGAAACAAATGTAGATAGCGTACTCGCATTTCCTCCTCTTTTTCCCATGTAGCATCCGTCCCATAATGTTCTTTCCATTCCACTTTCACCATTGGGATGGACTTGCTTCTCAATTGTTTCACTTGCCGATCAACAATCCGTTCTGGCCATTCGGCGTATTCCATATTTTCATCAATAGCTACCCGGTGATAATCAATCAGGGTCTCGGAGGTAACCCCTCAACATCGACACATGAAACACGTTATGGATTTTTTCGAATCCTGGTGGCAAAGCAACTCTATAGGCAACTGGACCAAGCCTTTCCAAAATCTGAAACGGCTCGATGTAACGGGGCGATAACTTGCCCTTCTTTCCAAACCTGACTTGGCCTTTCATTAGGGACACACAAATGAACACATGGTCACCGACCTCATACTCAAGAGGTCTTCTTTGAACGTCTGCATAGTTTTTTTGTCGGTCTTGAGCTGTTTTGAGCCTTTGTCGAATAGTTTTGATTTTCTCAGAAGTGTCTTGCACAATTTCAGGCCCAAATAAAGCTCTATCCCCGACTTCTGTCCAACAATTTGGTGATCTACACCTTCTACCATACAAAGCCTCGTATGGTGCCATACCGATGCTGGAGTGGAAGCTGTTATTATAAGCAAATTTCGCAAGTGGCATATAGTCTTCCCAACTCCCTTGAAAATCCAAGGCACACATCCGACGCATATCTTCCAAAGTCTGTATTGTTCGTTCTGATTACCCATCTGTCTGTGGGTGGAATGCAGTACTGAACCTTAGTTCCGTTCCCATAACTTCCTGTAAACTCTTCCACAATCTGAATACAAATTTCGGATCTCTATCCGACACAATGGATACCGAAACTCCGTGTACACGGACAATCTCATCAACATAAATAGTAGCCAATCTATAAGCATTAAATGTAGTCTTGACAGGCGGAAAATGTGCAGATTTAGTCAGTCTATCAACTACAACCCAAATAGAATCCATACCTCGAGAAGTCCGAGGTAGGCCAACAACAAAATCCATAGTCACATGTTCCCACTTCCATTCAGGAATAGGGAGAGGTTAAAGTAAACCACCTGGTTTCTGATGTTCAGCTTTAACTTGCTGACACTGAAGACATTTGGACACATATTCTGCAATCTCTTTCTTCATTTTAGGCCACCAATAGGTTTTTTTCAAATCCCATTACATTTTATTGTTACCCGGATGCATAGCAAACACAGATCTGTGGGCTTCATCTAAAACCCTCTTCTTTAGTTCTGGAATATCTGGGACACATATTCTGTTCCGAAATCTCAACACTTCATTCTCAATGCTAAACTCTGCTTTCGGACGTTCCTCAAATTCATCAATTACTTTCTTGAGGAATTCATCCTCCTTCTGTTTCTGTTTGATTTCATCAATGACTGTGGCTCGGCTGTAATAGAGGCTATCAATCCGCCCTGTTCACACATTACCACTTCAATTTAAGACTTCTCAAAATCTTGCAAGATCTCTTTTTGTTCAGTAAACAAACAAGCCATACTTCCCGTTGATTTTCTGTTTAAGGCGTCAACAACTGTATTAGCTTTTTCGGGGTGATACTGAATCTCTAAATCATAATCCTTTATCAGTTCCAGCCATCTCCTTTGTCGCATATTCAACTCCTTCTGCGTGAAGAAGTATTTCAGACTTTTGTGATCCGTGTAGACTTCATACTTTGCTCCATACAGATAATGCCGCCAGATTTTCAAAGCAAAAACAACTGCGGCCAATTCTAGGTTATGTGTTGGATAATTCTTCTCGTGTGGCCTCAACTATCGGGAGACGTAAGCAATAACCTTTCCATTCTGCATTAACACACAAACCAAACCTTTATAAGACGCATCACTAAAAATTACAAAATTCTCCGTACCTGAAGGTAGTATCAAAATTGGTGCAGTGGTCAATCTTGTCTTTAGTTCATGAAAAGCGGACTCCCTATCGTTATTCCATTCAAATGGTTGCCCCTTGCGTGTCAATTGGGTAAGAGGTACAACTATTTTTGAAAAGTCCTTCACAAACCTCCTGTAGTACCCAGCTAAGCCCATGAAACTGCGGACTTCTGTTACATTAGTCGGTGTAGGCCAATTTACAACTGCCTCTATTTTCTGTGGGTCCACTGAAATTCCATCCCTGTTGATAACATGCCCTAAAAAGACAACTTTGTCCAACCAAAACTCACATTTCTTTAGTTTAGTAAATAATTCTCTCCCGAAGTATTTGTAGGACAGTTCTCAAATGATGTTCATGTTCAAGTCTATCTTTGGAATATATCAAAATGTCATCAATAAAAACCACAACAAATTCATCAAGGTAGGTGTTAAAAATTTGGTTCATTAGGTCTATAAATGCTGCCGGAGCATTAGTCACTCCAAATGGCATAACAAGAAACTCAAAACGACCATACCTCGTTCTGAATGCGGTTTTCTCAACATCCTTTGCCTTTACTTTCAACTGGTGGTACCCGCATCTCAAATCAATCTTGGAAAACACTTGTGATCCCTGCAACTAGTCAAATAAATCATCAATACGGGATAGGGGATATTTGTTCTTTATTGTTACCTTGTTCAATTCCCGATAATCGATGCACAAGCGTAGGGTTCCATCTTTCTTTTTCACAAACAGTACAAGTGCACCCCATGGTGAAGTGCTAGGTCGGATAAACCCTTTGTTAAGCAGGTCTTGCAACTGTTCTTTCAATTCTTTCATTTCGGCAATAGCCATTCTGTAGGGAGCCTTAGAAATAGGCTGGGTGCCTGATACAGTTTCAATAGTGAACTCTATCTTCCTATCTACCAATTTCCCTGGTAATTCGTTTAGAAACACATTTGGAAATTCTCTAGCAATAGGGATACTGTTCAATTCAACATTCACAGATTGTTCAGATAACACATAGCACAAATAACCCTGACATCCTTTCCTGATCCGTTTGTATGCTTTCATTGCAGATATCAAAGAAGGTGGAGGCACTACCCCGTTACCCACAAACACAATCTCTTTATGTTCTGGTGGTTTAAACACAACCCGTTTTGTCACACAATCAATGGTGGCACAATATTTGGTCAACCAATCCATGCCCAAAATTACATCGAAATGTCTAAAGTTTAAGGGCAACAAATCTACATATAGAATAGCATCCTCAATACGCATATCACAAAACCGGTATATAGATTCACACAATACAGATTCCCCAGATGGAGCAGACACACATAGCAAATATGGCAGTAAATCTAGAGGTCTATTCAGTCTAGATGCAAATGCACATGTCACAAAAAAGTGTGTGGATCCGTAGTCAATTAACACAAAAGCATCCTGATTACATATGGAAATAGCACCTGAGACAACTGCGTTGGCGTTCTGTGTATTGCCCGGAACAATCACAAAAACTCTCCCTTGTCTCACGGTATCCCCAGTGATAGCAGGTCTCATAGTATTTCCCAGCTTCGGGATTGATGCAGTTGAGCTAGCAGCTAGTTTCCTACTATTCTGATTACAATCTCGAGCCATGTGCCCTTGTTTACCACACTTGAAACAGGCTCCTGACACACGGTAACAAACTCCATGGTGCTTTCTGCTACAAATGTTACACATGGGAGCTGTGTCTCGAGAAGGGTTTGAAGTATTTGAGGAGCTCGTATTTTGCTTTTTCAAAAATTTCTTCTTTGAGAAGAAGCCTTGCCTTTTGCTACTTTTCCAGTCAGTTGTTGACTTAGTCTGTCTAGCTATGTTAGCCTCTGATATGATGGCTCTGTCTAGCACCCCAATGTAAGTCTCCAGCTTCAAGACATTCACTTTTTCTAAAATGTCACTTCGAAGTCCACCTTCAAAATGTCTCGCCTTCTTATAGTCAGTATCAATTACATGTGGTGCAAACCTAGCCAATTCAGTGAATTTGGCCTCATACTCAACTACAATAATGCTGTCTTGCCTAAGTTCCATGAACTCTGCTACTTTCCTATCCCAGACACATTGCGGGAAGTACTTATCATAAAAAATTTCCAAGAATTTTGCCCAGTCCGCATCTTTATGATTTTCGCGCATTAACATCCACCATCTTCTGGCCTCGTCTTCTAGCATAAAGGTAGCTAGAAGCACTTTTTGTGTCTCTGAACACGGAAACACTTCGAACAATTTTTCGATACCAAGGACCCATGCTTCAGCTTTCAAAGGATTCAGCCCCTGTGGAACTGTGGTGGTTTCATTTTCTTAAACTCCTTGGTGAGAGCTATTATCCGATCATCATTTCGATTATCTGGCACAGGAGGTGCCGGAGGTGGAGGTGGAGGGTGTGGCTGCTGCCACTGTTGTTGCCACTCTTGTTGTTGCCTCAATGTCTCTGCCATTTCCTGAATCAGTCTTTCCATTCTATCCATTCTGGCAGTAGAGGACTCTTCTATTTCATCACCTCTTGTTCTCACCATCTGATTAAACTTACATTATACTTTATACAAAAAGATACACAAGTATGCATATACTAGAAAGCACACATATTCAAACAATTGCAATGCAAGCAATTCACAAATTATAGCACATAACTGTTCATATCAAAACAGTTAGACATATTCTCAATGCTTCCAAATTCATACTTATCACATGAATGCATCCTAGATCTTTTCTAGACGCTTACCGCTCTTTTGGACAAGTGTGTGAGTTATTAACTCGTGCTCTGATACCACTCTCTCATGACCTGAACCCGCCCCCGTGGGTTAAGAACATAACCGGCCAGTAATCATGAGATTACCTACGACCTCAAACCGAACCAAACGTGTTTTAACAGAGTTAATGGGGGCCAAACGAAAGCAATTTAAAACTTTGTCCACAGAGCTGTGTTTACATGGCACATCATAACAAATATACATGTGCATATTAATAACTCACAACAAAATATGTACAACACACGATTCTATACATACAGGATCATATAAGTCTAAGTCAACCCAAGAAAACTATATACAGCATATTCAAAGACTTCGCCCACATGACAAAATGAAACAGAATGACGAAAAGGCGAAGATGGGTCTCGTGCGTGAGACACAAGGGCTGACTCTTCAAAACCTTTGTTGGTCCTCACAGACTTCACTAGGGCTGGGTTTGGACTTCTCTTGGCTCACCTACAAACACATGAATGAGCGTGAGCGAAAGCCCAATGAATAATATCAAATAAAGGAGTTATACAAACGGTATGCAGAACAACATGCTACAAACGGCCTTGGGCCCAATTCATATTTCCGTACCAAACTGGCCTTTGGCCCATTCATTTATTCATGTCGAAACGGCCTCCTGCCCATTCATTCATTCGTGTCAAAACGGCCTTTGGCCCATTCATTCATGTCAAAACGACCTCTGGCCCATTCATTCATGTCAAAACGGCCTCTGGCCCATTCATTCATGTCAAAACGGCCTCTGGCCCATTCATTTTTGTCAAAACAGCCTATGGCCTATTCATTCATGGCAAAACGGCCTCTGGCCCATTCATTCATGTCAAAACGGCCTCTGGCCCATTCATTCTTGTTAAAACGGCCTCTGGCCCATTCGCTTATTCATATCAAACATTTGTCCATAATTTAAACTAGCTTCAAACTAGCCAACTTATAAGGTTTATAAGGAAATAAGCAATTGGACAAATGACAAGTTTCAAATATCGATATTACTCACTGTGATCGATTGGTTGGTTTGCCCTGGAGCTTGACCTTACACATCACATAGCACATACGGGTCACAAACGATTCAATCCGTTCCTTAATTCACATATTCCTTTTTAGGCTTCATTCTTATCTCTTTAACTCATTTACAATGCTCAATGCATGCCTAAGAGTGCTTACAAGTGAAAGAGAACGGAAAACGAAACACAGAACGCATAAATAAAATTTTAGAAAATAGGTTCCCCGCTCGAGCGGACCCATGAGGTCTGCAAAAGTGCTGGTTATGTCAATATTACGCTTGAGCGTGAAACTTGGACGCTCGAGCGGTAGTTCACCCTACATAGCTCCCCGCTCGAGCGGACATCCAAGTCTGTAAAAAAATACTAGGAGCATGAAATTTACGCTCGAGCGGCGGTTTCCCCGCTCGAGCGGACATCAATTTTCTGGGTTTTCCAGCTAAGTTCTTGAGCTCAAATCCAGTATTCAAACCAATCCAACTTACATTTTATGGCTCAAACTTCAAATATATTTATGCTATCATGATGCAAACACCCATTTACATCAATATGGAGCTCAATTCATAAATCAAACACATGCATGTCCCAATTGACACCAAACTCATTTCCAACATGCAAATTCATGCGTTCAAAGTTCCTATTCTTATGATTTGTACATGCATGTGATGTATTATCCTTATTCTCAACCTAGATGATGCAAATGGTGTTCATTCTCATGAAACTCAACAAAAACATGCTTGCATGCTTGATTTAACACTCATATTTCCATATTCAACTTAATACATGTTTGATTATGCAAAGTCATGGTGATACTATACATGTATGTGCATTTTAACTACCAAATCAACAAAACCAACTCAAATCATGTGAACTCTTACTCTTGATCACCCAACTAGCTTGAATATACAAAATCACAAGTTCAACTTATGAACTAAGGGGTGATTACTCACCTAGGAGCTTAATCCTTACAATTTATGATAAATTCTTGGGTGTGCCTTCAAGATCACCAAGCTTTGAGGCCAAAACTCCAATTTCCTTCACTCTCTCTCTCTCTAGCCGACCCTCTCATTTTCCTTAGAGTTTATAATCAGCCAAGTCAAGCTAAAGAAGAGAAATTGAGTATGTAGTGCTCATATAAAAGCCCCTCTTGTTAAATTATTTTAGTATATAATAATAGAGCACTAATTCATTAATTAAATCAATTTAATCTGATCCGAATCAATTTCCAATTAAATTTCACCGTAGGCTCTAAAAATTACGCTAATCACAATGGCGTAATCAATTTCGGGTTCTGTGGCCGATAAGGCCTTCAATTTAATTTCCAAAGCAGATAATCAAACAGATATTCCTACGGTGAACAGATAGAAATTCAAAATCACATATTTTCACACAATGACACACAAAATCATATTAAATATATAATCATGCTTATATTAAAGACTAATTAACATATTGTGAAACAGGGATACCACAACAAGTTTCTTTTTTCTAAACCGTTTGCAGCAAATTATGATCTCTCAAATGCTTGGTGAGATTCCTTTTCTCTTATTTTTTATAAGAAATCTCTTTTTATGAATGAATTTTTGTTATGTTTTTGGATGGATGGCAAGATTTACTTCCAAAGCTCTTTATTTATATTCACTGATACAAGAATGAACACTCTTTCTTGTTAACAAAATAATTGATTTGACCCCTACTCTATTTTAGGAAACGGAGCCAAATAGTGTAACTAGTTTGCGTAACAAACTTAACCCTATTCTAAAGCCTTTATCTGCTACTAACGAACAAATTCTACTCCAAACTTCTATTCCCTTTTTGATTGACCGAGGGGTGGCTTGAGGAAAAAACTATTAGGTGGTTCGGGAATTCTAGTGTAGCCATTATATCCACCCATCCAATTACGTTTGGTGATGTGAATTTTGACTTTTTTTAAGGGGTTAAAAATGATTACATACTCCCATGTCATTGTATGCGTACATGACTTTAAAGTTGCTTCAATGTTGACATGTTGTCTCTCATTTTTTTATTTTTTTTTTAGTTAGTTTTATGGGGGAGGGGGGTGAATTTTTGGGTTTGTGTGAGAATGAACCATAGTGGTTGTGCAAGCAAGACATATCTTTAGAAAGAAGAAAATGAAAAAAAAAAAAAAAATCTAGAGACTACCAAATGTCCTCCGGTTTACTTTGTAGATTTTCATCAAAAATTGGTTTGTGAGTTAAAGTTTCATTTGCTCAAATTAGCTTATCCTTTCAATTTGGTATTTTCAATGATGGCAAATCAAAGAAATATTTCATCATTATTTATTTATTTATGAATTTGGCTAGAGTATTGAAGCAATTTATCAAGAATGAGAAGGGAAAAAAAATTAAAACACAAAACTAAAGGTATTAGAAAATCTGACATTTTATTTTTTATTTTTGGTTCCTCAGCACAATAACCTTACTTGGTTTAACTCATTATTTTATAAAATTGGATTTATTTTTTTAATTGTTTTTTATGAATTTTTTAAATATTTGAAGTATTTTTTTCTTTTTAAATTTATTTAATTTCGATACACTTAAAAAATATAATATTTATAAAGAAAATCTTTAAAATTTATTAAATACAAAAAATATAAAAATTAAATACACTTTCATATTGTTGTGTATTTATTAAATTTTTTAAATAGGTTTTTTACAGATATTTTATTTTTAAAATAATAATAACAATAATAATTTAAAATAAAAGTGAAAAAAAGAAAGTCAGCTGAGGCTGACACCACACTGTGTTTGAAGAAGAAGAAGAAAAAGATGTCAAAAATTGATGTATCTGCCATTGTTGGAATAACAGTAGCTTATAATTGGGTATTAAAAGGTACGCCTCACTTCTCCTCCTCCTCCTCCTCCTCCTCCTCCTGTTTCTTCTGTAATAGTAATAACCAATTAACGACGCAATTCGGATCTCCACGGTGCTCTTCATTTCTCGCCTTTCATACACAGTAACACATGGCTTGAAAAAGATGTTAGGAAGAGTTTATGTTTCTTCCATTATTGGACGACGAAGAATCACTGTTGATCACAATTGTCTACTAAAAGGTACAATATTATTTGATCACTTTGGAATTAATTATCCCTCCTCCTCATTCTTATTTGTTCTGCTTCGTTGTTCTCTCTTTACTACCCCCATGAGCCCTAGTTCTCATGAGCACACTAGTCGGGGCACTATGCCAGATAAGAAGAGTTAGGACTGCATAGAAACTAAGTTTGTGGCCTCTCTCCAAATTTACGTGCATATTCTATTCTGTTGGCTGGGCTGTGCAAAAATAGACACATTGTGGAAGCAATATAACTGTTTGAGTCTGTAAAAAAGGCTTGGTCCCTGATGTTCTTTCCAAATGAAGCCGTCAGTGAAATGTTATTACACCTTGTGTTGGTGGATGAACAACATTGTGCAACGGTTGAACCACTTCTGAATGTTCTCCAAAAGGATTTGTATACTAATTTCAACAAAATCAATATATTTTGAATTTTCTTCTAAGCCATCATATTAGCACTCAAGGGACTGTTTCTTGTATTCTATGAAGCATGGGTACTTTGAAAATGTTGTCATACTCGTACCAAGTACTTATCGGGTACTTGTACTCATACTGATAGGGCTGCATGTGTACCGGGTACTCAAAATATACTTTTTATACATTCTTTGGTAGTTAGGTACTCCATGGGTGCTTCATGGGTACGAGATTGGTACACCAAGAGTACACTAAGTTATGGGACATTATTGGAGATATGCTTAATTTATTAGAGAGTTCTGATCTATTTGAAATTGTAGATCCTTTATTTCATGTGTCAGAGATAAAAGATGTATTATTCAATGATGAAGTTGATGGAAGTGAAACTAAAGTTTCAAGTTTTCAAATTTCACTTAGCTTGCTTTTAGAATAAAACTTTATTTTGTAATTTCTTCTATTTAATGGCATTAAAACAGCTTATAGACTTTGCTTTGGTATGGATATTGGTATTGTTAAACTATGATTTCTCTTTTGGTTTTGTAATTTCTCTTTTTAGTTTTGGTATTGAACTTTGATTTGTAAATTGAATCTCAGATTATAAGTTACAAAAAATAAAAAAATAAATTATTGACGTATCTCAACCGTACCCGTATCCTATTTTTTTTAGGTCTTGCCATATCAACGTACCCGTATTGTACTCGTACCAATATTCGTACTCTCACCCGTGCCACATAGCTTGTATTGTAGCAAAACCTGGTTCAGCTAGCCATTAGTTTTGTAAATTTGTTCTCTCTCTCTCTCTCTCTCTCTCTCTCTCTCTTAATGGAATTGTGATCCTGATTTCAACTTATCAGCATCAAACAAGAGTAACAACTCAAATTAGATTCAGCACCATATCAACTCAAATGAGCAATGTATTTAAACAACCAATAGCCAAGAGAAAAAAATTTCAAATCACTATTTTTCCTGGTTTTAGAGTTTGTGCTTAGTTACCAATGTGGACTCCCAAATAAAGAACCATTCAATGCATAGGATTTTCGCTAAAGCGAGATCTTAGAGATGGTAAAATGTACATTGTCTTATTCTTATTTTGCAGAGATTGTTTCTGTAATTCAAATCCATGCCACCACAAACATTAATAGCAAATCTTATCATTGGGCCAAACTGTCATTCTTAAAGAGGACTTTCAGATACATAAACAAATTCGAACATTATATTTTTTTATATTTTTATTAAAATATGAAATGTGAAAATATTATTTATGAGCGCCATCATGAGAGATTTTGAAAGAGAGCTAATTTCAATAACTTTGACATTTTTCGTCAAACTAGTGAGTTCTTAGTTTTATTTGACAGAAGACTTCCACTACTACAATTTCTATAACCATATATAAAGCGTACAACTACGGTATAACACACCTGCTTCCTAACACTTCATTGTTTGACCATGGGTGAGTCAGAGCCAAAGCCTGAGCCGAATGTCCGTGATGGTGCGCCTTGTGCTTAGAAAAAGTGGTGCTCTTTCTTTGTTTGTTTGTTCCCATGTGTTTAATGCTCTCAATACCAGAATTGTCCTTATTTCAATGGGTAGGAGCCTATAATTGCCCTTGCTATTTCCGTTTATTACAAGTCACATCTATGGCGATGTAGTTGTTTGTTGTTAAATTGGAAAGATGGTGAGCTGTCTTCAGAGTGTGTTCCTTCCATCTTGGTCCTGCCGATCGCCTAACCAACCAAAGCCCACCATCTATCCCTCTCATAAGTTTCTTATGTGCTGAGAAGAAAGCGAAGCACTTTGTTTTCTTGTTCAGCTGATCTCACCCTTGGTTACCTTCACATTTGTTTGCACTGGTGTGGATTTCAATGGCTTCTACAAGCTTCCTCTGTTCGGTGTACCTTGATTTTACAATCTTAGAGCACCTCTTTGTAGAAGAATTGGTTGGGCAACATTTAAATTTTGCACCACCATCTTCTTGCTCTACCTATTGGCGATATTCCTACTCATTGTTTGTCTTCTACTGAGATGTTCATATCTGATTTATATGTTTTTCAAGCTTGTTAATGTGTGGAGAAATTATGCATACCAATTGTTTGACAATATGCCTGACTAAAATAACCCATAAATTCTCTTCATGGCAAAGCCTCTTCCTAAGATTGCAGCAAAATTTGAAGGAAAAGGCCTACCTTATTTGTTTCAATTAATTTTTCAAATTCATTTGTTCTTGGGTAGATAGAGTTTGTAATGTGTTTTGATATTTTGGTTTCTCTCCAGATAAAAAATGATCGAGAAGCACCTCGCAAGTGGCCAAGTCAAAGAGCTCATCAAAGAGGCCTAGGACAAGCTCAAACTCATCGCTAAGATGTTCCGTACGTATATTTCAATACTCTTTGTCTTCATTTGCTTTCAATTTGCTTTTGAATACATCGATATCATTGCAAGCAGAACCAATATTGAATACTGAGCTTCAAATTTTATGCAAGTGTTCAAGAGAACAGGATTTGAATCCTCTAATTGTAGATTAGGTCATTATTTGTGTAAAAGGGATAAGCAATTTTAAAGTTCTGTAAAAAAAAGTTAGTTTGAAGATTTTTAATTTGCTTCAGCTTTGACAATTAAATATATCTAACTAGCTATGTATAAAATATTCAATTCGAAAATTATTTGATTCTCATTTTCAGACAACCAAACATGTTCTTGATTTTTCATTGCATAGAACTTGAGTTAATCAAGGTTGAATATGTTCTTATTTTCTTTTAGTGATATTTGCTTCTTGTTTAGTGATATTTCTCAAGAAATGTAAATTTTTATTGTATATTTCTGCTTATACTTGTATAGTTTATCATTCTCAATTATGCATTTGTTTCTTGATGAACATTTTCTACATTTCTTTGTTAATTTGTTTGTTTTCTTTCTGATGAGAATTGACATTTTAAGGCCAAAAAAAGTTCTGGATTATCCTCAATTTAAAAATCTAATGCGTCCCTATATATTTTTACCAAAGCAATTTGTGTGTATATTTCTTTATATATATGAGATTGAAACAATTTTGCTCCAATTTAGGCAACTTTGCCTTACTAAATGTTAGTTCATAAAGTTTTCCCAAACCAATAGACTGGTAGTGTATAAACTGTTTTTGTTGAATTGAATCATTAAAATAGGTTTATAAAATATTGATTTCATTGGCAGCCGGATTTATGTAATATGTGTGCCTCTACACTCTTACCAAAAAATTTTGTATATAAATTTATTTATATGTGTGACATATGCGTTTATACTTTTGTAATCGCCAGATATTTCATGGATTGCTTACTGCTCCAAATTAGGCAACTTTGCATTTTTATTTGTTAATTTGGAACGTTTTGCCAAACTATTGGAGTGTGATATGCTTTTGTTGGATTGAATAATAAAATAGGATTTAAAAAGCAGGATTAAATTGGTCCTTCCCCCTCTTGTAGTTTTATGCTTCTTTTTATAAACTAATGGTTTTTGTATTCATATTTGATCGGGCATTCCCAATACCCTAATTAGTTTTTTCTCCTATATTCATTGGTTTCTAATGTGATTATTGGATTGGATAAAATTAGATTGAACCACACTTCTCAAATTGTCTAGATAATTTGCTCGAAGGCGAGCAATGTGCGAATTTGATTCTTAGATCTTAGTTTGCTTTTCTTTATTGACTTTACTATTTTCTCTTGAGATACAAGGTTTATGATTATCCTCAGGAATATGACGGTGCCTGCCTTCAAATGAGATTATCATACAATCCGTGTTCTCGCATTTTTCTCTTTCTTGTTCAATGGACTGATTGTCACCTTGTGGGTGCCTCTAGATTGCTTAGAATCCTTATTTATAAGGTCGTTTACATTTTTTCATGCATTTCATGTTTTTATGCTAATTCTCTTTTAGTCAAAGAGATTTCTTATTTTACTAACTTGGAAGGCTATAACGTTGGTGGGCACTTGCAAGCTTATGAGGATGCCAAGACTGCCATGGATTTATGAAAGGAAAGCTAGCATTAGAGAATTTTATGGGTAGTGGACTGAGGAGCCTATGTGGTTGTGTTTTCTTTTTCTGCTTTTTGTTTTCATTTTTGAGAAAACTTCTTTGGCAAATTGCTTCTGAAAACAATCTTCAGGAAAATGTTCTAAAAACAACCCACTTTTGACTAAACACCAAAAGGTTGTTTTGAAAGTTTCAAAAATTGTTTTCACACAAAAATGAAAACAATGGTTAGTGTCTGAAACATTTTTGTTGGGAGCAGAAGTATCAAAGGGATCATGAATTTCCTACCCCAGTTACAATGGTTAGATTCTTCAGAAAGATCTTCTTTGTGTCTATTGGGCATGGATTCTTTTACATGCATATCATATCCACATCAAATAATAATAATAATAATAATAATAATAATAATAATAATAATAATAATATTACTCTTTGGATCATGGAAGATCCTAGACAGTATTGTCATTTGAAGATAATTGCTTACACTACAACAAAAAGCACAAATGGCGACTAAAAAAAAATTTTCGTCGCTGAAAGTGACTAAAATGGAATTAGTAGCCAAAGGTGAAGACTTTTGGTGACTAAAACAATTTAGTAGCCAAATGTATAGTTATTGGCGACTAAAAATCAATTTAGTCGCCGATTATATGGGTTTTAGTAACTAAAGGTTTTTTAGTAGCCAAAAGTGACGGTTTTTGGTGACTAAAATAATTTAGTAGCCAAAAGTGACGGTTTTGGCGACTAAAAAATAGTTTGGTCGCCGATTATACGTGTTTTGGCGACTGAAAACAGTTTGGTCGCTGAAAGTGAAGCTTTTTAGCTACTAAAAAAATTTAGTAGCTAAAAATAGGCAATTGGCGACTAAAATTCAGTTTAGTAGCCAAAAGGGGATGTTTTTGGCGACTAAAAACAGGTTTAGTCACCAAAACTAGTTACTTTTAGGTGAAACTTATAAAATGATGCTCGGTGGATATTTCAATTATTGAATATTATAAAATGTGTGTACATATATATCAGTGTGTGTTTGTGTGTGTGCACACTTTTCATGAGGATTTTCTAACTTGATTTTTATGATTGCATTTGGCTTCCACAATGCTTCAATATTTTATTACATGCTTTGCATATCCCACAACCATAAATTGGTGGGCACATTTTTGTTTGTTTTGAGTTTCATGGATGTTTAAAATTGGATTTCACTGGCTTAAGATTTTAGAGGCTACTAATGTAGATTGAATTGTTGTTTTAGGCATACTTGGTCTTAGTTATGTCCTTTATGTCGGGACAGTCTCAAAAGAGTAGACTCTGGTGACCTCTAGATCTACACTAGTGGTTGTGATGTCATGGACTTGTCTTCAATTGCAAAGGAGAATTTGAAGAGACTAATAATGTACATGAACAAGTTGCCCTTTATCGTTCTTGATCCAATGCTCGTCTCTTATGATTGAGAGACCATCTTCATCTTCAAAAAATGGAAACATTTGTGTGCATAGATGGTTCTTCCATGTTGTATATAAGTTTTTGTTTGTTCTTTATTAGACATTCATCTTATCAAAGTTGTATATACATGTTGGCCATTGTCAGCAGGCTCTCTAAAATGATGTTTGAATTATATATTTACAGCTAAATTAAAATTTACCCTTGGGATTAGGCTCAATTTCAATAAACCCCCTGGATTTTAATTTGTGATGCAAAGTTGTCAAAAAGAGTTGATCAAATTTGTATGCATGCACTCCAAGTTAAGTTAAATTTGATTTTTCTTATTTGATCAACAAAGAAAAAAAAATACCATTAATGGATTGGATTCAAAGAACAACCTAATGTAAGATTTATGTTTCTGTTTTTTTGTTTATTTTGTATAATGATTTGAAAATACATCTTGTTGGTAGATTTGTGTGATAACCACTTGTGTAGTATTTGGTTCATTATAATGAAATAAAATGTAATGGAACAATTACTTTTTAGTCTGTCTATAGAATGATTTGTAATACATTTTTCATAATTTCTTTACATATTGTGTTTAGATCATAAATTTGGATAAATATTTGAAAAGAAAAAAGGAAGTAGGGAATAGGGAATAGGCACATAATATGGAGTATGTGCATAAATAGAAATGCTTCTAGATTAATCTATTACTAATAAATTCTTTTGTAACGTACTTCTAATAGTTTAGTTAAGGGAATGGCTTCCCTCCAGTCTGTGATCGGACTAGAGAGTATTGTTGGGCCTGTGGAGGGTACTGTTGTAACAAACATCACCCTAAGTCATAACTCTACTCACTAAAGTAATTCATAACATTTATACTAAACTCGTAACATTATTTTAAGGGTGTACATCTTATATTTGTTTATTACAAAGTGACCTAACACATCACAAACATGCACTTTCATCAAAAGAAATAAAATTAACTAAAAAATTTATCATGAATTGTATCAAACATGTAACTATCAAAGAACAAATTTATCATTAATTCTTTGATTTAGATTCAGTTAAATCAATTATTTATGTTAATCATCTCCATCATCATTTGATCATTTTCATGATCACTATCAATTGCTATTGTTGATTAACTTCATCATATGCCATGTTTCATACTTTGGTAAAATAATAGTACAATGACCATATTTATATATCATGTTTTGCTTATTATTTCACTTGTTAAACTTTCGTTGGTTTGATGAGTTACATCACCTATCAATCACGAAAAAAACACATAAGATGGTAGACAAAACATGATAAACAAAAATATATTTAAATAATAATATAATGATTACATTTATAAATCACATTTTATTTTTCCTCTCATATTAGAAAATTTCATTAGTTAAATGAGTTACATGATCATGTTTATATATCTTCTATTTACCCTCTCATGTTTATAAAATTTCGTTGATTCAATGAATTAAATTACTTATATCAGTTATCAGTCTATTATAATAAATAAAATAGTAAATAAAATACGATAAATAAATATAATTAGTTGTGGGAATATATTTTTTGAGTACCAACACGTGGCCAAGGTGACGTCGAAGTGTCAGCCGAGGTGCCACGTGTCCTGGTCATGACACCGAGGTGATCTCGGCTAGTCCGAGGTTATCTCTGAATATATCAGAATCCGAGATAAGCGGATAAGGAACAAGAGTCCTAGAATGGGAGAGGACTTCAGTTTGGATAAAGATAAGACTCTTAGAGAGTTTATCCCAATCCTGCTGGGAGTCCAAGATTAGCAGTAATCCTAAGTCCACTAGAGCTAGGCTTCTATTGGGACTAGGATTGTGTTGGCTGTAAAAGAGAGGCACCCCATGGGTCTAAGGTACGCTTTTTATGCTCTGAATAGTGAATTGAGCACTTTTTCTATCTTTAAGAGATAATTGACTTGATCATCGGAGTGCCCCCAGGTGAACGAACCACCGCTGGAATCTCTTCTTTCTATTGCAGGTCATTCAGGCACCATCTATTCTGCTAGTGCTCTCCAGTTGAATACTAAGTTGGCAGTGTGGTTAGAAATTCACTCACACAATTTGACGCTGTCTGTGGAAAAGAAATGAAAATAGATGGCCAATGACGGACAGAAAGAGAAGATTGGGGATGACACTCCTACTGGGAGTGGAAAACCTGTTGACCCTGACATCGAAGAAAACAACTGCAACGAAAAGACTCGTGATAAGAATCACGGAGGAAAGGACGTCGACCAAGAAGGCGGCGTACCAAAGAAAACGGACCAAAGCGGGTATTACAACAAGGATGACCTTCAGGTATGGAAGGATAGATGCCAACGGAGGGACGATGAGGTAAAGAGAATGGCAAACAAATTGGCGAACCTGCAAACGGTCGTCAATTTCATGATGCAGAATAATGTCATGCAGCCACCGTTGCCGTTACAAGATACACTGATTCTAGCGGCAAAGAAAGATGCCCGACAAGATGGGCCACCAGGAGTGAAAAACACTCTCACCGGCCTTCAAGGGAGGTCGGGCGAGGAGAGTCAAGAAGGGAAGAATCTCGAAGGACACATCACACCAAGAAAGTAGACCCCAAAGAACATCGGCATGTTCAAAGGCAGGAGTTGTGCTTCGACGCAACTAATGGAGAAAGGTTGAAGAGGGCTCATAATGAAGCTGAGAGTAGTGCACCTAAAAGGCTGAAGTCAGGAGATAGCCGAGCTCCTGGTTAGACCAAGGAGGACCTAAGGGATTACCTACAGAGGAGGCAACAAGATACCGAGGTAACCTCCCAGGTCAAGCCGAGAATGCCATTCTCGGTAGAATTGGACAAATCCGAAGCTCTGAAGAGATTTAGCATGCTGAGATTCTAGATCTACAATGGGAAGTCGAACCCCAACCTTCACGTCGGTTTGTACTTGAACTCGATGGCATTATACACCGGGAACGAGCCGTTGCTTTGCAAGGTGTTCCCTTTATCCTTTAGAGAAATTGCATCAGACTGGTTTCACAAGTTGCCGGAAGGAACTGTGAAAACCTGGGAAGGCCTGGCCGAGATGTTTGTGGCCAAGTTCATGACGAACAAACTACAGCCATTAAGGGTGGATACCCTGATGGCTCTGAAAATTGGCGAGGACGAAAGCCTGAGGGCCTATACTAAGAGGTACTATGAGGTATTCAACCAGATACCAAAATGCAACCAAGAGGTGGCGGTCGTATCATTTAAGAACGGCCTAAAAGATAATTGTCTGCTCTAAAAATCATTAACAAAAACACTGCCAAAAAGTATGGAGGAGTTAATGGTCAGAATAAAGAAGTACGCCAGGGCCGAGGAGGATACGCCGAAAACAAAGGCACCGAAACCAGAGAAGAAGAACGGCTCGCCGAAGCGAGGCCGAGGTGATGATGGCTACAACAAACTAGAAATCGGATTAAAGGCTGCTCAGGCAGTCACAACTGTATTCTGAATTCCGGTTTACAAAGTCTTAGAGAAAATCCGCAATCAGCCCTACTACAGAGCACCAGCAAGGGTACCGGGCGAGTTTATGGAAAGAAGCCTTGACAAGCACTGTGCTTACCATAATGAAGCTGGACATCTGACTCATGGGTGCAGAGCCCTGAAGACGCATCTGGAAGACCTGGTGAGGCAGGGCCATTTAAGGGACATGGTAGATGAAGCCAAAATAAGGGAAGGACAAGCAAGATTGTCCCAGGCACCAATAGTACCACCCCCACCAACACCACAACCACAGGCAGTCGGACCTCGAGTGATCAATGTGATCCACTCAAAGGTGAATGAGAATGAGATAAGGGGGGAAACCCAAAAGTGAAACACCTGCAACATGTATATCAGGTCGGGAAAAAGAGACCTAGGGCAGGCGAGAGCCAAGGACCAGTGGTGTCCTTTACTGAGAAAGACCTAGAGATGGTGCAGCATCCACACAACGATGCCTTGGTAATATCCCTCTAGATTGGAGAGTGCCAAGTGAAACGCATCTTAGTCGACCAGGGCAACTCTTGTGACATCATGTATGTTAGGTGTTACAAGGAGCTTGGCCTTCACCAAGATGACTTGGAACAGTCAAACGGCCCAATGGTTGGGTTCAATGGAACGCCGACATGGCCCCTGGGAGCAGCAAGCTTAGAGGTGCAGGCTGGCACCAAGAGGGTGAAGACAGAGTTCACCATAATTGACACCCCCTCCCCTTATAATGCAATTTTGGGAAGACCATGGCTGCATGCAATTGGGGTTGTTCCCTCAACATTGCACCAGCTACTGCGATTCCCAACAGAGCATGGGATAGAAGAGGTTAGAGGGGATCAAGTGCAAGCAAAGAATTGCTCCATAGCAGCAATGAAATCTACCGGCAATATTCGGGAAGCAAAACCAGCAGAGGTTAAGGATGAAGATATGGAAGTCCTGGAGGACGTCAGAAAAGAGCCAGCCGAGAAGAGTGAGAAAGCCCTGAAGAAAGTCCTTGTCCAGTAAGGGAACGAAGAACGCTTCTTCCTTCTCGGCTTGGGCTTGGCCGAGGAAGAAGAAAAAGAACTGGAGGCGTTCTTGAGAACAAACATTAAGGTGTTTGCCTGGACACCTTACGAGATGCCTGGCACTGGCCCAGAGGTCACTTGCCATAGACTGAATGTGGACAAGTCAGCCAAACTTGTAATCCAACGAACCAGAAGGCCGACGTTGACGCACGTTGAGGTAGTAGAAGAAAAAGTGGACAGACTTCTGGAGGCCAGAGCCATTCGAGAGGTAAGTTACCCGACTTGGTGCAGACATCCCCGAACGTCCCGGGAGGAATGAATCCCCACCGTTTTGTTCGTTTGTGGGTTCACTATAGTTCAGGACTCAAATTGTCACGGTTCTAAATCTGAACCAAAGAGTCCAAATCCGGCAAATCGTTTTGAGAAAACAGATTTTTAGAAAGAAGTACCAAACATGAACTGCTTTGCCAGATACATAGTCACCACCTAAATATTTTTTTTATGAGGGAATTTAGGAAACCCTGACTCATTTGCCTAAGGCCACGTGTCCGTCATCACCAAAGTTGCCTTGGCTCGGGAACTTGGGTACGATTGGGGAATGTCAGCTATGAGCACCCCTGCTCGCCCGATTCGAAGATCGGCCTCTACTAACCATGATATCTAGTTTTGAAAACGTTATGTGTTCTTATTCCGATTAATTAGCTAATCTTACTATGTAATGCACACAACACAATGGTATAGACTAGATCGCCTAATTTGGAACAAAGCATTGCATATCCGTTTGTTCGGAAAATGGTTTGAAATTTGCTACTCACAAGTAGCCTAAAATACGGATTTCAACGAGTTGTTCCAACTCAAGCAATCCAACCTTCACCCACAGGCATTCAGGCAGTAATATCACATAAGCACATAGCCACATGATAAGCATGCTGTCATGTTAACATTCACACTCATGCGAGATGTTAAAGCATAAATACTTACAGCGTACTCCGAGCCATGACAAAGAACATGTTAGCAATCAAACGTATGATCCAAGTCCATGTTAAATGGCTAATGCATCACAAACAAAATGCAATCTAGAATAGGCTCGGCTAATCCTAGGATGGCATGTGAAATGCAACAAGTAACATGTATTCAAGTTGGATTTGAAATACTATGCAATTAGCATGATACGCCGAGCTCAGTGCATGCAATACTGATGAATGAGTGCACGCATGCATAGCATAAGGAATGTTAATTTAAATATGCCCTAGTACTAACCATCAAAAGCAGGTAAGTAAAAGAGAGAAAGAAATGGGGGTTGAAAGACATGCACAGACACACTCACACTTATTACACATTCACCCTCGCTCGGAAGGACCAAAAGAATAATACAAATTAATTAACCTACAAGCTAATTAATTATTACAGACCACTTAACTAGTTAAGCAAATTAACTAAGCTAAGAAAGCAATAAAACAGCCTCGGGAAGAGGGTCCAATGCATGCGTGCTCGGGTTTGCTCGGAAATCCGTCACCATGCACAAGCTGCCTCTGTTTACCTTGCTCTGCTCTTCTGAAAATTGCATAAGTCCTAAGGAACACTCTCTGAACATTGTGGAGCATCACCGACCAAGGAAAAACATCACCGACCATGGTAAAAAGGTCATCGACCAAATATTCAGCTCTCGGCCACCCATCATTGGTCGATCGGCACTTTATGCAGTCGACCGGCCATATTTATCTGCAGAATCCTGTTTTGACAGCAGCAGAGGGCAAACATGGCATGGCAATGCATTTCAAGCAAATGTTTGCACAAACACCCTCCTTATCATGTTCATGACTCAAAGGAGGATGGTCCGGGCCACCAATCGTGCATTTCAATGCGTGTTGGCCAAAGAGGCCAAGTTATGCATTTTGATGTCAAATGAAATGCAAACCAAATAAACACATAAGGCCCAACCTCTATCACTTGATCAAGAGACAATGCATGCATGCTCAATGCAATGCAACCTAGACATGTGAGCTAAGTATGCAATCATGAGCATGAAAGCAAGTAATGTGTACTAAGCACACAAACCAACAAACATGCAAGGCATGTAACAACATGTGCAAGCTAACAAGCATGCAATATGCAATGCGAACATGCAAACATGCAAGACACGTAACATGTTAAGCAACCAAGACAAAAGGAAGAAAACATGCTAAATGCAATGTGATTCAAGCATGCAACACATGCGATAGGCCAAGTATGCAACACCACACAAGGCGAGCATGCAACAACATGTAAAGGAGGGACTTATACCAAGATGGACAGCTCTCTACCAGGTCCAAAACAGTGGCCAAATGCTAAGGAAATGAAGGCCAAAACACATACAAACATGCATGCACTCATGGCCCAACTCTTAAGCATAAGGAAACAACTTTTAAGCACACTTAAAAGAGGATAAACATGGACTAATGGCAGGCATAGCAAGCTCTGAAAATACATGAGGAATGATGCCAAATCAACCTATCAATGCAAGCAAGGCATGCAACTATGTCCAAAACTCAAGGTAAGCTAAGGGACTTAAACCATAGCTATATGAAGCAAGTCCCAAAGAGCCATGGGGACTCAAAACCACCCCAAAGCAGATCAAAACAAGGTCAAAGGCACACCTAGATGGCATCTAAATGGCCTAAGTCTAAAGGCATGCAAAAGGGTTCAAACATGGAACATAAGATACCAACCTCTTGAAGCATTAAAGGAGCATCAAATACAAGCGTACAAGCATACCACAATGACTAAAATGATGTTATAAGTGGTGCCAAACCACTGAAACAAGCCAAGTAATGCATGCTCAATACTCACACACCCAAGGCTAACAAGCTAAAATGCAAAATGGCTATCCAAAGCATGTCATGGATGGCCAAAACAACTCCAAACAGACCTTAAGCATACTAAGACATGCATAAAAGCTTCACAAAGCTAGGCCAAAAACATGCTAGAAACAAGGCTCAAAGTACAAAGCATGTTAAGGCAATTCATGGCATTACAAGACAAGTATGCAAAGCAAGCATGGTGTGTCTAAACCAACTTAAAGCAGTGCTATATCATGGCAAAATAAGCACAAATACTAGCTAAGACATGGCCAACATGAACTCAACAATGGTGCTCACACATGAGACTAAAATGATAACTTTTAAAGACAACAAGGAGAGGGGATGACCCTCTCCTTCTTAGGACCTCAAAGCACCATCCCCACCACTGAAATCCCTCTAGATTTCAGTGGTGAGGAGGCCCAAACAAGGTGGTCCCGGAGCTCACCAAAATAGCACAAAATGGGGGGCCAAACAAGGCCTAAGAGGGGTCAAACAACCCCAAACACGAAAACAATCTTAAACAACTATTTTTTGCACTTAAAATCAGAAATTTTATATGTTATAAGTTAAGCTCAAAAACAGATGCAAGGATGGCTAAAAGTCTATGCAAAAATGGGGAATAAAGGTGTAAAGTTCTTACCCTTGAAGACCTTCTTCACAAGGACCACTCCAGCCCCTTCTCCAAGCTTAGATCAACTCAAGAACTCTGAAAATCACTCCTTAGTACCTCAGTAGCTAAAGGAAAGTGTAACTCTAGGTGTTTGTGTGCAAAACTATGAACAAAATAACTTAATACACACACAATATGGAAGAGAGTGAGATATAGAGATAGAATAGATACAACTATGCTAACCCTAATCTAGAGCTCTGGGACTCAACCTTCTAACCCTTGAGGAGGGAGGAGAAGGCCTTCCTTTATAGAGGATCACTCTTGCAAAGCTTACAAAACAAGCTAAACAAGAGTAAAATCCCTCTATACACGTGTATGGAGAGGGTGCAAAGTGGGTGCTAGCTAGCATAGCTGGCACAAAATATCTGTCAAAAGTAGATGTACAGTGGTCGGCCAGCCAAAAATGCCAAATTGACCAAATAAATGGTCGACTGACCAAACATTTGGCCGATGGCAACAAAACAATGGCCGGTGGCCTCAAGCCATGGTCGGTAAGATGTAGGGATGGCCAACAAGCCATTCTCTGTTCCTCAAAAGCAAAACACAAGTGTTTGGTGCAAAACCAAACACAAAACAGGCAAGTCGAGAGGTCTTGAGGCAAGGCGCCTGGCCGAGACCTCCAAGAACTCAAGACGAACACGAACATGGATGATCACCGAGTGTTCAAACAGTGACGTCCAAGTCTTGAGGACGGTCAAAAATGGGTGTCTACAGTTGCCCCTCTTTGACAGAACTCGAAAGTCATAACAATAACGGGAGTGAGTGTCAAAGCCCAGAGACGACCCATTTTTGACAAGGCCGAAGACTTAGACAAACATGCAAGACAATAGACAAAGGTATACGCCTGAAGGCAGGGGCAAAATGCAAGAATAATGCAAGAAGCCATACATAACTCATGATCATGCAAAGAAAGCTGTAACGAAGCGTAACATGCAACAGTTTTAAGCAAGAACCCAACTACATTCCAATGCAGAAAGGATGTAAGAGAATTATTCAATTCTCGATACGTCTCACACGGAGAATACAATACCTGTGCGGCTCGTCTGGTTGCACCAACCGTACATACAATATCGTGCCTAAAAGAGAAAGAAAACTTAACAGGTACGATATCATTAGCAACATGCATAACAATGCAATCTAAGCTATGTAACAACGCAAGTGAATGAGTGCATGACAATGCAACCTATGTGTGACAACGCATAACAATGCGGAATGGATGCAAAATGATAATGCAATATATACAAAACTATATATAAACAATGCAAATGATATGCAATGCAATTGAAACATGATCAAACCATAAGCAGTTCAAAACCACACAAATATCATAAAGATGATGGAGATGCAAAGTCCATCTACCATAGAAAAGGTGCCGGCGCCCTCAAACCACAATACCAGCAGTGGAATAGGCGCGTACACATACGGAACTATGAGTGTATAGACGGAACACAAGATACAAGTAATTGGGTGGGATGATATAAGTGGGGAATGCTCTGCTCAAGAGAGATCGTGATCCTAAATGCTGGATGCAAAACACTACACTACAATGTAATGAATGGAATGGATATGGCGCGCGACCAAAACATATCTTGCCTAGGAAAGGCATGGACACAAACAAACCACGTTTAACACAGAAACGATGTCGTCACCTTCAACACTAGGTGCGTACACATAATATCATAACTGTGCTTCAACGCAAAGAGTACGGGCACATACCAAACCAGGCTCAACATGGAAAGGCGCAAGCCGTAAATGGAGGTGATGTAATAAATGCATGCAAGCTACAATGTAATATATACAATATGTAATGGAATGTAATATTTACAATGAAATGCATGGCAATGCACTATTTACAATGATGCATGACAATGCATGTTTGTTTTTTTGGTTTGTTTTTTTTGAGAATGCGTGATAATGCAGATGAAATTGAACGCGCGACAACGCATGTCTTTTGAAATGCACGACAATACACATGAGTAGCGCATAACAATGCGAGTGAGGGATGCATGACAATGCAACCTAGGATAAAACCCGCCAAGAGTCGTTCGGGCACGACAAACACCAAAGGACTTGCACCTTCAGAGGATTTAAGGTCTCCTAGACCGAAATTAAAATGCATAGCAATGCAAGTAAGATAAGCATGACAATGCATGATAGAGAAAATGCATGACAATGCAACTGGAATGTGTATGACGATGCAAGGGGACTCAAATGGGCGACAACGCATGTCCTCTTTGAAATGCTTGACAAGTGCATGTGAGGTACACATGATGATGCGTGACAAGGACCAAGCATGACAATGCATGTAAGGTGCGCATGACGATGCGGCCTAAGATGAAACCTACCAAAAGTCGTTTCAGGCACGACAAACACCAAAAGACTTGCACCTTTAGAGGATTTAAGGTCTCCTAGACCGAAGGGAGATGCATAACAATGCAAGTCGTGCGTGTTACAATGCGTTTATGCATGCATAACGATGCAACCTATGTATGCTAACCGTTAACAAGGTAAAACATTGTAATGCGACGCATTCAAAGCAGTTACTGAATCTCGTAAGATATGAAAGGATACAAAAAGGATACACCTCGCACGTATTCGAGTGCTACACACCGAAGACACGGCACAGAGACCGGTTAAGCTTCAGAAATGTATTTTCTTGCACTGTGTTGAGCAATTGAGGCCCCAAACCACATCAAAGACCCAAACAAAGGTGTAGGAGGTTCACCAGCCATCGGGGGAGGTCACCGGCCATACACCGGCCACAAAAACAAGGCCATCGGCCAAATATTTGGCCGACCGGCCAACAATGTGGCCGACCGGCCAAATATGCCTGAATCGGGGCAGTTTGGTCAATTCGGCACGGGTCTTTAAATATAGGGCTTCTAGCCCTATATTTCTCACTTCCTCTTGCTCGAAAAATCCTTCCCTCTCTCTCTAGGTTGTTTCCCAACCTTCATTTCCCCATTTTCCTCTGTTTTCGGGCCTGTTTCGACATTCGATTCGCGAAACCCTCATCGTTTCGAACATTTTGAACCGAACAAATCTTTGTTTCGGTGTCTTTTTCTCAATTTCCACCACTCGGGGTTTGTTTCCCTCGAGTTTTCCTTGATCTCTATGCCTTTTCCGCACCCTGACCTTTCCGGCCATTTTTCACCCTCTTGAGGTTGACTTTTCAGTTGACTTTTTGTATTTTTGCCAGATTTTCACTTTTTCGGCCATTTTCACGCTACCCTTGAGATGGCAGACGATATTCCAGGCAGTGGGGCTCCCCCAGAGATGGATGTGGACCCAGAGGCCGAGCTCTTGCCTCTTCACATCCGACCATTCGATCCGGTGGCCTACAGGTCGGCGATTCACGTGCTACCTCCTGATGGTCTTCGCCAGTTTAGGACTTTTGATAGGGGTGTGCCACAAGAGCATCTTCTACGCGAGCCAGAGTCATATCTGTCTTACGGTGATTCTGAGGTACAGTTTTCCCTCTGTTTTATTTTTCGCAATGTAGAACATAACTGCAATAGTTGATTATGTTCTTTAACTGCTTAGCTCGGATACACCGATATATTACACACTATAATTCATCTGTGAGTAGACTGATACCCGATATCTGTTTGAACCTGAAAACGTGCACGCACACTGTGTTTTCACTGAACCAATCAGACACACTGACACATCATATGCTGTAGTTCATTTCGAGCATACCGGCACTCAATATCTGTTTGAATCTGAAAATGTGCACACACACTGTATTTACACTGAACCACTCAAACACACTGATACATCATATGTTGTAGTTCACTTCGAGCACACCGGCACTCAATATCTGTTTGAATCTGAAAACGTACACACACGCTGTATTTGCATCAATTTTGACTATTCTTCAAAACTGTACATTTAATATTGCTTCACAACTATTTGCTTTTGAATACAGGGGGATTCCCATGCCTTCCGGGGGTATGAGAATGTTGCCGCCAGAGGATGGTATATGGAGCTACCAGACGCGGTCCACCATATTGTCGATCAGGCCAGCTTCGACACTTTCTGCAGGGGACTGTCGCGCCTTACTGCGAGTAGGCCTCTTCTTGCCTCTCTGATGGAGAGGTGGTGGGACACTACCGATTCCTTCCACTTTTCCGCCACGGGAGACATGACGATGACTCCCTTCGACTTCTCGATGCTCACCGGCATCGGGGTAGGGGGTGATCCGATCCCCTTTGATACAGACATGGACGAGTGAAAGGCCGCTCAGATGTACTTTCTTGGCGACCTACCACCTCTTGCCCGTCCAGGATTTGTCAGATATTCGTGGTTCGAGGACCACTTCAGGATTCAGCCAGCCTTAGCTGAGGAGGCGCCGATGGCTCAGAAGGGGGCGGAGCAGTATGCACGCGGCTTCCTTATGTTCTTCCTGGGGACGACCCTCTTCGACGACCGGGCGAACACTGTGCCCCTCTGTCTGCTGAGCGCTTTAGTGGACGTCGCGCGGATCCGCCGCTATGACTGGGGTGGTGCAGGCTTGGCCACACTGTACAGCTACATGAGTTCATCCTCTCGCCTCAGCGAACAGTTGCTCGGAGGCTACTGGCGGGCTTGGGAGGTACATCCTCTTTCTCTGTTTTACATTTCTGCTCTACATTATCTATACTCTGTACACTACACACACTGCGGTTTGCCTCACGCTGACTGTATACTGCACACACAGCACACATATAATCTGCTTTACACTGACTATATATTGCACAATACTTCACATATTGCACAATCTGATGCCAACTGACTATACACCGCACATACTGCAAACATGCAATCTGCTTTACACTGACTGTATACTGCGCACACTGTACACTCTGCACAATACACTGCACAATACACGGTTCTGTAATTTTTGCTTTATCTTGCATTTTGCTTTGTCTGCATTCTGCTTTATCTGATAAGCATACTGATATTTGCTCTGCAGTTGTGGGTCTATGCCTACTTCCCGAGGCTTGCCCCAGTGCCGAATGAGGAGATCTCCCTTGGCATTCTATTCTCCTGCCGCTTTGACGTGAGATACGTGCAGAGACCCCGAGAGTCTTTCATATTCTTCTGCTGCTATTTCGACACCATCACCACCGCAGAGGTATGTTCAACTTTAGAGTTTATTTCAAGCTTCACTTTGTATTGTTCTTTCGATAACAGTAGATAACAAACCGCATATCATTTACAGATCACCTAGTAGCCTTGGGCTCCATTGCAAGCCGCAGTTCGGGAGCGATATGCTGGTGCTGAGGAAACTGCTCGATTCAGGATTTGACAGGAGGGCCCGGTCTATCAGGCTTGGTACCTGGGCGAGCGCTTCCTGCGCCAGACCTTAGGTTTACTAGAGCAGATAGCCCCGGGTCCACCTCCTATCGACATGAGGCAGACAGAGAGATACCCCCCACATGAGATGGCCGATTACACGATTGGATGGAAGGTAGAGGGCTTTAGAGGCGAGGGCGACTATGCAGAGTATGTCCAGACCTACATCATGCGGCCTCTGAGCAGTGGCCATCAAGCTGAGAGAGAGAGGCCTACGGTGCCAACGGCTGGAGCGAGAGCGGGAGCAGGGGCAGGAGCACCTAGGATGGCTCGGGCCCGTAGTAGGAGTGGGCCTCGGAGAGGGCAGGGAGCCGGATGGCCGGCGTTGCCTACGATGATGACATATAGAGGGCAGAGTGGGGAGACTTATCAGATCCCCATTACTCCTCCCCCGGCTGATCACGAGCTAGTCAGTTTCTATGACTTGCCCCCGGTATGCACTACTGCATTTTGTACAGTCATTTCATTTCATTTCTCTTGATATTCCGCAAAATACTGATACTTTTAACACTTTTGCAGGCTTCCTTCGAGTACACTCACCAGTTCCTGGAGTTGAATGCCTCCATGATGGGGATGCTCCAGCGGAGCTTAGACCTGCTAGCCCTTTACAGTATTTCGGTAAGTCTTTCTGACCACCGACTCAAACTTTACACAATCTGATGTATCACACTATCAACACAGCACTTGATACACGGCCCTCACGGCATTCATACACTGCACTTAGTCTCCTTATTCCGTACTGATATACTACTCACAGCATTCATACTCTGTATTCATACACTGCATTCTGTATTGATACACTGCTCACAGCATTCATACACTGTACTTGATATTCATACTTTGCTTTTGCGTAGCATACTGATGCGTTTGCCATTTGTACTTTTTCAGCCTCCATTCCAGATTCCGACTACA
Organism: Camellia sinensis; assembly: GCF_055761805.1. Taxonomy (NCBI): domain Eukaryota; kingdom Viridiplantae; phylum Streptophyta; class Magnoliopsida; order Ericales; family Theaceae; genus Camellia; species Camellia sinensis. Next base: position 181,371,692 of record NC_138966.1, read on the forward strand.
GGAGGTGCTCCAGCTGGGCCTTCTATTCCCGCTCGAGGAGGAGGGCGAGGTGGCACAATATTCCCCGGCACTAACGCGGGGCGCACTCATGCTGGGAGTAGATTTCGGGCACCAGTTCCCGATGATGATGAGTCCGAGGCAGAATCATTTGAGGAGGAGACTGGAGACGACTCGGACTCGGGCTCAGATGATGGTACTGACGATGATGCTCCTTGACCTTCGTCTAGGAAGAGGACGAGGACAGACTCTCAGGCCTGAGACCACTTGACATTGATCTAGACTTTTGTTGCTTTTCTTCTTTTTGTTTTACTTTTTCTTTTTGCTAGTAGCTTGAGTACCTTGTGCTGCAGCAGGCAAGTTTTTTTTTTCGAAACTTTGTACTTGAAAAGATGATGAAATGAAACAAACTTTTTGCCTGAAAAAGTGTTACATTTGTGTATTTCATACATCGCATCGCATCATATTACACAACAATGTAAATGAGATTGATCTTTTGTCTAAAAATCAAACACTTGTATTGTAATAACCAGGTAGTGAACCAGCTAATGACAAAATAACTCATACAACCCACTGCTCATTCTGAACACACAGCCCATTCTGAACACTGCTCATTCTGAACTCATAGCCCACAGCAGCATATTGCTCATTCTGAATACACGGTTCATTCTGAACTTTGTAGAAGTTGAAACACACTCAGATGCTCCAAAATTTCTTGCTTCGCAATCCGAAACCCAAAAGCTTCAGATAGGTCCAGGTTTTTCTGTTCACACTTATCGGGGTCGACCCTGCAGTTTTATGAAAGAACCAAATCATGTTTTGCACAAATGTGGGGAATGGCACAGCACTCTAAACACAAAACGATTTGAGAAAAGGGTTTTCAACCGGGTATTGAGCCTACGACTGAACACAGCGAAAAAGGACTCAACAGAGAAAACAAAAAGGCACTCAACCTAAACAAATCGAGTAACACTCGAGATGACTTAAGACGAGAATCGAGACAATCAAAACAAAAGACATGACACACAAACGTGTTATAAAAGACAAGAGACCTCTTAGTTTACGAGGAGCCAGTTTTTTCGGGTATTACTTCCCATCCTTTCTTATTTGTGATTCTCACATCACTCGGTCCTCAGGCTCAATTTTTCTCTCAAAACCCCTTTTTGCTCACTTTTCTCTCGACTTACACCTCTCTATTCTTCACTCTCTCATTTTTTATCCCTCCCCAGATATGGTCAGTGAATAAACAAGAGGTTGTGGGCTCATGCCCAACACTGTTAGCTCGCAGCTACTTTTTCCGGCGACTTATAGTCGATGCTCCGGATGAGGAAGTGGAGTATCTTGATCTATTCCGACTCGTGCTTTGCACTTGGCTTGATACCTCATTGCTCGGAGGGTGAGAGAGCTTTTAGCCCTTTACTGTTTGCTTCAGTTGTGCCCTTTCTGGCAAGTATGCTGGCGATGGGGGAAAGACAGGAAGCCTGACTCAACTGTGCCCCTTAGTTCATCATTTTGACCATTTTTTTTGTTTTTTACTAAAACAATTTTGACCAGAATGAGAGTTAGATTAACATACTTGTTTGATTTTTTGATTTAAAATCATGCAAGTCAGGCTATGAGCACTGAAAATTTTCCTTTTTTTTGGTCCAAGAAAAATGGTCCAGTTTTGAAAAATATGGAATAATTTTCGAGAAAATAGTCAACCTCAGTAAAAAAAATTCTCAAAAACTATTTTTGCAAGCGGTCACTGCTCAATGAGCACGGGACTTACTCTCGAGATGCACAACCTCGGATCGGAGGCAATGGAAAATTGCTCCTTGTTCCAAAGGGCACAGCACGACAATGGAAAGTTGCCCCTGGTTTGGATGGCGACTCATGGCAACGGAAAGTTGCCCCTTGTCTGGATAACGCCGCAGCATACTGTAGTCAGTCTTCATTAGTAATGATCGCAACCGAACTCTCAGATACAGAGAAGACGAAGATGGTCAAGACCAATATATGGACACAGTCACTTTGAAAGTGCGTGGGGCTGGACTTCAGGATGAAGTTGCCTATGTATCCCAAACATGGGAATCAAGCCTTACGTAGTTCCGGTTGTGTCACAACCGAACTATCGAATTCAGAAAAGGCAAGGATGATCAAAACCATTACATGGACACACTTGATTTGGAAGTGTTTGTGGCTAGACTTCAGGATGAAGTTGCCTACATATCCCAAACATGGGAATCAAGCCTTACGTAGTTCCGGTTAAGGTACACTCGTGTATTAACCCTCACTTTTTAGGCTCTAACTTTTGCCAATGCCGCCCTTTGCGGGTTTTCAGCCTTACGAGCTTTATTCTTCTTTTCTTTTCAATTCCTTTTTTTTTTATTATTCATTTTTTTTGTCTTTTCTTTTTCAAATCTTTTCATTTTCTTTTTTTTTTTTTGCATTTTTTTGTATCCTTTTCTTTTCTTTTTCTTGCTCTAACTTTTGCTTGGGTCGTCCTTCTGGGTTTTCGGCCCAGCGAGCCTCTCAAAGGGTAAAAGTGTAACAAGTCCATGCCAAATGATTTTAGAATCTCGAAGCCATCCGTATCCGGGAGGGTGGCTGTTGTATTGACTTGCAGAAGGATCCATCTTCGGCTCTTCGAGCACATCGAACATTTTTGCCCCAAGTTCGAGGGGTGCTTCTGTTCTAGCTTCGCAAGCTTTTTCTGATGAGGTCTAATCTTCTTGATCTGACTTTCTTGGCCTCTTGTTCGAGGGCTGCTTCAAATTTGGCCACGCAGGCCTCATGTTGTAATTGACTGTTGAACATTCTGAACTAAGGTCCAAGGTTTGAAAGCAAGGGCTCAAGTCTTGAGGCTGAGAGCGATCCTTAGCTGTACAATCTCAAGAGCGATTCCACACAGGTCTTCGTAAGACTGCGCAAAATATTTTGTTTTTGAAATTTTTTTAAGAAAGCGACAAATTGCTCACGCTGAAGATAGTGCGGAACCAATCTGGATCAAGCTAGGGTCCTTCTTAGGACTCACGTTAACAAACATGATTTCAATCATGAAAGGCTTAGCATGCCTCTCTTTCTCTCAATTTGATCAAAGTTTTGCAAATCCCGAGGAATTCCTTCCTCTTCGTTTTCATCACCACAGTGTTAAGAAAGTTTCAAAAAACTTAGGTCAATGCAATGAATTCGAGGTGTAGAAGAATAAGTGAGATGCTCTGCCGTTTCATTCAAATTTTCTGGCACAACTAGCTCAAAGTAGCAATAAGCACGGAAACATGATAGCCGCAGCTGTTTCATTCAGATTTCCTAATTGCAACTGGCTCCACAGCAGAGATAGACTCAAAAGAAAACAAAAGGGTAATTACAAAACAAAACGGTGTTCGAGGCAACAACCCCGGAATCACCTGGGATTTTATACAATGAGACTGACTCGACACAACAAGACAGACCCTTAAGCAAAAAGACTAACTCAGGACAAAGAGACAGACTCAAAACAAAATAAAGAACTTACTCGACACCCAAGCCAGAAGTTACAAAACTGTATTCGCAAATGCTCCCAACAGTGCGTGCCAAACGCCACATCTAAAATACACCGAGCGCCACCCGCAGATGGTCTAACCCCTGATCACATACTTGCAGTATCCATGAAATCCAACAATTCAGCAGTGACAGACTTTGCTGAGATGGGTGGGAGGATGACCTCATTGTCGATCAAATCTTGCACTTCGTGGCGAAGACGGAAACAATCGTCGGTGCTGTGACCGATTTGCTGGTGGTACGCGCAGTACAAGGCAGCATCATGTGTGAGAAGAAGATTCTTTGGGAGAGGTCGAGGCTCGAGGGGTTTAAGATGCCCCTTTTTAGCCAAAATTTGAAATGCCCTAGACAAAGGCATGTAGAGGGCATGAAAGACTCTGTGCCCTCGAGGCAAATACTTCGAAGTCTGAGGTTCTTGCGAGACGCACTAGCGAAAGGGTCAGCAGGCACTGCCTTGGCTTTCTGATCTTTTCCCGGTACAGGGTTGGGAGCGGAAGGAACTGTTCTGGCATGATGGGGCCTATCTTGATTTTTCGCCTGGCTTGAACTGCCTTCGGTTGAAGTGGGGAAAGCATCATCCACAATCTTAGCCATGACTGCGAGTACTTGTTGCTTATTCATCCCCCTGGCTTTCAAAGCCTCGACTGCCCACAGTAGTTGTTCAACGGGATCAGCATCTGTTCCCAATTTGTTCTTACCTCTAGCCTCAGCTTGATCGAGGGTTTGGATTACTATATCAGAGCGAAACCCGGTTGTTGTTGGCACGTCACGGTCATAGCTTAGGACAGCCTCAGGTTGGCTGAGCTCGATCACAATTCGCCTCAATAGCGGGGGCTCCTGCGGTACAAAATTCCCAGCATATGGTGCATTTGGTAGTGAAATCGACATTTCGTAAGCGAGATTAGCCACAAACCTCTGAAGGTCACCAATCATTCCCATCAACTCAAACGTGGTGGGCTCACGAGCTTGAAACAACTGGGGCTCCCAGATCGGGCGCGCGACAGGCGACCTGGGCGGATGTGGTAGTTCAACATTGGTCTCATCCTGCAAGATGATTCCTTGGTTTAATGCGGCTGCCATAACCACAGTTTCCTCTGAACTTTGGGTCATCATAAGTCCGCTGAACTCGAACGGTGACTAATAGATCAGATATCTGTCCTGCCTCAGCAAAGAAGAACACTGGCACAAGCACAGCTGAATAGCTCTCTGAACTGAAAGAGAAAACACGCAGCGTTTCAGCCCAATCAGAACAGACACAAGCATAGCTGAATAATTGTACTCTACTACTGATCACTGTTCCTCAAAATCACTGTCCCAAAACTGAATCGGATACCCGCAGATATAATTGATTCTCAAAAACACTGATACTGATGCCCTCAGGCCTGGTATTCGAACTTGCAAACCGACATACACATTCCCTGTAGAGATACACTCTAAAAGCATATAACAAGTAAATGAGAGCCAAAACACCCCTATGTTGGAGTAGGGTTTCCCTGTCCTATTTTGTCAGGAGCTAGGGTTTCACTATGCACGCAGCAGTTTTAAACAACCTATAATCGAGTAACAACCTGTCTTAGCTTGGAATGGTCACTATGGATTCCGAATATACACTAGGTCGAATGGTCAAAAGGGTGCCCCGGTAAAACCGGAGTTTGTGTTCCCATCGTGGCAGAGCCCGTAATTGGTCAGCCTTATGGCACGCTTAACAAAGCAAGCCTCCGACAAATCGTTCAGGAATAGTAGACGGCAAACACGGTGTCCTAGGCGCACCAATGCACATGCAATGCAAAGAAACACATAAATGTAGTTAAAATAAGATATCACAAGTTCGAGTCAAGTTCTCTAAACTCCCCAGTAGAGTCGCCAGAAACTGTAGACGTCCCCGAACGTCCCAGAAGAAATGAATCCCCGCCGTTCTGTTCGTTAGTGGGTTCACTACAGTTCAGGACTCAAATTGTCATGGTTCTAAATCTGAACCAAAGAGTCCAAATCCGGCAAATCATTTTGAGAAAATAGATTTTTAGAAAGAAGTGCCAAACATGGACTACTTTGCCAGATAAAGAGTCGCCACCTAAATATTTTTTTTATGGGGGAATTTAGGAAACCCTGACTCGTTTGCCTAAGGTCACGTGTCCGTCATCACCAAAGTTGCCTCGGCTCGGGAACTTGGGTACGATTGGGGAAGGTCAGCTATGAGCACCCCCGCTCGCTCGATCTGAAGATCGGCATCTACTAACCATGATATCTAGTTTTGAAAACGTTATGTGTTCTTATTCCGATTAATTAGCTAATCTTACTATGTGATGCACACAACACAAAAGTATAGACTAGATCGCCTAATTTGGAACAAAGCATTGCATATCCATTTGTTCGGAAAATGGTTTGAAATTTGCTACTCGCAAGTAGGCTAAAATACGAATTTCAACGAGTTGTTCCAACTCAAGCAATCCAACCTTCACCCACAGGCATTCAGGCAGTAATATCACATAAGCACATAGCCACATGGTAAGCATGCTGTCATGTTAACATTCACACTCATGCGAGATGCTAAAACATAAATACTTACAGCGTACTCCGAGCCATGACAAAGAACATGTTAGCAATCAAACGTATGATCCAAGTCCATGTTAAATGGCTAATGCATCACAGGCAAAATGTAATCTAGAATAGGCTCGGCTAATCCTAGGATGGCATGTGAAATGCAACAAGTAACATGTATTCAAGTTGGATTTGAAATACTATGCAGTTAGCATAATGCACCGAGCCCAATGCATGCAATACTGATGAATAAGTGCACGCATGCATAGCATAAGGTATGCTAAATTAAATATGCCCTAGTACTAACCATCAAAAGCAGGTAAGTAAAAGAGAGAAAGAAATGGGGGTTGAAAGACATGCACACACACACCCACACTTATTACACATTCGCCCTCGCTCGGAAGGACCAAAAGAATAATACAAATTAATTAACCTACAAGCTAATTAATTATTACAAACCACTTAACTAGTTAAGCAAATTAACTAAGCTAAGAAATCAATAAAACTGCCTCGGGAAGAGGGTCTAATGCATGCGTGCTCGGGTTTGCTCAGAAATCCGTCACCATGCACAAGCTGCCTCTGTTTACCCTGCTCTGCTCTTCTGAAAATTGCACAAGTCCTAAGGAACACTCTCTGAACACTGTGGAGCATCACCGACCAAGGGGAAACATCACCAACCATGGTAGAAGGGTCATCAACCAAATATTCAGCTCTCAGCCATCCATCATTGGTCGATCGGCACTTTATGCAGTCGACCGGCCATATTTATCTGCAGAATCCTGTTTTGACAGCAGCAGAGGGTAAACATGGCATGGCAATGCATTTCAAGCAAATGTTTGCACAAACACCCTCCTTATCATGTTCATGACTCAAAGGAGGATGGTCCTCGACCCTCGGGCCACCAATCATGCATTTCAATGTGTGATGGCCAAAGAGGCCAAGTTATGCATTTTGATGTCAAATGAAATGCAAACCAAATATACACATAAGGCCCAACCTCTATCACTTGATCAAGAGACAATACATGCATGCTCAATGCAATGCAACCTAGACATGTGAGCTAAGTATGCAATCATGAGCATGAAAGCAAGTAATGTGTACTAAGCACACAAACCAACAAACATGCAAGGCATGTAACAACATGTGCAAGCTAACAAGCATGCAATATGCAATGCAAACATGCAAACATGCAAGACACGTAACATGTTAAGCAACCAAGACAAAAGAAAGAAAACATGCTAAATGCAATGTGATTCAAGCATGCAACACATGCGATAGGCCAAGTATGTAACAACACACAAGCTGAGCATGCAACAACATGTAAAGGAGGGACTTATACCAAGATGGACAGCTCTCTACTAGGTCCAAAACAGTGGCCAAATGCTAAGGAAATGAAGGCCAAAACACATACAAATATGCATGCACTCATGGCCCAACTCTTAAGCATAAGGAAGCAACTTTTAAGCACACTTAAAAGAGGATAAACATGGACTAATGGCAAGCATAGCAAGCTCTAAAAATACATGAGGAATGATGCCAAATCAACCTATCAATGCAAGCAAGGCATGCAACTATGTCCAAAACTCAAGGTAAGCCAAGGGGCTTAAACCATAACTATATGAAGCAAGTCCCAAAGGGCCATGGGGACTCAAAACCACCCCAAGGCAGATCAAAGCAAGGTCAAAGGCACACCTAGATGGCATCTAAATGGCCTAAGTCTAAAGGCATGCAAAAGGGTTCAAACATAGAGCATAAGATACCAACCTCTTGAAGTATTAAAGGAGCATCAAATGCAAGCGTACAAGCATACCACAAGGACTGAAATGATGTTATAAGTGGTGCCAAACCACTTAAACAAACCAAGTAATGCATGCTCAATACTCACACACCCAAGGCTAATAAGCCAAAATGCAAGGTGGCTATGCAAAACATGTCATGGATGGCCAAAACAACTCCAAACAGACCTTAAGCATACTAAGACATGCATAAAAGCTTCACAAAGTTAGGCCAAAAACATACTAGAAATAAGGCTCAAAGTACAAAGCATGTTAAGGCAATTCATGGCATTACAAGACAAGTATGCAAAGCAAGCATGGTGTGTCTAAACCAACTTAAAATAGTGCTATATCATGGCAAAATAAGCACAAATACTAGCTAAGACATGGCCAACATGAACTCAATAATGGTGCTCACACATGAGGCTAAAATGACAACTTTTGAAGACAACAAGAAGAGGGGATGGCCCTCTCCTTCTTAGGACCTCAAAGCACCATCCCCACCACTGAAATCCCTCTGGGTGGTCCCGGAGCTCACCAAAATAGCACAAAATGGGGGGCTAAACAACGCCTAAGAGGGGTCAAACAACCCCAAACACCAAAACAACCTTAAACAACTATTTTAAGCATTTAAAATCAAAACTTTTATATATTATAAGTTAAGCTCAAAAACAGATGCAAGGATGGATAAAAGCCTATGCAAAAATGGAAAATAAATGGGTGAAGTTCTTACCCTTGAAGACCTTCTTCACAAGGACCACTCCAGGCCCTTCTCCAAGCTTAGATCAACTCAAGAACTCTAAAAATCACTCCTTAGTACCTCAGTAGCTAAAGGAAAGGGTAACTCTAGGTGTTTGTGTGCAAAACTATGAACAAAACACCTTAATACACACACAAAATGGGAGAGAGAGAGATATAGAGATAGAATAGATACAACTATGCTAACCCTAATCCAGAGCTCTGGGACTCAACCTTCTAACCCTTGAGAAGGGAGGAGTTACAAAACAAGCTAAGCAAGAGTGAAATCCCTCCATACACGTGTATGGAGGGGGTGCAAAATGGGTGCCAACTAGCACAGCTGGCACAAAATATCTGCCAAAAGCAGATGCACAGTGGTCGGCCAGCCAAAAATGCCAAATTGACCAAATAAATGGTCGACCGACCAAACATTTGGCCGATGACAACAAAACAATGGCCGGTGGCCTCAAGCCATGGCCGGTGAGATGTGAGGATGGCCAACAAGCCATTCCTTGCTCCTCAAAAGCAAAACACAAGTGTTTGGTGCAAAACCAAACACAAAACAGGCAAGTCGAGAGGTCTTGAGGTAAGGCGCGTGGCCGAGACCTCTGAGAACTCAAGACGAACACGAACATGGATGATCACCAAGTGTTCAAACGGTGACGTCCAAGTCTTGAGAACGGTCAAAAATGGGGTGTCTACACATGGCTATCAAATACGGTTGTTGTGAAGAAAAAGAATAGGAAGTGGAGGGTCTGTGTGGACTTCACTAACCTGAACAAGGCTTGTCCCAATGACAGCTTCTCATTACCAAAGATTGACCAACTGGTGGATGCCACTTCAGCGGATGAAATGATGAGCTTTCTAGATGCTTACAGAGCGTACCATCAGATAGCTATGTGTAGACGCGCCCCGAGGGTCTCATGCTACAGTTCGGACTCAAATGTCACAGTTCTTAATCTGATCTCGCAAAGTACAATGCAAGATTAATAAATCACCAAAGAGTCCAAATCTGACAAATCGTTTTGGAAAACTGATTTTTAAGAAAAAAGTGCCAAACATGGACTGCTTTGCCAGATACAGAGTCGCCACCTAAATGTTTTATTTTTGGAGAAATTTAGAAAACCCTAACTCGTTGCCTAAGGTCACGTGTCCGTCATCACCAAAGTTGCCTCGGCTCGGAAACTTGGGTACGATTGGGGAAGGTCATCTATGAGTACCTCCGCTCGCCCGATCAAAGATCGGCCTGTACTAAGCATGATATTTTATTTTTGAAAACACATGCGTTCTTATTCCGGTTTATTAGCCTATAATTACTATGTGATGCGCACAACACACAAGTATAGCCTAGATTGCCTAAGTTGGAACAAAACATCTCATGTTTGTTTGTTTGAAAATAGTTTGAAAATGCTACTCGCAAGTAGGCTAAGACGTGGATTTGTCACCCTCAGGTGGGCTTAGAAAATATGATTTGCCACCTCAAGTGGGCTTAAAACTCGCATTTGATGAATTATTCCAATTCAAGTAATCTAACCTTCACCCACAGGCATTTAGACAGTTATATCACATAAGCAAATAGCCTCATGTCAAGCATGCTATCATGGCAACACTCACACTCATGCAAGATGCTAAAGCATAAAAGCTTACTTAGTACTCCGAGCCAAAACAACAACTAGTTAGTAATCAATGCATGATCCTAGTTCATGTTTAAGATGGCTAATGCAACACATGCAAAATGCAATTAGAAGTAGGATCGGCTATTCTAAAATGACATATGGATGCAACACTCGATACATGTATTCAAATAGGAATTAAATACAATGCAGTTAGTATGATGCGCCGAGCCCGATGCATGCAATACAAATGAATGAATGCAAACATGCGAAGCATAAGGATGCTGATTGAAACATGCCCTAAATCTAACCATCAAAAGCTGGTAAATAAAAGAAAAAAACAACGTGGGGGTGGAAGACATTCACACACTCACGCACACTTATTACAAAATTCGCCCTCTCGACGGAGGGTCCGAATAAATAATACAAATTGACTAATTAACTAACTAACTAGCTAATTAATTATTACACAACACTTAACTAATTAAATAAATTAATTAAGCTACTAAAGCAGTAAAGCAACCTCGATAAGAGGGACAAATGCACGCTCGATCAACTTCGCTTGGAAATCCGTTGCCATGCCTCATGTTGCCTCTGTTTGCACCTTTGAAAACTGTGGAAAGTCCTGTGGTGCTCTAGAACCACTTCATGGACATGCTGAGAGTCCATCGGCCAAATGGTGAAGCCATCCGCCAAAGGGAAGGTGTCATCGACCGTTTGTGAGGTCATCGGCCAAACACTTTTAGCCGATCGGCACACCGATAGCCGATCGGCCGTCTTTTCCTGCAAAATGTTATTTTGCTGCAGCAGAGGACAAACAGAGGTATGGCGATACATTTTCAAGACTATGTTTGTGACTACACCCCTTATCATGTTCAAGGCTCAAAGGTGTGTAATTCTCGACTCTCAAGCCATCAATCACGCATTCCAATGCATGATGGCCAAAGGAGCCAAGTGTGTAATTCAATGTGAATGAAATACACAAAAACACATAAGGGGCCTTAACCTCTATCATGCTTGATCAAAAGGCAAGGCATGCACACACAATGCAATGCGGCAAGCATGCAAACTGTTATACAATGCAACATGATTGACTCGAAACTAATAACATGCCGACTCAATGCAATGTAACCTAAGTATGCAAGCAATGCTAATGCAACATGAGTATGCCAACAACAATGTCATGCAACCTAAACATGCAAAGACAAGCAATATTAAAACAATGTAATGCATGCATGATTAACTTAACAAAGCAACACAAGCATGCAAATATGAGGTCATATAACATGCATGCAACAACATATAATGCAGTATGCATGCAACAACATGCAAACCACATACTCAATGGACTTAAACTAAAAATGGACAGACCTCAGCCATGCCCAAATCAGTGGCCATAATGCTAAGAAATGAGGGACAAAAGCATATACAAACACCCATGCTAATTGGTTTATCACCTAGGCATGCATTCATAACTCTTAAGCACACTTAAAAGAGACAAATATAGACATGTGACAAATATGTTAAGCTCTGAAATCATGTTAGGAAAGGTGCCAAACCAATCAAATAAGGCAAGCAAAGCATGCAAGAAAGCTTAAAGCTTGAAGCTAACCAAAGGTTTCAAACCATGGTTATACAAAGCAAGCCCCAAAGGGCCAATAGGACCTAAAATAGTCCAAAGGCAGGTCCAAATGAGCCTAAAACATGCGAGGAATGAGGCCCAAACATGCTAGAAAAAGTGAGCACAAAACATGAAGCACACAAGGCCAAAAGGGACAATTGCACTACACCTATTACAACCAAACATGGCATGACTTAGGCCAATAAAATCAGAGTTATGGAATGTAAGAATGAGCCCAAAAACCCACTTAAATGGCATCCCAAAAGCCTAAGCATGATGGCATACACAATGGCACATTCATGAGGCATAAAGCACAACCTCTCCAAAGCATGGAAAGAATGAAAGATGTGAATGCATGACCACACTACATGGACTGAAATCATATAAAAAAATGATGCCAAATCATGAAAATAGCCCAAGCAATGCATGCCAGTGGGTTAGAAACTCAAGGCTAGTGAGCCAAAATGCACTAGGGCTATACAAAGCAATGCATGCATGACCAAAACAACACAAATCAGACCTAGAGCATGCTGAAACATGACCAAAATCTTCTCAAAGTTAAGCCAAAATCATGCTAGAATGATAGTCAAAAGCATGATGTATGTTAGGCCAATGAATGGAATTGCACTACAAGTGCATGGAACATGCAAGAGGCTATCAAAACAACTTTATACAGATTCATGACATGCCAAATAATGACCAAAAACATGCTGAAATGGAGCCCATACACGCTTAACAAACATGCTACCTCATGAGGCATATAAGGCTAGTTTGCAAGAATTACACTACAAGTGTATAAAGCATGCAAGCAACAACCAAACCAACTTAAAATAGAGTTAGATTAGGCCCAAAAAGTCATGAAAACATGCTTGAAAAGAGCTAACATAAGCCACAAAAAGATTCTACTTTATAGAGCTAACAAGGCATGGCATGGAGAGACAAGGAGGGGAGGCTATCCCCTCCCATTTGGGACCTCAAAACAAGGTTTTTACCACTGAAAATCCTCTATATTTCAGTGGTTAAAAGGCCACAAAAAGTTGGTTTCAAAAGCTTAGGAAGTTGGCTTAAAAGGCCTTACAAGCCAAAGAGCAAAGGGAGAGACAACCCCCTAGCCAAACAAGGCACAAACCAAGGCTTCTAGGACTAAAAAACAGAGGAGAAATAGGGTTTTTGTAGTTCAACACCACCCCAAAAATAGCCCCAAAGTAGTGTGAAAAGATGGCCAAGCAAGTGTGTAAAACAAGCTTAAAGGGAGAGAGATCTTACCCTTGAAGCACAGCAGCAAAATGGCCTCTTTTCTGAGCCAAACAACCTTCAATCAGCCCAAAAATAGGTTCCAAGGGACCTCAAGCCAATGGTGATCAACTTTGATGAAGGATGCCTTTGCAAAAGTGTAGGAAATTCTCACCTCTAAGCCTAAAACAAGAGGAAAATGAGAGAGTTCTAGGGAGGGAGAGAGTTTTGCTCACAAAACTTCTAGAGAGAGAAGATTCTAGAGTGAGAAGCTCTCAAACTTCTAAGCCTTAAAGAAATGTTCTGACCCTTAAAAATGAGATATAAGCTTCATGATATAGCAATCTAAGAGCTTTTGGTCGAAATATCTCAATTGGAAATATCTGATGCAGTGTATAACAGCTGGAGGATAAATATCTGTCAATTCTGGGCTTTCTGGACACTTTTGGCCCACCGGCCATCTTTGGTGCCGATCAGCCATCATTTTTGGCTGATAAGGTTCACTTTTGGCCGACCTATGGCCGATGAGGTCCAATTGTGGCCGATGGACTTCCATAGAGGCCGATGGAAAAAAACAATGTTGGTCCCTGACTTGAAGCAAGCCTGATTCCTTCATCCAGACTCCTTTTCAGGTCATTCTTGAGCCTAAACTGTAGCCCCAGAAGTCTTCTTTCCAAATTTGGAAGCCTCATGTCAAAATTCCATGTGTGCTAAGATATATCCCTCTTTTAGTGAAGGTTGTTCAGTTTCGGTCCAACCGAAATGATGCCCAACTTCAGCTAATCATATCTCCCCTGTCCTGACTCGGCCTTAATAGATTCTTAAGTGAAAAATAAAGCCCCGGAAGTAAGATTTCCAACGATGGTGGACTCATAGATGAAATCCAAGTATTCAAAAGGATAGGCCTGATTTAGCGAGGACTGCTCGTCTCTCTCTTAACGGTTCATGCCCATCTTCTTCCTCAGCTAGGTTTCTTTCCTCTTCTCCTCTTTTCTTCAACTCCAAACCCCCAAACAAGGTGTTTTGAAATATTTTTTAAATATTTCATCTCTCTTTCATTCATTTCCACTTTGTCCTTGCTTGATTTACCAAAAAACGCAACATTTGACAAATTGCAAGCCTCGGAACATCGTAGAAACTTCTTTTCAAAAATATTTTGAAAGAGAGGGTTTTAAGATCTAAAATCTTTTTGGTCCAAAGTGGGGTGTGAAGTTTGGATTTGACTCTCCTTGCCTGAGAAATCAAACCTTTGCATAGCATAGCCTGCATCACTAAGTAAGCCATCAGTAACGCCCAAGTCTTAAGGACGGTCAAAAATGAGGTGTCTACACTATGTACCCGCCAGATGGGGAGAAGACTGCATTTATCACTCTAAAAGGGTTGTATTGCTACAGAGTGATGCCTTTTGAGTTAAACAGTGGAAGTTTACATCGATGACATCTAATCAGCAGAATAGTGGAAGTTTACATCGATGACATGGTCGTGAAGACCAAGGAACCTGAAGGTCATCTGGCCGACCTAAAAGCAGTTTTTGACATCCTTAAAACATACCGGCTTCGACTCAATGCATCGAAGTGTGCATTTGGAGTTGGGTCTAGTACGTTCTTAGGATATTTGGTAACCAGAAGGGGCATTGAGTCAAGCCAAGATCAGATCAAGGTTATCCTAGAACTGAAGAGCCCAACATCGGCAAAATAAGTGTAGATATTGACCAGAAGGGCTGCAGCCCTGAACAGATTCATAAGCAGAAGTTCTGATAAATGTAAGCCTTTCTTCAGCTTAGTATAGAAAGCCACAGACTTCTTATGGACCGACAAATGCGAAGCCGCCTTGACCGACTTAAAGAAGTATTTGACCATAGTTCCAGTTCTCAAATCCAGTACCTGGAGATGAGCTGTTCTTATACTTGGCAGTTTCAAAACATGCAGTAAGTGCAGTGGTAATCCGAGAAGAAAATGGAGAACAAAGGGCTGTTTACTATGTAAGTAAAACCCTTGTAGATACAGAGACCAGATATTTACCCTCAGAGAAGTTAACACTGGCTTTAGTAATGGCTTCCAAGAAGCTGAATCATTACTTTCAAGCCCACAAAATTGTAGTATTAACTGAACACCCCTTGAAGTCCCTGTTGCAGCAAGGAGATCTGATAGGCAGAATAGCCAGATGGGCAGTGGCCTTGGGCCAATATGACTTGGAATTCAGACCCAGAACAACAATCACAGGCCAAGTTTTGGCCGACTTCGTGGCCGAGTTCACACCAGGTTCCATCACACATCGAGCTCCGTTGAGCCAAGGTGTGCGATGTCCAGGTGAGCAAGAAAAAACCCAGTAGGGGACAATAAAGCAAAGGAACAAAGAGAAACTCAAGCCTTGCAGTATTTACGTCGGCGACTCCTTTCTATTGTTTGTGGATGGGAGTTCAAACCGACAAGGAGCGGGGGCAGGAGTAGTACTAGTATCGCCTGATGGGCAGATACTAGAACAGTCCATTCGTTTGAGTTTTAAGGCCTCAAACAATGAAGCAGAGTACGAAGCACTGATCGCAAGACTAAAACTGGCAACAGCCATGGAAGCCGATGAGGTAATAGTCTTTTGTGACTCCCAGCTTATAGTCAATTAGGCAATAGGGGAATTTGTAACCCGAAATGAACGTACGTCGGCTTACGCAGAGAAAGTAGGCAGACTGGTAGCCTTATTTCAAAATTGCCGACTACAGCAGGTAAGCCGAGATGACAACAGCCATACCGATGCTCTGGTCAACCTGGCTAGTGTAATGAAGCCTGGTGAGGCAAGAACAATAACGGTTGACTACTTGTTAGGTCCAAACATAGAACCACTGAGTACAAAGCATGAAGCAATGTGTGTGGAGATGGGACCAAGTTGGATGGATACAATAGTAGCATTCCTTAAAGAAGGAAAATTTTAGACGACCGTAAAGAAGTGCACAAGATCAGACTGAAGTCGGCAAAATTCAGTTTGATAGCAGAAGGCCATCTCTATAGAAGATCATTTATATGACCCCTTCTGAGGTGTGTGCATCCTGCACAGGTTGAAGATTTTCTGTACAAAATGCATGAAGGAGTATGTGGAAGCCACACTGGGGGCAGGTCACTTGCTCATAGGGCCATTACACATGGGTATTGGTGGCCCTACATGCAGACAGATGCTGAAACCTATGTCAAGAAGTGTGAGAAGTGCCAAAGGTTTGCACCCTTAATACACCAACCAGCAGCAGACTTGAACCCAGTGTCCAGCCCTTGGCCATTTGCCTAATGGGGCATAGATCTTGTTGGAAAACTGCCCCAAGCAACTGGCAAAGGAAGTACCTGCTGGTAGTAACAGATTACTTCACCAAGTGGGTAGAAGCAAAACCCCTTACCAAGATTCGGGACATTGATGTGAAGAATTTCATATGGAAGAACATCATCACCAGGTTTGGAATCCTAAGAGCAATAATAGCTGACAATGGCACACAGTTTAATAGTAAGCTAATCAAGAGCTTCTGTGCAAAGTTCAAAATCAAGAATTATTTTTCCACCCCAAATTTTCCTCAAAGCAATGGACAAGCAGAAGCATCCAACAAAGTCATCCTAGATGGGATTAATAAGAGGCTGCAAGCAGCAACAGGAAAGTGGATAGATGAACTGTCAAGTGTACTCTAGGCATAACGGACTACGCTGAGAAGATCAACTGGGGAATCCCCATTTTCCATGGCTTATGACACAGAAACAGTCATTCCTCTGGAGGTCGGCATCCCAAGAATCAGAACCCAGGGAGTAGAGAATGGAACTAATGATGTATTTTTAGCCCAAGATCTGGATCTACTAGAAGAGAGAAGGGAGAAAGCAGCAATTCAGCTGGGGGCATACCAGCAGCAGCTTGCCAAGGCTTATAATAAGAAGGTGAACCTGCGAGAGTTCCAAGTTGGTGACCTCATCTTGAGAAAGGTCATCAGCAACAAGAAGGATCTCGGAGAGGGCAAGCTTGGCCCGAATTGGGAGGGACCCTATAGAATCATCTCGGTCTTGGGCAATGGGGCATATCTGCTGGAGGACTGTGAAGGCAAAGAATTACCAAGACCCTAAAATACTTGCAATCTAAAGTTTTTCTACCACTAGATTTTCTTGTTTTATAAGATTTCTTTTTATCTTGTTATTAGCAGAAGTAATAAAATTTTAGCTTGATCTTTAAACTTGTGTAATGTGATTGACCAGATACTTGACGATGTTTCTAAGCGAAACATGACGAATAACTTAGACTTATTGTATGGCAGAATAGAACTTTTACTTGCATATAATAGAGTTGAACTAAGTTGGCAATGTTTCTAGGCAAAACATGACGAATAACTTAGACTTATTATATGGCAGAGTAGAACTTTTACTTGCATATAATAGAGTTGAACTAAGTTGGCGATGTTTCTAAGCGAAACTGACGAATAACTTAGACTTATTATATGGCAGAGTAGAACTTTTACTTGCATATAATAGAGTTGAACTAAGTTAGGGTAACCTAGACTTGTCGTATTGACAAATCAAACTCAGATTGGAACTAAATACATATCAGTCAGATTAACAAAGAAGCCAAGGTTGTTTACCTCGGCCAGTCTTTGTTCGAATCTGACCTCTGCAACAAGGTCACAACCCTAGCCTTAAATGAGAACTCGAGTGGAACTTAGGTTCACATTAGGGGCAAAGGACTAGAAAATGATGCTTGGAAGATTGGTTTAACACTTGTTGAAATTTGAGAAAAATTTACAAGTTAAAGTTAAACCGAGGTCATGTTTAACACTTGTTAAAATTTGCGAAAAATTTACAAGTTGAAGTTAAACCGAAGTCATGTTTAACACTTGTTGAAATTTGAGAAAAATTTACAAGTTGAAGTTAAACCGAGGTCATGGTTAAACACTTGTTGAAATTTTTTAGAAAAATTTACAAGTTGAAGTTAAACTAAGGTTGTAATAAAGGAAGTACTTATGTACTTACCAAGATAAAAACCTTTATTTTTGACTGAGGTACATCACCCCAAGAAGATTGCACAGACTAAGGTAAATGTTGAAGACATGCAAATTATTCTAAGTATAGAGTCATGCAATGAAGACAAACATACAAGCATTCAAAAGAGGAAGTTGTATTTACATTCGAAAAAAGGCACATCGGCCAGACAGAAAGCTTACATTGTTTCAAAGAACGAAAAAAGTACAAGGTACAGGAAAAAAAAGGAGAAAAGCATCAAACTAAGACTCTTTGGCATCTTTAGGCGGTTGGGTCTGGAGTTCGAAAGACTACTGAGAAGACATCTCAACGGCCCTCTCAGCCGCGAGCTCAGCATCAATTTCTTGAAGAGTTTGGTCAAGGCTCTTGTCAGTAATAGGCACGTCCGATGTTGTCTTCTCAGGAACAGTGTCTTTGGAGACCTCACCATCCTCGTCCTGAGTCAAGTCTAGGACTTGCTCATTTGGAGTAACGGACTTTGCCCTAGCAGCTTCCTTTGATTTCCTCACCAAAGCTTTCTCCTCAGACTCAGAATCATCTTCGGATTAGCTTGGAGTAAGGGGAAATGGCAGGGGAAGGACGTCGGCATTCTTAAGAGGGGAGTCCTCAGGGACGTCAAGCTTTTTTAGAGCAGCCATCCAACCAAGGGTGAAACCCTTGTTGCATGCCTGCTTCATCTAACTCTTGTAGTCCACTGTGACATCGGCCACCCCCTCATTGTATGCCTTTTCATCTGCGGCCTTGATCTTGGCAGCCTTTGTGGCCAAGGCATCTTGTAGTTCTTTTTGGGCCTCGGCCATCTTTGTCTCGGCCTCTTTCTTTTCAGCCGTAAGGACCTTGGCGATAGCCTCGGCAGCGTCCGCTTTTTTTTCGGCCTCATCTTTAGCTTTAATAATAGCCTCATCCTGATCTGACAAAGTCTTCATCTTTCCCTCAATCTTTTTGAGGGTCTTCTGCAAACTAGAGACCTCCCTGGTCTTGTCGGCCAACTCCTTTCTCATTTCAAAAGATTGCATTGAGAAAGAGTGGGCGTGCTGGATTGCCTGAAGGAAAATGGACAGAATAGAAGTTATTAAAAAGTTCTCTAAGTATAGAAAGAAAAAGAAAAAAAAATACCAAGTGTAAAGAACTTCCTTGAACGGAATACTGCAGCATCAGAGCAAAATTTTCGTATTCGCTCATCTTAGCGTTACGATTAAGATCTTCGGGCAGAAGCAAGGCAGTGGAGAGGGCAACGCCGACCTCAATGTCATCAGTGCTATCACTAACCTTAACTGGCTTGTTATCGATTGTGATTGGTGGGGCCCAGGGGGAATCATGTTTTAATGGCCCCGAGGTGGTCGCAGAGGACGACTTCGGCCTCTTTGATCTGGTAGATTCGGATGGTTAGGCCTCGGCGGGCCTCTTCTCAGTAGCAAAAGGGGTCTTCTCGCTCTCGGCCAATTTAGAAATTGGCAAGGTGTCCTCAGTGTCAATCTGAGTCACCGTTGCCTTGGGCTGAGCCTTCTTCAGACATTTTGGCTTTGGCTTTGGTTGAGGCTGGGTTTTTGTGCTGGTTGAGCATCAACTGAGTCAAGGATGTCGGCTAGAAGATCTTCAGCGACAGCTTTCTTGCGACCCATCTCGGCGACAATTGCAGTTCTACGGCGGTGTTGCGTTGGGATGATGGGATCAGATATGGAGTCAAGGTTGACGGTTGCTCTGCTGGATCAGAAGTCGATCCTTGATCTGGCCGAGATGATGAGGCTGTTGGAGGTCAGGATAAAGTTGTGGTGGAAGGGCGAGAATTGTTTTTCTTCCGCTTTGGGATGTCAGAAAGCACCGACTGTAGGTCAGGATAAAGTTCAAAAGCAAAGGAGCTCTCCGCTTGTGAACTGGCAGATCCAGTAGCTTCTTCAAGTCTTTGCTGGGGAAGAAGGACTTGCAAAAGCCCTTTGGTGGTTATGGAAGAACTGCAAAAAGAAAAGCACAGACGTTAGAACAAAGTATTGAAAACTTGGAAAAAAAAACAAGGAAAGGTGACACTTGGCTCTTACCATCTCCTTCCCTGAAAACTGTTCGGCTTAGGGGATAAAGGTGGAGGTCATCGTTTGGTTGAAATTCCCAGTTGCCCGAGACGATGAAGTAATCATCTCCAACACCCTTGTTTGAGTCTGGGAGGTCAGCAATAAGCTTGTACTCCATGGACCTCGGCTTGAGGTAATAGATGTGGCTTTTTTTCGATTTTAGGCGACACATGGTGTAGCAATACTAGATGTCAGCAAGGGTAACCCTAGTATTTTGTTTCTCGGCTAAAGTGATTATACCATTGATAACTCGATAAGAGTTGATGACAAGTTGCATTGGGTTCAATTTGTAGTAGTGGAGGACTTCTCAGAAAAGGGTGTCAAGTGGAAACCTAAGTCCACACTCGATAAAGGCCACTACGGGAAAAGACATAAGGTTCACGTCGGGCATACTGGAATCTTCCTCCCCTGCCAACCTAAGGTTGACATCAGCAGGAATAGAAAACTCCTGCCTAAAGTACTCTAACTTAGTTGGGGTGTCTACCCTATGCTTCCACATACCCATAACGTCGGCTTAATTGGAGGAGTTGGATTTCAGAAGGAAGTGTTTTGGAAGGGTTTGAGGGACCTCGGTTAAAACCTAAAAATGTACTATGGCAAGAGTTTGTATGGATCTAAAGGGAATTCGTGTCAGTTTTTCCTAAGGTTCGTAAAGTTCTATAGACAAATCCCGATCCTAAAGTCTAGGTAAGTGAAGATTGAAGGCAAGAATCTGGAAAAAAACACGGCAAACAGAAACAGGAACGTGATTTAGTATCGAGAACAGTGACGAAGTTGTCAAGAACACTGACAAAGTTTGTGCAGGTGTGTGAGGCCAAGAACAGTGGCAAAGATCAATAGATATGTAAATAGTGTGTGAGTAATCAAGAGTGGATTGGGCCAAAAATAAAATCACGATATAGATATGCCCAAATGCATGATTGAGTTCACATACACAGATTTGTAAAAAATATATATGAAGCCACAGTAACAGAGCACGAATGTAACAGAATTCAAAGAGAACCAAGAACTGGGAACCAGGATGAAAACAGTAGCTTACCAGAGGAGTGAAGCCGGTGTTGAAGACGCCGGAGTCAGGAGGCGGTTACAATCGGAAGAGGACAGCGAAAGCTTCACCAAATGAAAGGAATAAAAATGGTTATAGAGCTTGAAGATCTGGAACAATAGCAGATTTGGAGAGAGAAGTTAGAGAGAGAAAGAGTTGGAAGCTTAAGAACGAGGATGCAAAAGTGAAGAGACGAAGAAAGAAAATTGATTTTAATCAAACGTGGAAAATGGCGGCAAAATACCATCAATGCGTCTAGGGCGACGTGCTTGTCAGACAGCGCACCCAGACACAAGGTGACTTACAGGCGCGTATCAGGAACAGCCCAGAAGGAGAAAAACATGTGACAAGAACGGTTGAGTTGTTATGCGTGACAGCTCATACGCGTAAAGAAGCTCTTGGAGTTCTTGATTTAATGGAGCAGTACCTCGGCTTGGAGGATGATCTCGGCTGAGTAACTTGAATAAACTTGGTGAATGGTTCTGAGACATTGGTGAAAGCAGGCTATAGGTCTTGGACACATTGAGTCGACAAGTTATGACTTCGGCAATAAATGTTGAAACGAGCTTAACCGACGTGAAGATGGAAGAAATGATATAGGTTCCATCACCTCAGTATGCCGAGGTAATAGAACCTAGGGGGCAGTTGTGGGGACATATTTTTTGAGTACCAACACGTGGCCAAAGTGACGCCGAAGTGTCAACCGAGGTGCCACGTGTCCTGGTCATGATGCCGATGTGATCTCGGCTAGTCCGACGTTATCTCCGAAGATATCAGAATCCAGGATATGCGGATAAGGGACAAGAGTCCTAGAATGGGAGAGGACTTTAGTTTGGATAAACATAAGACTCTTAGAGAGTTTATCCCAATCCTGTTGGGAGTCCAAGATTAGCAGTAATCCTAAGTCCACTAGAGCTAGGTTTCTATTGGGACTAGGATTGTGTTGGCTATAAAAGAGAGGCATCCCCATGGGTATAAGGTATGTTTTTTATGCTCTAAATAGTGAATTGAGCACTTTTTTTTTTATCTTTGAGAGATAACTGACTTGATCATCGGAGTGTCTCCGGGTGGATGAACCACCGCCGGAATTTTTTCTTTCTATTGCAGGTCATTCAGGTGCCATTTATTCCGCTAGTGCTCTTTAGTTGAATACAAAATTGACAATATGATCAAAAATTCACTCACACAATAACATTATTATTTTTGAAATTATATATAGCCTCCGTTTGGGAAGTGGGTTGGTTTTTTGATTTTTTGGCTTTTTGGCTATTTTAGCCCGGGCTATTTTAGCCTGGTTTGGGAAGGGCTTTTTGGCTTTTTTGGATTTTTTTGTGAGAGAGGATTGTAATGATTATGGGTTGGATTTGATGTTTTGTTTTTTATGACTAAAATAGCCTATTTTATTTTTTGTGACTATTTTAGCCAAAAAAGTCTGATTTTTTTCTTCCCAAACGGAGCCATAGTGTGTGCTGTGAAAAAGGCTGTCAGAGCATGGCGGTGTGTTAAGTAGGTTGTACAAACCTCTGGAGGTGATAAACTTTGGCATTTTTTTCCTTTGGTTTAGAAGTAAAAAAAAAAAAAAAAAAAAAAAGTTCGAATTAATAACAAATTGAGAACAGATAGGAGAGATAAAAAAAACATGGCCCTTCCCTTTTTTATTCTAGGTAATAGAAAAGTAGAAAAAGCCAAAAGAAAGGTCAAATTAGTAACAAATGGATCAACAAAGGAGTTCCACTACTCAAGGCATACCACTACTCAAGGCACATCTTTAATAAGTTGATAAATAAGCAATTTGCTCAATACACACCACAACTTTCCATCTTTACCCTTACTCATACACCCCACCCACAATCTTCCATTTTTACTCTCATTCACTTACTCACACACTCCACCCCCACCCACGATCCATCTCCCCCTCCTTTCTCTGATTGATGGTCACCCCCACATACCAGTGAGCAAAACCAGTGATGAAGACTCCTCAAGACACCGGTGAACAGAACCAGTGGTGAAAACTCCTCAAGATGTCGGTAAAAATTTCAGTTTGCAAACCGTTCGACTCTGGACTTTCAAACCTTAACGATTTGTTCGGACTATTTTTGTCGAACCTTAGCCACTTGTCCGGAGTGTTTCTTTCGAACATTAACCATTTGTTCGACATTTTAGTGTCAAACTCGATTATAACCCTTTGTCCTTTGTAGTCATTTTACATAAGGTTAATATTGTAATAAAAAATAAATCAATTAATGGTTTGCCTTGAGATGAAATATGGTGTGCAAATAGAGGCACCCAAAAAAGTGTTGTTATTGGCCACTTATTAATTTTTTTGAATTTATTTTATTTTATTTTATTTATAAATTGTAAAATTTTTAAAATTTCATTTCGTTCTTTAAATAATATTAAAATTATACTTATAAAAACATTTTATCTATTTAAATGCACACCCCCACACCCCACACCTTCCACAGCTCAAAAAGTTTCTCTTTCAAAATCCTAACAAAACTTATAACGGTAGAACTTTCCAAAATTAATGGAAAAAATTTGTGGTGATTAAGAAATTTTTTCTCTACTTCATTACGAGATTTGTCAATCTGTTTGATTTTTTTTATTAGCTATTTTCACACACACAACACAATCCACTTTTATGCTTCTTTGGTTGATTTTTTATCATTCATCCTTAGCCTCATCGTACTTGTATCCTCTCTGTGTGAGCAAAATTGGGCAGGATTTCACTCACCGGTTGACCACCTAAGGGTGATCTGACCTTTTTTATTTGTCTACTTTTGTTGTTGTTTTGATTATCTGTTCCCGAGCAAATGAAAAATATTCGGTTATCTATTTTCGAACAAATAAACAATGTTCAAACCTGTGTTCTCGAATTTCAATCATATGTTCGGGAGTTTAGTCTCAAAAAAATGACGAACAATTTTTATTATTTTTGTCATTTTTTTAAAAAGCTTACCCTTACAAGGCTTTGCTTTTCTGAGCTAAAAACACCATTAAAATTATGAATCTCTTCTAAACTTTTATTGTTGTATTCCTATTGTCTCATGGAGTTGTGGTTGCCAAAAAAAAATTTCACTCATTGTCATTACCGAAGAAGTGTGTGTAAATAAATGGGTACTACCATTGTCACGCGGAATATTACTGTCAAAAAGTTTCAAGATTTTGAGGATAGGTAGATTTTGAAGGTGGAATTTAGAAAAGACGGATGGATGGCGAGAGAGGTGAATACTCTCATAAACCCTAACTCATAATATAGTGGGTATGTGAGTTTAGTTATGAAATAAAATACTCTAAAATTATTAATGCCTTTTTTAATAATTTCACTTAAAATTATTATTGTAATAAAAAAAATTAAAAAATAAAAAATTCAAAATAATTGATGGATACTAGCACCCAAGAAAAAACAAACATAACCATTGCTAGTTTTTATTATAGGTAATAGATATATATATATATATGTCTCTATTAGTTATTTTAATCAAAAAAAAAAAAAAAAAAAAAAAAAAAAAAAAAAGATATATATATATATGTCTGTCAATAATTTTAACCAAAATTTGAGTGTTTCTAAGGAACGGAGCGTTGGGTCCTTTTCAGTGCTGCTGCTTCTACTACTCTCTCTCTCTCTCTCTCCCCTCACACACAAGCAGATTGAAGAAGATGTCAGGAAGAAGAAGAGTTTCTGATTCTTCTATTATTGGACGAAGAATAATTGCTGATCATAATTGTCAAAAAGGTACAATATTTCCCTCATTCTTTTTTCATCTGTTTCGTTCTCTCTCTAACACCACCACAAGCCCTACTCCTCCTCCTCCTCCTGCTGTTGCTGTAATACCCAAACAACGATGCGATTTGGGTCCCAATCATCTTCAATCTGCTTTAATTTCGTTCAATCGCATGCTCCAAATGCGACCTTTGCCCTCCATTTCTCAATTCAACAAAGCTTTAGGGCCTATCACCAAAATGGGTCATTACGACATCTCTCTTTCTCTTATTCTGAACAAGCTGCTACAGTTCCACGGCATTCAGCTCAATATCTGCACCTTCAACATTGCTATTAACTGTTGTTGCCGCCTTAATCAAGCCCATTTTGGCTTCTCTCTGTTAGGTTCCCTCTTCAAACGTGGTTATACACCTAATGCAACAACCTTCACAACTCTGATTAATGGACTTATTTTGGAAGATAAAACCCCTGAAGCTGTAGAGTTATTTAAGAAATTAATCACAACTAGAGAAATTGAACCCGACTTGGTTATGTATGGAACCATTGTTAATGGGCTCTGCAGAACCGGGAACACTATCAGGGCTGTTAGTTTGCTTAGGATAATGGAAGAGGGAAGTCATAAACCTGACACCGTAGTGTATACCACGATCATTGACAGTCTTTGCAAGGATAGAATGGTGGATGATGCTGTCAAGCTCTTTACAGAAATGGATGAACAAGGCATTCGTCGAGATGTTATCACTTATACCTCTTTGATTCATGGCCTATGTAATTTCGGTCGGTGGAAAGAGGTTACCGAAATGTTAATAGAAATGTTGGATAGTGGTATTGTTCCGAATGTTCATACATATAGTGTGTTGGTGGATGCATATACCAAGGAAGGGAAGATTAAAGAGGCAGAGGGGGTCCTTGAAGTCATGATACAAAGAGGTGTGGATCCTAATGTAGTCACATACAGTACTCTAATGGATGGATATTGTTTGCAAGGCCACATGGATGAAGCGATCAGAGTGTTCAATACCATGGTGGATAGGGGCCTTCACCCTAATATTTTTGGCTATAACATTCTAATCAATGGATATTGCAAGAACATGAAAATAGATGAGGCCATGCATCTCTTTCGAGAATTGCCTCAAAGGGGGTTGAAACCCGACAGCGGAACTTTCAACACTATGTTACAAGGTTTGTTTCGATCGAGTAGATGTGGAGCTGCTCAGGAACTTTTTAATGAGATGCAAGTTGTAGGCATAATTCCAAATTCTCAAACTTATGGTATCTTATTGGATGGGTTGTGCAAAAATGGGCATATTTCTGAAGCATTGTCATTATTCCACATGATGGAAAGCAACGGTTTACATCTTGATGTTGTTATGTACAGTATTCTCATTGATGCATTCTGCACAGTTAAAAAGCTTGATAGTGCAAGGGCCCTTTTCAGTGAGCTTTCTTCCAAGGGATTACAACCTAATGTTAAGACATACACTATGATGATACAAGGTCTTTGTGAAGAAGGCCTACTACACGAAGCTAAAGAGTTGTTTGTTAAAATGGAACAGAATGGTTGTTTGCCAGATGGTGTCACTTACAACACTATTATCCGAGGATTTATTGGACAACACAAGTGCTATGAGGCATTAATACTCGCTAAGGAAATGGTTCAAAGGGGTTTTTCAGCAGATGCATCCACTTTTCCCTTGATCGTCGATATACTCTCAACTAAAGGACAAGATCCTGCTCTCCAAGAAGTGATAAAGAAGTTCGTGCCCAAAGATAGTCATGGAATGCAAGAGAACAAGTAAATTTCTTAAGCTATGAAGGTAAAGCTACATTAGACTAAAATGTGTTGCCTATTATCCTCACAAAAAGTCTATTATTAGGTGATACTCGTTTATATATATATATATATATATTGCATTATGATATTCTTGTCTGCACTGATACATACCAGGCTAATTACAAAAATGGTACACTAACAGGTATGATATTAACAACATTGGTTGGGTTTTATTATACCTCTTCTCTTACACTAGGATGACCTTATTGAAGAATTTGTCTTCTGAAAAAAAAATGGTAAAAATTTAATGCATAGGTGATGATCACTGCATTTACATAAGGGGAAATTTTTTTACAACTTTATCAATTACATATTGACTAATGATCACTAAAATAGGGTTGTATAGAAAAAAAATTTAATAGCCTTATTAACATGTTGCGTAGTGATCACTACTATAGTGTTGTAGAGGCCTTTTCGGCAAGGTAAGCATCATTTGTCTTTTGAATATATTTTCCTATTGTTTTTTATGAACGATGTAAAGGGGCTAAACTATACAATTTTGATTGTGAGCTAAATTTGTTAAAATGGGGCAAAAGTGATCTATGCTGTTGATTTCTATATCTTTTGTTCACAATACAAGATGCAGCCCAATGGATATTATTTAGGCTGAAGTGGCTTGAACAGTGCTCCTTTCCTTATGGATGTTGAGTTGACCAACACCCAGCAACTTACCTGTAGTATTTGAGAATAATTCTACTTGTCAACCTTCCAATTTTGTGTGTTATAAGAATAAAGACCATGTATCTAGGAAGTTGCTCTCTCTCTCTCACTCTCTCTTGAAAGTAAGAACAGAGAAAAGATTTCTTGAAAAGCAATGGTTGCTGACCTGATAGTGGTTGACAAATTAGTATTAGGATTCTCCCATCTAAACAAGCCACTGATTGCTATATGAGATTGTAAATACAGTTTCATGGTCAGCCCTTTGACCTCTAATGCACACGGTGAGAAGCTAATTACCGAGGCATATCTACCAAGAAAGCTAGAAGCATTTTTCAGGAACAAAGTTGTACAAGGACTGAAATCCAATGCAGACGAAGCTCAGGAGTTGCTGCAACTGCAAGGATCGAAGCAGCAATTAAAGAGTTCCACTCTAGATGTGTTGTGGTTGTGCCTTAGTATGCCCTTTTATAGTTGTTTTTGGATAATTCTAGTGAATTTATTTGACTTGATACAGCCCTGCCCCACCCCCCCAACATTAGTTTAACCTGTGTGTGGAGACAATCAACACCGAAAAGGGAAAATGGGAAGAAGTACAGGCTCACCCTATTGATCAACCAATGACCAGCTCTAAAAATCTCTTCTTCCACTTGATTCTTCAATAGATAATTGTAATGTAGGTAAGAACATCCTACCGTGTATGTTGCACTCGAGAAAGAGGGTGGGTTCAGGTATTTGTTTTCTTTCCTTGGTCCTGTAGCTATGGTAAATGATGTTTGCTACTTGTGCAAGAACAGAACAATGAAAAAAAAAGATAGTAATGACATATTGATTCTAACTACACTAGAGGCATATCTAATAATAAAATCATTTGTTTTGAAATCAAGTTCTAGTCTATGATATTTGGATAAACATATGCTCATTCCCAATGAATTTGTTGTTGAAATGAGACCTTGGCACGTTAAGCCAACTCTGCAACCATGTCCAGAAACTACTTCAATATGTTTTAGCTGAAACAATGCACACAACTACCTGTCAACGGAAAAAAATTATAATAAATCCTGGCTAGTTTATTTTGTATCGTCGCCCTTTTATTTTCACCCTAGTTGAGCAAATACACTGGCTTGTTCTTGAAAAATTCAACAAACAAAGTCATACCTCATCTATTGGTGAGCTCCGCAAACCTATTATTGCAATTCTTAGATAGGTCATACCTGTGGGCTAGTTGTGGCGCTATAGTAGATTATAAATGATATGCACGTTATGATCTCCTTAATCCTGATTGTTTTTGGCATTCCCCTTTTGCATTGCTTTCATTTTGAAATATGTTACTAGTTATAGGTGTAGAAGACCAGATTTCATTGCTAGTTTGTTCTAGAGATGATGGGGAAAAAAAAAAGAAAAAAAGAGAGACCTTCAGATATCATTTGTATGTCAAGTCAAACAAAAATGTGATCTTTGTTAGCGTTGACTCTGGCTAGGCTCTTGTATGTTTATTTATGATTGCAAATATCAGTCTTCTTCTTCATTCTCCTCTAGGAGATTGGCATGTTTTCAATGCAAATGCTCACTTGATGAATCTTTAAATACTAATGTTGCTACCATCTGAATATATATATATATATATATATGTTTTGTGCAGGTAAGGACAGGTGAAACCGATGTTTTTGGGTTGATGTTGATAACAGCGTTATGGCAACGTCCGCAACGGCTGTTCTTGTAAATAAATTAGAGAACAAGATTGGATACTCAACTAATTGACCATCGATCAATGGGTGTGTGGAAGAATCTTATCCACATCATATGAGATGAGCTTTTAAGGGCCTGTGAAATATACTCGTCAAAAAACTCAGCATGAAGTTGAAGTCCTAGGTAGACCAAACTCAGTCCTTTTGCATTTGCTTTGATTCTATATGTTTACTATTTCCCTTAGCCTAAAAAAGATGTACTTGGTATTTTTAAGAGTCTTTGTGCACTGAAGCATTACATGTTTCTCTTTGAATATCGTTGTAGCAAATTATGATCTCAAATGTTTGCTGAGGATTCTTTCCCTTTTGTTTTTTATGAATGAGTTCTAGAGTTACTGAACATTATATATGAATTTTCTTTTATGAATTTATTGTTTGATTGATAATTAAATTGGTTATTGAAGCTTTTTATGTCTTTTGATGGAGAAAAATCAAAAAATCTGTAATTTTTATTTTTGGGGATGTGGAGTTGATGGAAGCAAATTGTCTGCCCTACTTACGCTGTGTTTGGATAATGGGTTTAAACAATGATTTGAGAAGGAAGAGAAAAATTGTGAGGATGAAAAATTGTGAATAAAGGAGTAAATTTTTCTTTAATTTGTCATCTCTTTTTCAAACCTCAACTTAAATTTACGAACCAAACACAATATTTGAAAATGTTAGGCTACAATATTTGTCATACATACCACATGCAAGCTATAATCAAAATTGGTGTTGGTTTAAAACTATTGCGGTGCTGTGTTATGGGGTATTATGGTGGTGGAGCAAGCAAATTATTAAAACAAAATTGGCTAAAAGTTATTATGGTTGATTAAATTTTAAAGTGATTATGGGATATTATGGTGGTGGAGCAAACAAGTTAATAAATAAAATTGATTAGGATTTATTCTGGTGTTTGAAGAAGATGTCAAGAAGAAGAGTTTCTGTTTCTTCCATTATTGGAGGAAGAAGAATTGATGGTCATAATTGTCTAGTAAAAGGTGCAATATTATTTGATCACTCTGGAATTAATCATCCCTTGTCCTCATTCTTATTTGTTCTGTTTTGCTGTTCTCTCTCTACTACGACTACCCCCACGTGCCCTAGTTCTCATCGATGGAATTTGCGGCACAACGATCTCAAAGATGCTATACATTTGTTCAATTGCATGCTCCAAATGCAACCTCTGCCCCCCATTTCTCGATTCAACAAAGCTTTAGTTCCTCTTTTGAGAATGGGTCATTACGACATCGCTTTATCTCTTATTATTGGCAAGTCGCATTTTCTAGGCACGCAGGTCAATCTCTGCGCTTTCAGCATTGCTATTAACTGTTACGGTCAACTCAATCGAATCTGTTGTGGCTTCTCTCTTTTGGGTGCCCTCTTCAAATGTGGTTATACACCTGATGCAACTACCTTCACAACTCTAATTAATGGACTTATTTTGCAAGATAAAACTCCTCAAGCTGTGGAGCTTTTTAAGAAATTAATCAGAATCAGAGAAATTCAACCCAACGTGGTTATGTATGGATCCATTGTCAATGGGCTCTGTAGAACGGGGAACGCCAGCAGGGCTATTAGTTTGCTTAGGATAATGGAGGAGGCAAGTTGTAAACCTAACACCGTAGTGTATAACACAATCATTGATAGTCTTTGCAAGGATAGAATGGTGGATGATGCTCTCAAACTCTTTATAGAAATGGATGAAAAGGGTATTTTCCTATATGTTGTCACTTATAATTCTTTGATTCATGGCCTATGTAATTTCTGTCGGTGGAAAGAGGTTACCAAAATGTTCAGAGAAATGTTGGATAGTGGTATTGCTCCAAATGTTCATACATATAGTGTGTTGGTGGATGCATGTACCAAGGAAGGGAAGATGAACGAGGCGGGGGGGGTACTTGAAGTCATGATACAAAGAGGTGTGGATCCTAATGTAGTCACATACAATACTCTAATGGATGGATATTGTTTGCAAGGCCACACGGGTGAAGCAATTAGAGTGTTCAATAACATGGTGGACAAGGGCCTTCACCCTAATATTTTGAGCTATACCATTCTGATCAACGGATATTGCAAGAAGATGAAAATAGATGAGGCCGTGCATCACTTTCGAGAAATGCCTCAAAGGGGGTTGAAACCCAACAATGGAATTTTCTACACTATGTTATGGGGTTTGTTTCAAACAGCTAGATGTTCAGCTGTTCATGAACTTTTTAATGAGATGCAAGCTGCAGGCGTAATTCCAAATTATCAAAATTATGCTATCTTGTTGGATGGGGTGTGCAAAAATGGGCATATTGTAGAAGCATATTCATTATTTCAGTTAATGGAAAGGAACAATTTAGATCGTAATATTGTTACGTACACTATCCTCACTGATGGATTTCGTAAGGTTAAAAAGCTTGATAGTGCAAGGGCCATTTTCAATAACCTTTCTTCCAAGGGATTACATCCTAATGTTAGGACATACAATCTGATGATACAAGGTCTTTTTGAAGAAGGCCTACTGGATGAAGCTAAAGAGTTGTTTGTTAAAATGAAACAGAATGGTTGCTTGGCAAATGATGTCACTTAGAACACTATCATCCGAGGATTTATCGGACAACACAAGTGCTATGAGGCATTAATACTTGTTGAGGAAATGGTTCAAAGGGGTTTTTCAGCAGATGCATCCACTTTTCCCTTGATCGTCGATATACTCTCAACTAAAGGATAAGATCTTGCTCTCCATGAACTGATAAAGAAGTTCATGCCCAAAGATAGTCATGGAATGCAAGAGAATGAGTAAATTTCTTAAGCTGTGAAGGTAAGGTATACTAAAACGTGTAGCCTTTTATGCTTATAAAATGTCTGTTATTTGGTAAAACTCTTTTAAATATATGAATAGATGTTGCATCTTGCCTGCACCGATTTACTGCACTAATGACAAACAGTACATAGACTGGTATGATATTAACGCCATTGGTTATGTTTTCTTATACCTCTTCTCTTACACTAGGATGAAATTATTGGTATAAATTAAATGGGTTGAGATTGATCTCTATTAGCAAGAAGATTGATCATGAAATTGTTCCGTTTGTAATTCCTACAGTGCTATATTAGTTACTCTTTGCATGAAATAGAAGATACAGCCATTGTCTTGTTTGAATAAATGACTCAAAGATTATAGCATGGCTTCTACTAGCTTTTGAATTCTTTTTGCAATGTGCAAATCTAAAAACCCAACTTGAGAAGCATTTAACCTAAATTACCTTAGGTCTATAACATGGATACAGTTTTGCTAGTCACCATTTTCAAACTTACATCTTTCATTCTTTTCAAACATCACTCTTTTTTAATGGAATGCATATTAAGATGGATTAAGATAACTTAGTGAACCATTTTTGCTAGTGTATCTTTAAAATGATTGAGTCGGCTTGTAGTTTACTTGGTTTATTAGCCCATATTTTGATGTTACCAATCAAGGATTCTTTGGAAGGAAAGATTGGTTTGCAACTATGGGGTTCTAGTGTTGCTATATGGTATTATGATAAGATTTGGTTATATATAGCTTGCATTTATTAAGCTAACTACAGATTCGGTAGTTCTCACATGACCCTTGGGGTGATTTTAAAAGTTTCCTGGTATGTATCCTTATGATATTGGGGCTGTTGAGTCTAAAAGATACCGATATTGAACTGTACCATAGCTAGAGTGGAAGTGAATTATCAAGGCACGAGTACTAACAAAGTTGCTAGTGGCTACGCAACTGTAGGAGGCCAACCTGTGGACAATTTGTCCAATTGTTGGGTTGTAATGCTGTAAAACACAAGGCTGCAATCTGCAGAGGCTATGGGTTGCATAGTGTCTGGCTAGCAAATGTTTCCTGGACTGATTGATGAGAGACAAAATGAGGGTTGTAAAGACCCACATATGGAGTGAAATTTGACAGATGTCCCAAGAATGGAAACGCTTTGGCTGGTTAAATTGGCAACGTGCAACTTTCATTTAGAATGGCATGTAATCAACTTGATGAGCAAACCACTTTTCCATCTTACCTATCCAATGAGATTGAAGGTGGGATCATGCGTCTTTTGCTGGGTAACAAACAATAACAGATGCAGTAGGAATTTGCCTTTTTGTTGTCTCCCACTGGTACAGGGATAGCCTATGTTACACAAACTCTTCAAAATAAATCAAATACTCGTGTCAGACACCTGACACTCGAACAAGGGTATGTGATATGTGTCAAATACTTTTCAATGTATACTTCTTATATAATTGTATATAACACTACTATTATATACACATATTGTCGTATAATTGATATAAATATCTTTTTGACGCTGTAAGTTACATATTGTACCATTTTATCTCACACACTTGATTAAAAATATTAAAATATGATATTTTTTTGCCGAATCTGCGTAGCTTGATGAGTCTAACATCTAGTACATACTTGCACCGACACCCATACCCGAGTCTATGTAACATAGGGGATAGCTGCTTTTTCATTAGTCAACACCATAAAGCTTCATTTTATTTTTTTTGTTTCTCTAGCATTACCATTTGAATTTTATTAATAGTTGGATGTTGCTTAGTAATTTATAGATTCTGTTATGATGTTGCTCATTAATTTTTAGTTTTTGAACATATTTTACATGTTGTTTTTCACGACAGATGCAAAAGAGCTATAAAATTTTGATTATGAGCCTTAATTGATTAAAATGAAGCAAATGCAATCTATGGGAAGAAGATAAAGGATAGGCTGGCCTTGTTGATCAACCGAAGACAAGCTCTAAAAATCACTTCTTCCACTTAATTCTTCAAGAAATAATTGTAATGTCCTTAAAATGTTCTACGGTATATGTTGCACTGGAGAAAAAGGATAGGTTCAAGTATTTGTTTTCTTTCCGTGATCCTGAGTATGACAAATAATATTTACTATGAAAAAAAATAAGGTATTGACATTTGATTGTAGATACACTCGAGGCATAATTGTTTTTTTCTGCAGAGATTGAAATCCAATTCTAGTCAATTTTGTGTGCTATTAGAACAAGTCCATAAATGTACAAAATTGATGATGCAGGACGAGCAGGGATCATTTTCCCACAAGTAGTGAGCCCAGGTTAAGCATACTGATAGCAGCAATAATAGACTTATATGGCTGGATTTAGTGGGATTTTGTGGCTGCAAGAGTATTTAAAAAATAGGAGTTTAAGGGTTTGAAAAAGGTAGGGTTTTGGGAATTAAAACACAAGTGTTTAAAGGCAGTTGGATGGCTGTTCTAAGCATTGTGAACAGTGACGTGAACAATAACCTTGCTGGAGAGAGAGGGGGGTACTTCATCCTCACAAAGGATAGGCCAATCACACAAATACAATCTCAAATTTTCATAATATTAACTCTTCTGTTGAATCATTGAGATTATACATATATTTATAAGCTAATGACTCTCAACTTCTAATATTCTAAACCAACTATGACTTCCAATTCTACTTCAATCATAATAAAAAACTTTAATTACTTTTAATTCTACTTCAATATCAAAATAGGAAACTTGGTCTTTTGACCACTAAGATTATTATATATA
Source organism: Camellia sinensis (assembly GCF_055761805.1). Classification (NCBI taxonomy): domain Eukaryota; kingdom Viridiplantae; phylum Streptophyta; class Magnoliopsida; order Ericales; family Theaceae; genus Camellia; species Camellia sinensis. The sequence goes on from NC_138966.1 coordinate 181,406,348, forward strand.
ATAAATCACATGTAATGACCCATTTAATAAATTAACCCAAAATAAAACCCATGGGCAATTCTACAACCCATGTCCAGCAATATTGAAATTACTATAATACCCTTAGCTACTAAACACTACCATGGACACTTTTATTTGGACCAAAAAGGCTTCTTGACGATCTTAGGACCTTTAGACTTTGTGTTGGGCTTCCACAGCCTACCGTACTTATTTTGCCATGCAATAGATGTTGCATCAATTGATCTCTCGCTTTTTGTGCTAATAAGAACAGAGAAAACATTTCTTGAAAAACATAGGTTTCTGTTTGGTAGTGGTTTACAAATTAGTATTAAGGATTCTCCCATCTCAACATGCCACTGGTTGCTATAAGAGATTGTAAATGTATGCCCTGTTTATAGTTGTTAGGGATAATTCTTATGAATATATTTGATCCCAAATCCCTCTGTTTGCAACCTGTCCCCACCAAAAAGGGAAAAGTGGAAGAAGCAAATGTACAGGCTTACCCTATTGATCAACCAGCAACAAACTCTGAAAATTTACTTCTTTCACTTGATTCTTAAAGAGATAATTGTAATGTCCTCAAGAACATCCTATAGTGCATGTAGCATTGGAGAAAGAGGGTAGTTTCAGGTTTTTGTTTTCTTTCCTTGGTCCTCTAGCCGTGACAAATGATATTTCCTACTTGTGCAAGAATAAAACAAAAGAAAATAAAAAGAAAAAAGGGTAATGACATTTTGATTGTAGCTACACTAAAGGCATATCAAATTAGACAACCACCTGTTTTTTTTGTAGAGATTGAAATCAAATTCTAGTGTATAATATTTGCATGAACTTGTGTTGAGTCTTGATGAATTTGTTGTTGAAGTGAGACCTTTGCATGTTAAGCAGTCTCTACAACCAAATGTGCACTCCTGAAAACCAACTTTAATATGTTTTAGCTTGGATTGATGCACAAAACTACCTATCAATGGAAAAAGTAAATATGAAAGTCTCATGGCTAGTCTATTTTGTATCGTCACCCTTCTATTTTTCACCTAGTTCAGCAAATACACTGACTTGTTCGTTACTTGAAATTTTTCAACAAGCAAAGCCATACCTCATCTATTAAGTGAGCTTCATGAACCCATTATTTCAATTCTTAGATTGGTTGTACCTGATGACTAGTTGTGAACTAGTAGCCCTGTGGTGGATTGTAAACAATATGCACCTTCTGATCTCCTTAATCCTGGCTCTTTTTGGCATTTCCTCGTCTTTTGTATTGCATTTGGTTTGAACTATGTTACTAGTTATAGGTGATAAAGACCAGAAAGTGTGGCCTATTTGTTCTAGGGATGAACAAATGAGAAAAACAAGTGATCTTTATTAGCCACCCTTTTGACTCAGAACTAGTGGACTTCATGCTAAACTCCTGTATGTTTGTTTGTAATTGCAAATATGCTAGTCTTCTTCTTCATTCTCCACTAGGAGATTGCCATGTTCAATGCACATGCTCACTTGATACTTCATTAAATATAGATGCAGCTACCACCTGAAAACATACGTCTATTTTGTGTAGGTAAGAGGTGAAATTGATGTTTCCAGGTTGATGTTGATAAAAGCTTTATGGCATTATCCTTCAACAGCTCTATCTTGTAAAGAAATGTTCCCAGGTTTCTACACAAATAGGAGAACAAGGATTGATACTAAACTAATTGACCATCAATCAGTGGGTGCATGGGAGTAACCTTTCGCATTTGCAATGACTCTATATGTAACTATTTTCCTTGGTAGAAACACTTATATACTTGGTATTCTTACAGTCTCTGTACCCAATGAAGCTTTGAACCACTCAGGTTATCGGGCATATCTTTACAAGTTTCTTTTTTCTAAATTGTTTGCAGCAAATTATGGTCTCTCAAATGCTTAGTGAGATTCATTCTCTTATTTTTTATAAGAATTTTCATTTTATATATGAAATTTTGTATGTTTTTGGATGGATGGCAAGCTCTACCTCCAGAACTCTCTATTTATGTTTGTTGATACAAGAATGAGCACTCTTTCCTCTTACAAAATAATTGCCTTGACCCCTACTCTATTTTTGGAAACAGAGCCAAATAGTGTAACTAGTTTGCTTAACAAACTTAACCCTATTCTAAAGCCTTTATCTGCTACTAACGGACAAATTCTACTCAACCTTCTATTCCCTTTTTGATTGACCGAGGGTGGCTTGACGAAAAAAATTATCAGGTGGTTCGGGAATTTTAGTGTAGCCATTATATCCACCCATCCAATTAGGTGTGATGATGTGAATTTTAACTCTTTTTTAAGGGGTGCAAATTGATTACATATTCCCTTGTGATTGGATGAATACATGATTTTAAATTTTCTTCAATGTTGACATGTTGTCTGTCATTTTTTTTAGTGTTCAATTTTGTGTGTGTGTGTGTGTGTGTGTGTGTGTGTAAGAATGAACCATAGTGGTTGGGCTAGACATGTCTTTCGAAAGAAGAAAGAGAAAAAAATAATCTGGAGACTACCAAATGTCCCCAAGTTTACTTTGTAGATTTTCATCAAAAATTGTTTTTTGAGTAAAAGTTTCATTTGCTCAAATTAGCTTATCCTTTCAATTTGGTATTTTCAATGATGGCGAATCAAAGAAATATTTCATCGTTGTTTATTTATTAATTTGGCTAGAGTATTGAAGCAATTTATCAAGAATGAGAACAAAAAAAAAAACGATACCACAAAATTAAAGGTATTAGAAAATCTGGCATTTTATTTTTTATTTTTGATTCCTCAGCACAATAACCTTACTTGGTTTAACTCATTTTTTTATAAAATTAGATTTTTTTTTATTTTTTTTTTATGAATTTTTAAAATATTTTTTTTACTTTTTAAATTTACTTAACTTGGATACACTTAAAAAATATAATATTTATAAAAAAAATTATATACATTTTCATATTGTTTTTGTATTTATTGAATTTTTTAAATAGATTTTTACAAATATTTTATTTTTAAAATAATAATAACAATAATAATTTAAAATAAAAGTGAAAAAAAGAAAGTCAGCTCAAACTCACACCACACTGCGTTTGAAGAAGAAGATGTCAAAAATTGATGTATCTGCCATTGTTGGAAGAGCAATAGCTTATAATTGGGTATTAAAAGGTACGCCACTAGATGAAGAGTTTATGTTTCTTTCATTATTGGACGAAGAAGAATTGTTGATCACAATTGTCTACTAAAAGGTACAATATTATTTGATCACTCTGGAATTAATCATCCCTCCTCCTCACTCTAATTTGTTCTGTCTCGTTGTTCTCTCTTTACTACCCCCAAAGCCCTAGTTCTCATGAGCACACTAGTCAGTAGGAGCACTATGCCAGATAAGAAGAGTTAGGACTGCACAGAAACTAGTTTGTCGCCTCTCTCCAGATTAGACACATTGAGAAAGCAATATAACTGTTTTGAGTCTGTAAAAAAAGGGATGTTCTTCTTGCCAAATGAAGCCCTCAGTGAAATGTTATTACACCTTGTGTTGGTCGATGAACAACATTCACATTGTGCAAGAAATCTATTCAAACAAGAGTAACAGATCAATTTAGATTCAACACCATATTAGCTCAAACAAGCAATCTATTCAAACAACCAATAGCCTAGAGAAAACTTCAAATCACTATTTCTCCAAGTTTTAGAGTTTGTGCATAATTACCAAAGCGGACTCCCAAATTAAGAACCATTCAATGCATGAGATTTTCGCTAAAGCGGAATCTTAGAGATGGTAAAATATACATTGTCTCACTCTTATTTTGAAGAGATTGTGTTTCTGTAATTCAAATCTATGTCATCGCAAATATTAAATAGCAAATCTTATTATTGGGTCAAACTGTCATTCTTTAAGGAGGACTTTCAAATACATAAACAAATTCAAACATTACATTTTTTATATTTTTAATAAAATATGAAATATGAAAATATTATTTATGAGCGCCATCATGAGAGATTTTGAAAGAGAGCTGATTTCAATACCTTTGATATTTTTCGTCAAACTAGTGAGTTCTTAGTTTTGTTTGAAAGAGAACTTCCACTACTACCATTTATGGATAAAAGTTGGATATATATGATTAATATATATGTATATATCTCACATGGGAGGGGATACAAACCGACACAACTGAGCAATTTCATAGCGAACTATAGAACCCCAAAATCATTATAATTTAAAGTAAGTTGTTGTGGTATGCATTTTAAAAAATGTGTCATAGTAGACCTAACTTGTTTGGGAATATGCTTTATTAGTAACTTTTTAACTTTTTGGCTACAATATGATGTAAAAAAATTAGTATGTTTGGGATAATTTTTTGATTTTTTATGAAAAGATGTCCAAAAAATAGAAAAAAAGATAAAATCTTTGACTTTTTAGTATAAATTGTTGGCTTTTTGATTTTTTTAATAATTTTTTGACTTTTTAACTAAAATCACCACTTGCCAAACGAGACCTTATGATATTTTGTAACAAACATCACTGCAGCTGGTTTTTAGGTTTTAAAGCTCAAAATTGAATCCTTTCGTTAAAGATTCGAACGATTGCACAGCGTAACATTTTATCATTGAGTGTTCAGAGTGAAGCGCCCAAGTCATAAGAGAAGTCAAAATGGGATGTCTACAATCACCCTAAGCCATAACTCTACTCACTAATATAATTCATAACATTTATACTAAACTCGTAATATTATTTTAAAAGTGCACACCTTATATTCGTTTTATTACAAAGTGACCTAACACATCACAAACACTCCACTTTCATCCAAAAAAATAAAATTAAATAAAAAATTTATCATGAAATGTATCAAACATGTAACAAGAAAATTTTCTATCAAAAAACAAATTTATTATTAATTCTTTTTATTTAGACTCAGTGAAATCAATTGTTTATGTCTATCATCTCCATCATCATTTGATCATTTTCATGATCATTATCAATTGCTATTGTTGATCAATTTCATCAAATGCAATGTTTCATATTTTGGTAAAATAATAGTACAATGACCACAATAACAAATGAATGAGCAAAGCAATTAGGAGAGAAAAAAAACATGACGGGTGCCAGTTTTTATTATAGGTAATATATATATATATATACTTAGATTTGGAAAGTTCACGAGTTATTGTTATAATATATTTATATTTTATATTTTAATAATTTTTTTAAAATATTTGTATAAATATAAAAAAAAATTACTCAATATATAAGTCATCATCAATAAATTATTCAAAATAAAAATAAAATAAAAAAACAAATTAAATCTCAAACAGTTAATCGATTCTTTTATATATATTAATTGTTTTAACCAAAATACGAGTGTTTCTTATCTCAAGGAACGGAGTGTTGGCTCAGTGCTGCTGCTACTACTACTCTCTCTCTCTCTCTCTCTCCTCACACACACAGCTTGAAGAAGATGTCAAGAAGAAGGAGAGGGTCTGATTATTCCACTATTGGACGAAGAAGAATTGCTGATCATAATTGTCAAAAAGGTACAATATTTCCCTCATTCTTATTTCATCTGTTTCGTTCTCACTCTAACACCTCCACAAGCCCTACTTCTCCTCCTCCTCTTCCTGCTGCTGTTGCTGTAATACCCAAACAACGATGCAATTCGGGTCCCAATGATCTTCAATCTGCTTTAATTTCGTTCAATCGCATGCTCCAAATGCGACCTTTGCCCCCCATTTCTCAATTCAACAAAGCTTTAGGGCCTATTACCAAAATGGGTCATTACGCCATCTCTCTTTCTCTTATTCTCAACAAGTTGCAACAGTGCCAAGGCATTCAGGTCGATCTCTACACCTTCAACATTGCTATTAACTGTTATTGCCGCCTTAATCAAGTCCATTTCGGCTTCTCTCTGTTAGGTTCCCTCTTCAAACGCGGTTTTACACCTGATGCAACTACCTTCAACACTCTGATTAATGGACTTATTTTGGAAGATAAAACCCCTGAAGCTGTAGAGTTATTTAAGAAATTAATCACAACTAGAGAAATTGAACCCGACTTGGTTATGTATGGAACCGTTGTTAATGGGCTCTGCAGAACCGGGAACACTATCAGGGCTGTTAGTTTGCTTAGGATTATGGAAGAGGGAAGATGTAAACCTAGCATCGTAGTGTATAACACAATCATTGACAGTCTTTGCAAGGATAGAATGGTGGACGATGCTGTGAAACTCTTTACAGAAATGGATGAAAAGGATATTTTCCCAGATGTTGTCACTTACAACTCTTTGATTCATGGCCTATGTAATTTTGGCCGGTGGGAGGAGGCTACAGAAATGTTAAGAGAAATGTTGGATAGTGGTATTGCTCCAAATGTTCGTACATTTAATGTGTTGGTGGCTGCATGTACCAAGGAAGGGATGATGAACGAGGCAGAGGGGGTACTTGAAGTCATGATACAAAGAGGTGTGGATCCTGATGTAGTCACATACAATACTCTAATGGATGGATATTGTTTGCAACGCCACATGGATGAAGCAATCAAACTGTTCAATACCATAGTGGATAGGGGCCTCCACCCTGATGTTGTTAGCTATAACATTCTAATCAACGGATATTGCAAGAAGATGAAAATAGACGAGGCCATGCATATCTTTCGAGAAATGCCTCGAAGGGGGTTGAAACCCAACATTGGAACTTTCAACACTATGTTACAAGGTTTGTTTCGATCGAGTAGATGTGGAGCTGCTCAGGAACTTTTTAATGAGATGCAAGTTGTAGGCATAATTCCAAATTCTCAAACTTATGATATCTTATTGGATGGGTTGTGCAAAAATGGGCATATTTCTAAAGCATTGTCATTATTCCACATGATGGAAAGGAACGGTTTAGATCTTGATGTTGTTATGTACAGTATTCTCATTAATACATTCTGCAAGGATAAAAAGCTTGATACTGCAAGGGCCCTTTTCAATAACCTTTCTTCCAAGGGATTACATCCTGATGTTAAGACTTACACTATGATGATACACGGTCTTTGTAAAGAAGGCCTACTACACGAAGCTAAAGAGTTGTTTGTTAAAATGGAACATAGTGGTTGCTTGGCAGATGATGTCACTTACAACACTATTATCCGAGGATTTATTAGACAACACAAGTGCTATGAGGCATTAATACTCACTGAGGAAATGGTTCAAAGGGGTTTTTCAGCAGATGCATCCACTTTTCCCTTGATCGTAGATATACTCTCAACTAAAGGACAAGATCCTGCTCTCCAAGAAGTGATACAGAAGTTCATGCCCAAAGATAGTCATGGAATGCAAGAGAATGAGTAAATTTCTTAAGTTGTAAAGGTAAGGCTATATTATCCTAAAACGTGTAGCCTTTTACGCTCATAAAATGTTTGTTATTTGGTGAAACTCTTTTAAATATATGTATAGATGTTGCATCTTGCCTGTACTGATATGTACTGCACTAATGACAAATGTAGTACATTGGTGGTGTTTGGCAACCCGGTTTTGGTGCATATTTTAGTCCCAACGGAAAAAATTTCAAAAATCCGACACTGTAGCTGAGTGAAGGGAGTGTCCAGCTGTATCGCATTATGTACGGTAAAAAGACAGTTTTGCCCTCTGAACCTGCGTCATCTGGCAAGAGACACACGCACGTCTCTTCTCTCTCATATCTCACATGCTCTCTACCCTCTACCTGGACGATTTCACAGCAGAGGTGAGTAGCTAGCTCCGGTGCATGCATTCCGGCGGAACCGACGGTGAACACCAACAAGCCGATCGTCGAGGATTCTTAAAGGTACGGATGCGAAACACCATTTGTTAGCTTTTTCTTCACCGATCTGTGAAAATGATGAACTCCCCTGCAATTTCTTTTCTTCCTTCAGCTCCGGTCGTGAACTCCCCTGATCTTCCTGGTGCGCTTCACTAGGAAGTCATTTTTTCATATTGATGTGTTTCGAACTAAACCAAACAAACCATTTTCCCTCTTTCAAATTTTCCTTCATTTTGGGTTTGATAAAATGATTTTCTAGACCAACCTTTTTTTTCGTTTGTCATGTAATGTAAATAACAACTAAAAAATTCATTTCAAGGGTTGAACAGCAGCTCTGATTCTTGTTAGGAATTTTTTTTTCCCCTATTTTTATTTTCACTGTAAATACCAAAAAATTGGACAAAATAACAAAAATGAAAATTATTTTTCGTACTATAATTTTTCATAAAAACCTGAAATTCAAAATTATGAAAAAATATATAAAATTTGCCTTTCATCAACAATTAATCAAATTAACAATTTACATTTGTTTCACTTATTTTTTTGGGGAAAAACTTACGAAATCTTGTAATATGTTAACCTGTTTTAAAGTGACTAAGAAATTATCCGAAAGTAAAGGACAAAAAAAATATTGACCGATGCTTTTATTTGGGGAGAAACTTAGTTGGTTTAATGAACTTGTTTACAGTAGTTGTTTAACGAGGCATCATAATTTTTTTTTTCATATAATTTCATTTTCAGTTCAAATAGGTTTGGCTTTGCACATTAACTGATTTGCATCTCTCTGTTTAGAGCATCTCTCTGTTTACATATGCACTTGCTGTACATTATTTCCATGCCACAACGCATCTCCATTTTTTGTGATGTATTGGACTACTTCTGATATGCTACTCAGAATTAATGGAAAATGAATGAAGTTATGCAAGTGAAAATGAAGTATTTGTTCATATTTGTTCAATCTGTTATGCTGTTCATATTTGTTCCCAAACGTATCTATCCTGTCTTAGCATTACAAGAGTCATCCTTGCTTTTAGCCATCACCAAGACAATGCTTTCACAGGAAACAAATGTTTTTAATTTATGTACACAAACAAAATGTTAAGAAATGGACAAATGTGATATGTATTTTTAGTGATTGGATTTCCCAAAGCTTTTTGAATGACCTTAATTACCTATTCACTCAATCTGTTATTGTTTGTAGATTGTAATTCCTGAAATCTGTTATGCTGTTATAAATTCACTGTTACATTTCATGGAATAAATTTGCATAGCAATTATAACCCCAATCTGTGGTACTGTTTTAGTTATGTACTTGGTCTGTGTGTAGTAATATGGCTTCCTCTTTTTCCACTGCCACGTCAACATGGCCACAACGCATGTGTGCTTGTGGCTATGGCCACTGTTTTGTGAAGGTATCCAGATCTCACAAAAATCCTGGTCGTGCATATTATGTTTGCCCCCACCCTGTGGTGAGTTGTAACAAATGATTATTTGTCACTCCAGTTATATGCACACTGTAAATCCCATATCTAATAAATGTTTAACGTGTCTTACTCATCAGCAATGTGTTAATTGGGTTGGTTGGTGTGACAAATCAGGGACACGAATCCCCACCATGACTCTGGGTCAATCGATGTAATGCAGTTACGGGCTGATGTCGTGAACATTTTCAATACTTTGTATGTAATGAAAACGGTGATTTGTATGTTGTGCATCATGGTCATCATCTTATTATTGCGAATGTAGCAACCCTGTAAACCATTTCGTAACTGTACACAGTAGTTAGTGTTTTGGAAAAGTTACTTTCTGAACAAGTAAATGCTTTCTCATCGTTTGTATGTAGCAACTATGCAATTAGTAATTATCGTACTACTTTTGGATAAAACATGTGGAAGTTGTCTGTTACATATTGTTCATAGTTTATTGTCTGAAATGTATTGATCAACTGCGTTCTAATGTATACAATACGTCCAGTCACATTACTGTAATGGCTGCAACACGGTCGTCCCCTTGCACCCCGTCTAAGAATAAAGGGGTTGGCCCATCAGGTACCGAAGGCATTGTTGATGGCTTAGATCATGCACATAAGGCGAACTGGGACAGTGCAGCTATAGAAATATTCCTACAGTGCGTTCAAGACGCAATATTAGCGGGCCGTCGGGTGGGTACAACGATAACCAAAACAGGGTACAATGAAATTGCACTGAAATTCACTAAGCGCACAGGTAAACGTCATGACATTACACAGCTTAAGAACAAGTACGGCAGTTTGAAAAAGGAATGGCAGGCGTGGAACAAGTTGATGGATAGCAGTAAGGGTGTGACTGGCATTGGGTTTAACAGGGACACCGGGTTGTTCACGGCGTCGGAAGAGTGGGGGGACAATCTTAAATCGGTATGCACTAACATATATCTTATTTTACATAATTTGTATTTCTAAGTTTAATGGGAACTTGTACTTTTTCCATTTTCATTATTTGTCGTAAACTTTTGTCATAAACTTAAATTGTCCTTCGATTTTTCATTTGCAGACAAACAAGATCGCTTACAAATTCAAGACGAAGCTATTGGAGCATAAAGATTTGATGCGCGCGGTATTCACGGGTGCAACTACGACTGGCAAACACCATTGGACGCTGGGGGAGAAGCCTGTGGATGTTGGCGAAGGTGAATCCGACTCAGTGGAGTCTCCTGGGTTGGCACCATTTACGGAACCATACAGACCGGTCGTTAACTCACCTCCAAATTCCCCTACCATCGACCTTGAAGAAGTAGAACCCGGGACAAAAAGGAAAAAAGGATGTAGCAGTAGTGGAAAGTCGAAAAAGGTCTCTAGTGGAGCATCGGTGCTTGCGGATAGTTTTAACCATCTGTCTAAGGCGGTTGAAGCACAGAAGCACCTGACGGTCAGGCACGGAACTGGTGCATTGCAAAAGTATAGCATTGAGCCATGTATGCAACGGCTTATGGCTATCCCGGACTTCATCAGTACCCCTCTGTTCCATTTCGCATGCACGGCGTTAGAGAATGCGGATTACCGTGAAATATTGATGTGCATGCCAGATGATGAGAATGTAGTCGGTTGGCTTGCACAATTGCAGGTTTCGAAAGGCCTGTGAGTACTTGTGTTTGGTCGTTCACGAAAAAAAGGGACCTATTTGGTTTTGATGTAGTGTGGTTTTTGTGGACTACTTGTATGGGTCACTTGTCGTAGTTGTTTTGTTTTTTTTTTGTGTGGTACTACATCGTTGTACTTACTATTACTTTACTTTTGTGCACGCTACATACTTTTGTCTACTGCAGTATGGGATCATGGTGTAACCTCTACTTTTTGGGCATAGTACAGTTTGATGGTTTAATGTAATGTCACACACTAGTTGATGTGTTCCACTTTAATGGTTGAAATTTAATGGTCCAACTGTGCTTACCTTATAACTGGAGAATTGATTGGTGCGTTGTGTGCATTGTATGAGTCATCGACAAATAATGTTGAAAAGTCAAAATAGCAACTATAGAAATTACGATGATGTAATCATCGAACTCGCTGAGGAAGAAGAAGACATACAAAAAAGCATAATCAGTGACGCTGTGCAGCATGCAATGGAATATTACCTGAAGTACATGGAGAAGATCCCATGTCAAACTTTTATTCTGACCGGTCGTGCCTGGATTCAAGAATTGTTTGATGGGCACGTAGGCAGACGTGAACAAAATTTGCATATGCCACTGTATGTGTTTCAAGTGTTGTGTGACACATTGCGAAGCGACTTCGGTTTACGGGTACCAACAAGACCCCATGGATTACATATTGAAGAAAGTGTTGTGATGTTCATCCATACGTTGGACGGTTGTAGTAACCGAAAACTTCAGGAACGATTCCAACACTCGGGAGAAACTGTGTCACGACATTTCCATGCAGTGTTGGAAGCGATGAAGTTGTTCACAGAAGTGCATTGTAAGCCCACCCGAGATCAAAATAGTAGGCATCCATATTTGCGATCCAGAGGAAAATACGTGCCTTTCAAGGTTAGAATATTAGTTGTCGTTAGCGGTTAATTTTAATTTGATGTGATGTATTTAAACCTCATGTGATGTACGTTATTGGTGCAACATTGTATTGGAGCGTTGGACGGTACTCATGTAGAAGCCGTGTTGCCTGCCCGTGATGTCGGCACATACTACGGTCGCAAAGGATATCCAACACAAAACAAACTAGCAGTATGCGACTTTGACATGTGCTTCATTTTCATATCTTGTGGTTGGGAAGGAAGCATGCATGACAGTCGCATCTTCAATGAAATAACTGAGAACGCACATGCACCGTTCCCGCACCCCCAAGAAGGTAACACATTTGAAATTAAGTGACTGAGAAATTATTAATGTTGTTGAAAATATTAAAGTGATTGACCAAATGTAGGTAAATATTACCTTGTGGATGCGGGATATGCAAACAAGAAAGGGTATTTGGCACCATACAAAAAATCCCAGTATCACCAGGCACAGTTCTGGGATCATGGACGGCCCGATAACCCAAGAGAATTGTTCAACGAGGCGCACGCATCATTGAGGAGCGTGGTGGAAAGAACATTTGGAGCGTGGAAATCGCGCTGGAAGTTCCTGCACAACATGCCCGACTATGATTTTGCGACGGTGTAGGTACCATTGGTTGGTGCGTCAATGGCCTTATACAATTTCATCCGTAGGCACGAGATAGCTGCTAATGCACACAACGAACATGTCAGATGTTGCTCTGTTCCGGATGACATGCCCACCGCGGAAGGAGGAGAAAATATGGATGATGGCCTCATGATGGGGGATACGGATGTAGATATGGCCAGAGTTCGCGTGCGCATCCGTGACCATTTGTTTCATATACGGAAAGGACTATTGTGAAATGCTTGTTATCCAATGTATGTGTTTGTGTAATTTGTATTTCTGCATTGCAATGTGACTGTAACAAATTACTTATATTTGTAATTCGTGTACGAACAATGTAAGTGTGTTGCAAATTTAAATTTAGTTGAAGTACTATTAATTTGAAATTCACCATTTCCCCTTAGTAAATTGGCATTTTCACATAAAATTTTATTTTGTGGGGTAAATTACATTTACCTCCCCTGTGGTTTGAATAATTACAGTAACCTCCCCTACTTTACCTGACAATGTCAAGATTCCCCCAAAATTTGACCGCCGTTTATGCACCTAGCCGACCCTGCTGATGTCATCAACTGTAAACACAAAAATACCTAAAATGCCCTCAAGTGCCTATAATGCCTGTAATGTAAATACTAAAGTGCCCAATGTAAACACTTAATTTTATTTTTTTATTTTAAATATATATTTTTTATTTAAATATTTTATTTTATTTTGTAAATATTTTAATTTTTTAATTTTATGATTTTAAACTCAAAATACAATTTCAGACTCAAATCGTAACTAAACATATAACTCAAAACTCAATTCAAAAATTATTTTCAAACCTCATAACCAAACACATAACTCGAAACTCCACATTATTTTCAAAACTCTACACTCAAATCATAACAAAACACATAACAAAAAAATTAAAATATTTAAAAATATATTTATAAAATAAAATATTTAAAATAAAAAATAAAATTTTTAAAATTTGTTAATATTTAAAAATATATATTTAACATAAGTTTGTATTTTTTTTAAGTTTGTGTTTGGTTATGAGTTTTAAAAATAATTTTTGAATTGACCAACACAATCATAAAACTCAATTCAAAAATTATTTTCAAACATCATAACAAAACACATAACTCGAAACTCCACACTATTTTCAAAACTCTACACTCAAATCATAACAAAACACATAAATTTTTTTAAAATATTTAAAAATATATTTATAAAATAAAATAAAATATTTAAAATAAAAAAAATTTAAAAAAATTAATATTTAAAAAATATATTTAACATAAGTTTGAATTTTTTTAAGTTTGTGTTTGGTTATAAGTTTTGAAAATAATTTTTGAATTGACCAACACAACCATAAAACTCAATTCAAAAATTATTTTCAAACATTATACCCAAACACATAACTCGAAATTCCACACTATTTTCAAATCTCTACACTCAAATCATAACAAAACACATAAAAAAATTAAAATATTTAAAAATATATTTATAAAATAAAATAAAATAAAAAAAATTTAAAAATTTTAATATTTAAAAAATATATTTAACATAAGTTTGTATTTTTTTAAGTTTGTGCTTGGCTATGAGTTTTGCAAATAATTTTTGAATTGACCAACAAAACCATAAAACTCAATTCAAAAATTATTTTCAAACATTATACCCAAACACATAACTCGAAACTCTACACTATTTTCAAAACTCTATATTTGGTTAAGACTCTATGAGTTTTGAAAAGATTTTTGAAAATTTCTAATTGGAATTGTAATTCTAAAAGAAAACCAAACATGTTTCTAAAAAAAATATTTTTTCGGAACATGTTTATACTCAAAACTCAATTCAAAAATTATTTTCAAAAACTCATAACTAAACACAAATTTAAAACTCAATTCAAAACTCAAAACCAAACTTTTTCCAAAACTCTATTTTAAAAGAAAAAATTAAAAAAATATATTTTATTTTTTAAAATTATTTTTAGAGTCATGATTTGAGTGTGGAGTTATATTTTGAGTTATGAGTTTTGAAAAGAAAAAATTTATTTTCTTATAAGTTTTGAAATTTTTCGAATTTATTTTTTTAGGGTAAATATTTTATATTTTAAATATTTTTTATTTATTTTAATGTGCATTATATTTCATACATTTATGTGTTGTATTTTTTAATATTTTAAATATATTTTTTAAATATTAAAATTTTTTTAAAAAATTATTTTTTATTTTAAATGTGTCATTTTTAATATAAATATTTTTAAATTATTTTATTTTATGGTTGTGTTGGTCAAAGCAAAGGGTTTTCTCGTCTTTTACTTTATGGCAGTGATGTTCATCTTGAAGAAAAGGGTTTTTCGTCTTTTTGCAGGCAAAAACAAGGGTAATATGGTCATTTTATATAAAATACTAACGTCGTTTGTATTGGGAAATCTTGACATTGTCAGGTAAAGTAGGGAAGGTTACTGTAATTATTCAAACCACAGGAGAGGTCTCTGTATTTGTCAGAAACCTCAGGGGAGGTAAATGTAATTTACCCTGTTTTGTGGGCAGTGTATATTTCGTACTACTAATTTTTGTAAAAGATAAATCTTATTAGAAAGTTCGTAGTATGTTTCTCATAAATGTTAAACACCAAACAAATTTTTTGTTCAGCAAAAAATTAATTCGAATAAAAACTTAGTACTTGATTGGTTTTGTTTTGAGAGATAAATTGTGCAAATTAATTATGGGGAAAGAGTTACAAAATTTAGTTGGTTTGTTTAATTGTATATTTTCAAAGTAATTTTTGTGTACAGGAGTTCAGTAAATAAATTTAATTTCATTTGACTAGATGTGTATCACATAAAAAGTGATTTTTTTTTTTTTCGCAAATTCAATAAATCAAACCTTAAATTGTAATTAATTTTTAGATGTGAAAATGAAAATAAATGTTTCCAAACAAATGTTATATATTATTTGGAGAAATATATATAAATCTTAAAATAATTAAATGCAAATTTTAATTAATTTAAATATGACAAAGTAACAGCAAAAAGGAAAATTAATTGATTTATCGACATATTTATTGCAAACAATTGACCCCAATCAAAGAAGTGGGTCTGCGTGAATAAATTCTTCGGGATTTGTGTGTAACCGGTCACACCCATGGTGGCCACGTGGACATTCCTTCAATATTTGCAATTAAATATTATTAGGGTCAATTTGGTCAATTCACATTCCACAATCATTTTAAACATATTTTTTAATACAATAATTCTTAAAAAATCAATCTCATCTTTCCAAACACACAAACTAAAAATCCTACTAAAATAGTCAAACCACATAAAAAATCTCAAAAAAATTCACTTCCGAAACACCATCATTGACTGGTACGAATTAACGACATTGGTTATGTTTTATTATACCTCTTCTCTTACACTAGGATGAAATTATTGGTATAAATTAAATGGGTTGAGATTGATCTCTATTAGCAAGAAGATTGATCATGGAATTGTTCCTTTCCTAATTCCTACAGTGCTATATTAGTTACTCTTTGCATGAAATAGAAAAAGAGCCATTGTCTTGTTTCAGTACATGACTCAATGATACATAAAGCCTGGCTTCTACTAGCTTTTGAATTCTTTTTGCAATGTGCAAATCAGAAAACCCAACTTGAGAAGCATTTAACCTAAATTAGTTTATGTCTATAACATGGATACATTTTTGCTAGTCACCATTTTCAAAGTTACATCTTTCATTCTTTTCATACAACACTCTTTTTTAATGGAATGCGGATTAAGTAGATTAAGATAACTTAGTGAACCCTTTTTGCTAGTGTATTTTTAAAATGATTGACTTGGTATGTAGCTTGCTTGGTTTGTTAGCCCATATTTTGATGTTACCAGTTAAGGACTCTTTGGAAGGAAAGATTTGGCTTGCAACGCATTCTCTTCCCTTATGAGTTGCACTAGTTTACCTCCTTTAACCCCTTTCAATTTTATTGTTTATTATTTATTGTTTATTGTTTTGCTTATTGCTCTCACATATTCCTCTTTCTTGTTTGTTGCAGTGCTTCTTCTATTTGCTACCTTCCTCCCTTTCTCCTCTATATGATGAAATATGGTAAACCTTAGTACACAATCTCTGTGTGTGTGTGTGTGTGTGTGGCATAAAATCAAATGCATGGAGTAAGTATATGAATTAATGAAGTCCCTGCTCTTGTGACATGTTTGTTACTTGTATGTATGATTTATGCAACTAGGATCCTGCTGGGTTTAGGAATATATGTCATGGTAGATGCAAAATTTGTCTTTGTTGTGAGAGAAGTTTTCTAGTCTTTGCTATAAAGCAAGTTGTAAATGGAATATTGTTGGAAAAACGGTGTAGCTGGCTAATGAAATTTTTTTAAAAAAATAAAATGTTCTATGAGGCTCCAGTTACCCTCATCAATTTTTGTTGTGTAGATCTACCAAATAAAATGCATTTTTATTTTCTAAAAATATCATGCTTTTTTTTTGTTTTTGTTGCCATTAGTAAAAAAATCCCATGTATCTGAAAATTGATCTATTTGTTTTTGTGCAGTGCAGGTCAGAACAGAGCAGAAGAAAGTTGTTAAAGTCCAAGATGAAGCTCAGGAGTTGCTGTAATTGTAAGGATTGGTTTCACTCACAGTATTTGATGTTGTGTTTGGATATTATATTTGTCGAGAGATTGCTAGAATAATTTATTTATTTATTTATTTCTATTTTTCTGTTGATTTTGGTTTTGTAAAGTGAGAAGGATATGAATATAAATTTATCAAAAGAATTTATTTTAATGCTTAGTAATTTATATAAGTAAATTTATTTTCCTCTCTCTATATGTATCAAGGATGTTGTGTTTAAATTTTGAAATTTTTAATATTGTGTTTAGTTCATGAACTTGGTAAAGGATTTAGAAAGAAAAGGAAAAATGTCAGTGAAATATGAATGAAATATAATTATATTTTTACACATTTTTTCTTTTTTATTTTCAAATTTTATTTAAATCTATAAATCAAATATAGTTTATTTATTTATTTATTAATAAAAAGAAAATGATTTCCTTGAAGAAATTATAACATTCCAGATATTAAAATAAAGGCGATGTATCATAAAATAAAGAGAACCATTAAAAAAACAAATGAATAATAAACTCAAATATATGTTTAAAAAAAATACATATAAAATTTGGGAGGATGTTTTTTAGGGTTCCTAATATTACGATTTTATAACATAAAGTGTTAATCATATTATTTAATTTTGATGATGTCTAAAATATTATTTGTAACAATTTAAATTTTTGTAATTTGTAACAATTTAAATTTTTGTAATATACATATTATTTGACATAAAATATTATCTTTTTAAAATATATATATTTGTTAAATATTATAATAAAAATATTTTTGAAAACTTTACTATTCACTTTTTGAAAATTTAGGCTGATTACTATTCACTTTTTGACAAAATTAAAATTGATTAATTATATTATTTTGACAAAAATGATTGATTGGTTGTATTATCTTGACAAATATGATATTAATAAGTTATCTTCTTTTGACAAAAGTGATATATCTGTGGGAACATAATTTTTGAATGACAACATGTGGCTGAGGTGTCACCGGAGTGCCAGCCGAGGTGCCACGTGTCATGGTCATGATGCTGAGATGATCTCGGCTAAGCCGAGGTTATCTGCGAAGATGTCAGAATCCGAGATAAGCGGATAAGGGACAAGAGTCTTAAAATGAGAGAAGACTTCAGTTTGGGTAAAGATGAGACTCTTAGAGAGTTTTTCCTAATCCTACTGGGAGTCTTTTTCCTAATCCTACTGGGAGTCCAAGATTAACAGTAATCCTAAGTCCATTAAAGCTAGGCTTCTATTGGGACTAGGATTGAGTTTGCTATAAAAGAGAGGCACTCACATGGGTCTAAGGTATGCTTTTGATATTCTGTCTAATGAGTTAAGCACTATTGGTTATCTTTGAGAGATATTAAGTACTGACTTGATCGTCAGAGTGCCCCCGGGTGGACGAGCCATCGCCGAAAACTCTTCTTTCTGTTGCAGGTCGTTCGGGCTTAATCTATTTTGCTGGTGTTCTCCAGTTGAGTACTAAGTTGGCAGTATGGTTAGAAAATCACCCACACAATTTGGCGTCGTCTGTGAGAAAGAAGGAGAATAGATGGCCATCGTTGTACAAGATCAACGTATCGAAAACGACGAGTTTAGCAAAGATGGAGAATGTGTCGACATAAACGGGGTGAAGACTCTTCCAGAAGGGACGCAAATATAGGGGGCATGAGTACTCCCAAGGAGATGACATTCAAGTATAGAAGAGCTCAACCCAAGTGAGCAGATCCCGGATTCCAGATCTGGATCCCGGATCCCAAAAGACAAGATCTCGGCCTAAATAAGTAGGTCCGAGAAGACAAGAGCTCAGCCTAAGTGAGCAGATCCCGGATTCCAGATCCTGGATCCCGGATCCCAAAAGGCATGATCTCGGCCTAGATAAGTAGGTCCGAGAAGACAAAAGCTCAGCCTAAGTGAGCAGATCCCGGATTCCAAATCCTGGATCCTGGATCCCAGAAGGCATGATCTCGGCCTAGATGAATAGGTCCGAGAAGAGAAGAGCTCAACCTGAGAGAGCAGATCCAAGATTCCAGCAGACAAGACCTCGGCACTTAAGCTTGAGAAGAAAAGAGCTCAGTGAACAAATCTCAGATCCTAGAAGATAAAAAGAGAACATACAATGTCAGACTGCAGTTAGCCAGGTTGAAGACCTTTTATAAGGTCCACAAAAGAGCATGTGAAAGCCATGCAGGGGGCAAAGAGAAGAGAGATTATTGTTTAACACTTGTTGAAATTTGTAGCAATTTACAAGTTGAAGTTAAACCGAGATTATTGTTTAACACTTATTGAAATTTGTAACAATTTACAAGTTAAAGTTAAACCGAGATTATTGTTTAACACTTGTTGAAATTTGTAGCAATTTACAAGTTGAAGTTAAACTGAGATGATGTTTAACGCTTGTTGAAACTTGAGAAAAGTTTACAAGCAGAGTTAAACCGAGATGATGTTTAACGCTTGTTTAAAATTGAGAAAAGTTTACAAGCAGAGTTAAACCGAGATGATATTTAACGCTTGTTGAAACTTGAGAAAAGTTTACAAGCAGAGTTAAACCGAGATGATATTTAACGCTTGTTGAAACTTGAGAAAAGTTTACAAGCAGAGTTAAACCGAGATGATGTTTAACGCTTGTTTAAACTTGAGAAAAGTTTACAAGCAGAGTTAAACCGAGATGATATTTAACGCTTATTGAAACTTGACAAAAGTTTACAAGCAGAGTTAAACCGAGACGATATTTAACGCTTGTTGAAACTTGAGAAAGGTTTACAAGCAGAGTTAAACCGAGATGATGTTTAACGCTTGTTGAAACTTGAGAAAAGTTTACAAGCAGAGTTAAACCGAGATGATGTTTAACGCTTGTTTAAACTTGAGAAAAGTTTACAAGTTAAAGACTAAGGTTTAACACTTGTTTAAACTTGAGAAAAGTTTACAAGTTGAAATTAAGCCGAGATAATGTTTAACACTTGTTTAAACTTGAGAAAAGTTTACAAGTTGAAGTTAAACCGAAACGAAAATTAACACTTGTTGAAATTCTGAGAGAATTTACAAGTTGAAGTTAAGCCGAGAAAAAAGATTGGTTTAAACACCTGTTGAAATTTTTGATAAAAATTTACAAGTTAAGCCAAGGTTATGTTGAAAGAAGTATCTACATACATGCCGGGATTACCATATTGCCGAGACTTGGAAGAAATTTGAAGACAAAAGTCTTTCTAAAAGTGGAGTATCAAGTTGTAAATAAACACTTGTGAAAATATTATTTTCAAGTGTTAAGCCAAGGCTGGGAAAAACCGATTAGTGGGTACAACTGAGGTATTACACCCCGAGGAGATTGCACAGTTAGAGTGTATTTTGAAGACATGGAAATTATTAAGCATACAAGAGTAAAAAGAAGAACACATCGGCTTGAAAGGGTCTGTGTAACTTATGTTTACATTAGTAGACATGAAGAAGGAATAAGCAAAGAATGTTAACACTTGTTGAAATTTTTAGCAATTTACAAGTTTGTTATAGCCTAGATTACACCGAAAGACGTTTTCGAAATATAATCATCCAAGATGACCAACTAGCTTGTTAAAAACTCAGAAGGTTAGGAAAGGAGAAGCATGTATAAAAGAAGGCAAGTACAAACGAGGATGCAACACTTGAATACCTCTATTAAAGAGCACACTTGTAGAAATAAAGTACCGAGGTTATGTTGATCCGAGGTGTCCACCTGATGATAATTCCAAAGTGATGCTTATCCGAGGTGTACTACCCCGAAGTGATTTGCAGAATATATTCGAAAAAAAAGTTGAAAAAAGTATACAGGCAGTCAGCAGAAGAAAACATTCAACATTTAGAAAAACACAAACGTGCATTAAAAAAGGCACTTCGACCTAGTAAAGTGATTCCTTGTTCAAGATCAAAGCAGTAGCACATCGGCCAACGACAGACATTTTTCAAAAGCAAAAAGGTTACATATGCAGAAAAAACAAAAGTACAAAAATGAAGACCCTAAGAACTAGGGACTATAGCAAGAACATCGGAATGATCTGCTTCAACAATTGACAGTGGTTCAGCCTCGGCAATCAATTGGGGGAGCTTCTTTACCATTATCTCGGCATCAATTGCAAAAAAGGGACATGGTTCTAAGACTATACAGAAAACAGAAACGAAAGCAAGAATCTGGAAATACAACAAGAAAAACAAAAAGAGAAAATTCAGAATCAAGAAGACAACAAAGTTCAAGAATAAAGCCAAGTGCATAGGCACTAAGTAAGTATGTGAAGAACAAGAAAGTAATGACCCAGACACGATGCTAGCAATAGAAAGCGGATATAGCAAGAACAGTGCCAGGCATTCAAACAATAAACAATTCAAACCTTGAAGACAGACGAAAATATAAGGCAACAGATGGCAAATAAACAGATTCAAAGTAAAACAGAAGAGTTATGAAAGATTGAGCTTAAAAGCAAGTAAAGAATAGCTGAATTACCAAATGAAATGAACGCCGATATGAAAATCGCCGGAGTCAAATAGATGACTGGAAATCAAGAGTCCACTAGAGAGTGTGAATGGAGCAGTTGCAAAGCTCTTGGAGTTTACGAATTAATGGAACCGAAACCTCGGTTAGGAGGTGCGATCTCAAGCAGCTTGGAAAGCATGAAACTTGATACTTGACACAAGTGGACAGTAAAGTCCAGGGAACTTTGAGATCGGCGAGTTTGATCTCGGACAGAAGGGCACAGATGGACGAACAATGTAGGTTCCATCACCTCAGGATGCCGAGGTAATAGAACCTAGGGGGTAGTTGTGGGGACATAATTTTTGAATGACAACACGTGGCCGAGGTGTCACCAGAGTGCCAACCGAGGTGCCTCGGGTCATGGTCATGATGCCGAGATAATCTCGGCTAAGCTGAGGTTATCTGCGAAGATGTCGGAATCCGAGATAAGCGGATAAGGGACAAGAATCCTAGAATGAGAGAAGACTTCAGTTTGGGTAAAGATGAGACTCTTAGAGAGTTTATCCTAATCCTACTGGGAGTCCAAGATTAGCAGTAATCCTAAGTTCATTAGAGCTAGGCTTCTATTGGGACTAGGATTGAGTTTGCTATAAAAGAGAGGCACCCTCATAGGTCTAAGATACGCTTTTGATATTCTGTCTAGTGAATTAAGCACTGTTGGTTATCTTTGAGAGATATTGAGTACTGACTTGATCGTCGGAGTGCCCCCAGGTGGACGAGCCACCGCCGGAAACTCTTCTTTCTGTTGCAGGTCGTTCAGGCTTAATCTATTCTGCCGGTGTTCTCCAGTTGAGTACTAAGTTGGCAGTGTGGTTAGAAAATCACCCACACAATATCCAAATGTGTAGTGGTAGGATATATTTAGTTTAAAATCTCTACAACATATACAATATTTTAAAGAGGGCATATATTTTCAGATCCATCATAAATATTATTAAAGAGATTTTTCTGTATGCAAATATTTGATTAGAACATTATATATATAATGCATATAATATAAATAGAATACATCACGTGCACTATTAAACTTTTTACACTACATTGATTATATCATATCACATCACACTATACTAAATTGATTATATCATATTATAATCAAACAGAAGAAAAAGATGGAGTTATATATATATATATATATATGTATATAGATGGAGCAAATCATTTGTTTGTTTAAAAGTTGTGAACTTTGTATTAAATTGTCTACAAAAACGGTGGCTCCATGTTTGAAAAAAATAATCAAAAGGAAAAGAAAAAGTTAGTCTTACTTTTATTTTTTTAATTATTAACATTTGCTGACTATTTAAAATCAAGGAGTGTTCTTATGTAAGCCATGACATCAAGAGCGTGCTTATATAAGCCATGACGTCAGGAGCGTGCTTATGTAAGCCATGACGTCAGCAAGGAGCGTCCAATGGGCATATTTTTGTGTATAAATAAAAGTGTTGTGTGTGGAGAAAAAATCAAGAACTTGAAGAGAGAATTTTCTTAAGCTCCAAAATTCTAAGTACATTGTATTCTCCTCTTTCACTTTCAAATCTAAGTCTAACCTTTGTTCTTATACTTTCATATCTACTCTTTGTAAGAGAATTATTATAAAAGTGGGTTCAAGTACCACTTATTCTTATTCCTTATTTTTGTGAGAGATTTTGTAAAAGTAAGGCATTTATTGTTGAGTGAGGCTCAATAGATAAGAGTAAGTCTGTGCCAAATCCACAAGCTTGGTGGTGTATTTATTCAATTGATAGTAAAGAAATTCTCAAGGAGGTTCCTTGAGGAGTGGACGTAGGTCTGGCGTGCCGAACCACTATAAATTGCAGTGTTTGATTTTCTCTCCATATCTCTCCTAATTTTATATTGATAATTATTATTCTGTTTTTTTTTATTTATTAAAATTTTGAATATTGTGTTATTTTTAATATTGTGAAATTTTTAATAATCCAATTCACCCCCCTCTTGGGTTGCCTATCTGGGATAACAATTGGTATCAGAGCCTAAACTCTAGTTTATGTGACCTAACCGTCTTAGAGTAGATCATGGCAACTCCTAGTTATTCTTTACCCGATGGACAAGCATCCAATAGGGCACCACTATTTAGCGCTACAAATTTTAGTTATTGAAAAATTAGGATGACCATACATGTTCAATCTAATGATTATGAATGCTGAAAAATTATTTGCAATGGTCCAAAAATTCCTACCAAAACCGTAGATGGACTTAGGGTGCCAAAACCTGAAGATGAGTGGGATGAATCAGATGCTAGAATGGCCTAAATTAATGTCAAAGCCACAAACATGTTGTACTGCGCCTTAGATACCAACGAGTTCAACAGAATTTTCACATGAAAAACCGCAAAAGAAATTTGGGACAAGCTTATAGTGACTCATGAGGGAACTAAATAAGTTAAAGAATCTAGAGTTAGTTTGCTAGTCCATAATTATGAACTCTTTAAAATGAAGCCTGATGAGACTATTCCTCAAATGTTTACTTGCTTTACTGATATTATTAATGGTTTAACTTCTCTTGGAAAAATATATATTAATACTGAAATTGGAAGAAAAGTGCTTAGGTCATTGCCAAAAAGTTGAGAGACAAAAGTCATTGCCATTACCGAGGCCAAGGATTTATCAAAGCTAAGTCTAGATGAGTTAATGGGATCTCTCTTAACTCATGAGCTCATAATGCAAGAAGGAAAAGAAGAGGAGGACAACAACAAGAAGAAAGAAATAGCCTTCAAATTCACCTTGAAATATCAAGAGGATAAGGAAGATGATTCAGATGAGGATGAGGAAATGGCATTCATCACTAGAAAGTTTCAAAAGCTTGTGAGAAAGAAATAAGGCGTACGAAATTTTTTCAAAAAAGACTTCAATAATAGAGATTTTCAAAGAGGAGAAAATCACAAAAAATCTGAAGTAACCTGCTACGAATGCAACAAGCTTGGACATTACAAATCAGAATGTCCAAAACTTAAGAAAAAATTCAAGAAGGATAAGAAGAAAGCTATGATTGCAGCATGGGGAGAAGATAGTGATGAAAGCGACACAGAAATCGAAGTTTGCAAAAATAAGGTTGCTAACCTATTCTTAATGACACTTGGAAATAAAAATGAGGTAAATGACGAATCCTTTACATTTGATGAATTACAATTAGCTTTTGATGAATTACATGCTAAATTAAAGAAACTTAGTTTGAAAAGTAATTGTCAAAAGAAAGTAATTTCAAGTTTATCAAAAGAAAATGAATCATTGACTTCCAAGATAAATGTTCTAGAAAATGAAGCCATAAAAATGAAAAAGAAAAATGAGATTTTAACTCGAAAAGAGTCTTCAATTTCTGAAAAACATTTAGTTGTATTACAAAAAGAAAATGAGTCTTTAAAAAATGAGCAAATTATTTTGAAAGAAAATATTGAAGACTTGAAAAATACTCTTTCAAAATTCACTCAAGGCAGAGAAACTTTAGATAAAATTCTTAAGAATCAAAATCGTACTTTTGGTAGGGCCGGAATTGGATATAAACCTTTTTCAAAAGTGAAAACTGTCAAAAATGGCTTTGTGTATGCATCTTCTAATCACTCTCATCTTACATGTCATTTTTGTGGTATAAAAGGTCATATTTCACCTTCATGTCCTATTAAAAAAAATCATTTTGCTAAAATAAAAAAGATGTGGGTCCTTAAGGACAGTTTAAGAGTATCAAATTCTAACTTTTATGGACCTAAGAAAAAATGGATACCAATAGAAAAATCAAATTTTTGTAGGTATGTTTCAATACAAAATCCCGTAATGATAGATGATATCTCGACAGTGCATGTTCGAGGCACATGACTGGAAATAAAGCTATGTTCGCCACACTTCAACCAAAGGATGACGAATATGTGACTTTTGGCGACAATAGCAAGGGTAAAATCATTGGTGTAGGAAGTATTAATAAAAATCTCTCTCCTATTATTGAAAATGTTTTATTTGTTGAAGGTTTAAAACATAACTTGCTTGGTATTAGTCAATTATGTGAAAAAAGTTATAGAGTTATTTTTCAGAAAACTCATTGCACTATTGAAAACACCCTAGAAAACAAAACTTTATTTGTAGGTTATAGACATGAGAATGTATATGTGTTTGATTTACATGATGTGTTTGATTTACATGATTTATCTTCTCATTTTAACATTAAATGTTTATCTGCTATAAATGATAATGGTTGGCTTTGGCATAGAAGATTGGGACATGCTCATTTTGATTTAATTCCAAACTTTCAAAAAATGAGTTAGTCATAGGTTTACCAAAAATTATTTTTGAAAAAGATAAACTTTATGATGCATGTCAATTCAGAAAACAAACTAGAATTTCTTTTAAATCCAAAAATATCGTTTCAACACCTAGATCGCTTCAACTCTTGCATATTGATCTATTCGAACCATCTAGAACATTAAGTTTAGGAGAAAATTCTTATGCCCTTGTGTTATGTTGATGATTATACTAGATATACATGGGTATTATTTTTAGCACACAAAAATAAAGCTTTTTATAATTTTTCAAAACTTTGTAAAAGAATTCAAAATAAGAAAAATCTTAATATTTGTAGTATTAGAAGTGACCATGGTAGAAAATTTGAAAATGATGATTTTATTATGTTTTGTGATGACTTAGGAATAAATCATAATTTCTCAGCCCCTAGGACTCTTTAACAAAACGGTGTGGTTGAAAGAAAAAATAGAACTCTCGAAGAAATGGCCCGTACTATGCTTTATGAAAATAATTTGCCTAAATATTTTTGGACGGAAGCTGTTAACACTGCATGCTATGTTATAAACCGTGCCATGATTAGACCTATTCTTAAGAAAACCCCATATGAACTTTGGAAATGTAGAAAACCTAATATTAGTCACTTACGTGCTTTTGGTTGTAAATGCTTTGTATTAAATAACAATAAAGATAACTTAGGAAAATTTGATGTTAAATCGGATGAAGCTATATTTCTTGGTTATTCTATGTCCAGTAAAGCTTATAGAGTATTCAATAAAAGAACTCTACTTGTTGAAGAATCTGTGCATGTTGTTTTTGATGAATCTAACGATATTATTTCCAAGAATCTTGTAAGTAATGATATTGTAGAAAATCAACCAAGCATGGAGAGCATTTACAAAAAGGAAAATGAAGAAAATCCATTACACGAACATGAAGAAGAAATGACAATGGAAAAACTTCAAGAAATATATGCTCTTCCAGAAAGTGACTCAAATCTACCAAAAGAATGAAAGTATGCTCATCATGGCCATCCCAAAGACCTCATCATAGGTGATGCGGCGGAAGATATAAAAACTCGTTCCTCTGTTAGAAATATTTGTGGTAACTTAGTGTTTGTTTCACAAATTAAACCAAAATCATTCTTAGAAGTTGAAAATGATGAAAAGTGGATTTTAGCAATGCAAGAAGAATTAAATCAATTTGAAAGAAATGAAATTTGGTTTTTGACCCCTCAACCTAAGGAACATCCCGTTATTGGTAAAAAATGGGTTTTTCGAAATAAAATGGACGAATCTGGAGTTGTTACTAGAAATAAAGCTAGATTAGTAGCTCAAGGCTATAATCAAGAAAAGGGAATTGATTTTGATGAAACTTTTGCACCAGTTGCTAGATTTGAAGCTATTAGAATGTTACTTGCTTTTGCGTGTTTTAAAGATTTTAAATTATATCAAATGGATGTTAAAAGTGCTTTTTTAAATGGGTACATTTCGGAGGAAGTCTATGTTGAACAACCTCCTGGTTTTGAAAATCATAAATACCCGAATCATGTTTTCAAACTTTCAAAAGCTTTATATGGCTTGAAACAAGCTCCTAGAGCATGGTAGAAAGATTGAGTAATTTTCTACTTGACAAAGGTTTTTGTAGAAGAAAAATTGATAAAACACTTTTTATAAAAATAAAAAAAGAAGATATGCTAATTGTTCAAATTTATGTTGATGATATCATTTTTGGTGTTCCTAATGAAAATTTGTGCAAAGAGTTTGCTAAAGACATGCAAGGTAAGTTTGAAATGAGTATAATGGAGGAATTAAATTACTTCCTTGGTCTACAAATTAAACAAACTAATGATAGAATCCATTTAAATCAAACGAAATATATCAAAGATCTACTCAAAAGGTTTGAAATGGAATCTTCAAAGCCTGCAGCAACTCCAATAAGCACATCGATAAAAATCGACAAAGATAAGCAAGGTAAACCTGTAGATGAAAAGAAATATCGAGGTATGATTGGTTCTTTACTCTATCTTACTGCAAGTAGGCCCGACATAATGTTTAGTGTTTGTATGTGTGCACGTTTTCAATCCGCACCGAAAGAGTCACATATCACCGCAGTCAAATGCATTTTCAGATATCTTGTCGGCACTCCAAATTTGGGATTATGGTATCCTAAGGAAACCACATTTGAACTTTTTGGTTACTCAGATGCCGACTTTGCGGGATGTAGACTTGACCGAAAAAGCACTAATGGCACTTGTCATTTTCTTGGACACTCACTCACTCACTTCTTGGTTTTGCAAAAAACAAAACTCAGTGGCTCTGTCAACTGCTGAAGCAAAATACATTGCAGCCGCTGGGTGTTGTGCACAATTACTTTGGATGAAACAATAACTTCAAGATTTTGGACTACACTATGATCATATTCCTATAAAATGTGATAACACAAGTGCCATTAACCTTTCAAAAAATCCTATGCAGCACTCACGTACTAAACATATTGAAATAAGGCATTATTTTCTAAGAGATCATGTACTCAAATGTGACATTGAACTCGAATTTGTGCTTACAAATCGTCAATTAGCTGACATTTTTACCAAGCCTCTAAATGAAGAACAATTTTGTTATATTAGAACTAAACTTGGTATGATGAATACTCCAATATAGTGTTTATATTAAAAAAAAAAACTATAAATAAAATAATAATAATAATAAATAATTAAATAAAATGTTTCTAATAATAATTACAAAAAGAAATTAATAATAATAATAAAATTATATACATATATTTTCTCTCTCTCACCCGCTTCGTCTCTATCTCTCACTCGCTCTCTCCTTTACTCTCTCTTTTTCTCTTTCTCTTGCTCTTGCTCTTGCTCTCTCGCTCTCTCCTTCTTCCTCATACCCTCAGCCGACTCCATCTCCACCCTCACCATAGCCTATAACCAGCCCCATCATCCACCATCCACAAAATCATCCATCACTTTCATCACTATCACCATCCACCCAAATCCCTCACCAATCTTCCGAACTTCATCACTTCTCTACCCGAAATTTGCATCACCATCTTTACCGATTCATCAAGTTCCAGTACCGATCCATCAAGATCCGTAATTGATCCATCAAGATCCATTGTCGATCTACACAAATTCGTCACCGATCTACCCAATCTTCTTCATTTCTTCCGATCATCAAGGTCATCACCGATCAACATGTTGAAATTCTTGTTACACTGTGTTTTATTTTTTTACTTGTTGTATGTGCTCCAAATTCTCTTTGATTTAATAATGGTTGCTTCTACCTTGTCTGAAGAAATTGTTTTTATTTTTATTTTCTCTTGTTATGCTAATGCACTTGGTGTAGTTGTTTATGGCCGGATCTTAATGGTCCTTGGTATTATAGATTGGTAATTTGTTTCTTTAAATTTATGTAATTTTTAATGCATTAATTCAGGGGGAGACTCATATATTTTGAGATTAACAATCATTATAAATATATATATATATATATATATAAAGGGCATGTGTATATTTTGTGCATAATTTTGGGGGAGTACATATACATATTTTTTCTCCTTATCTGCACCAACAAACAAATTTTTTTTGTGCAAAGACAAAATAAAATAATAATAATAATAATAATAATAATAATAATAATAATAATAATAATAATAATAATAATAATAAAAAATAAATAAATAAAAGGAAGAAATGCTCGCAGTTTTATTTCAGAAAAAGAAAATATTACTTGATTACATGTAAATTTTCAGAAGGCTTCACAGATTTTTTCTTTTTCACTTGTCTCAACAATTTTTCACGAGCCTCTTTTATATGCTTCTCTCTATTTTTGATTTCTGTGAGTCTTGGCATTATCACCGTTGCATAATAATGCACTACCTTCTCCAACTGTGCATTTTTCCTTTTTAGCTCTTTCTTCTCCTTACACATATTAACTACTTGTTGTTTTAACAAGCACACCTCATCTCTCCATTGTTGATTTTCTTGTACTCTTGCTTGTAATCGTCGCGCCATATTGGAAACTGCAATCATGGCCTGTGTACTAAGAGCCATAGTATTATTAATAGCATCGAAATCATTTCAACTACCAATAACACTAGAACCCTCATTTACAGGCATAGCATGTGCCTGCACCACTGGTACTCTCTCATTTGCCTACATTACAGGCACCTCATGCAGGTCCAATTCATTGATAGATAAGGTAAGGAATGACATGATTACAAAAGAAGCTTAAACAAATTTTTCTCTCCAACACTTGATGATTTTGTATCTTTGCCTATGATCTGTGTCACTTTTTATACACTCCATCGATCCATTACTCGATGCATATTTGCTCAATTCTTTTGTTTGTCAATATTTTCTGCGCTCGAAATACTCCAAAATCCTCACAATGATTCTGACAAGATAGAAGGCCAATTATTTTATTTTTGGCCGCTCAGATTATTTTATCAAATGTGTTTGTTTCATCTCTTCATCTTTTATTTTGATGATGTCAAAGGGGGAGAAAAAATATGATTTTGCTTTTGAAAATTATATGTTGTAGTATGTTGCAGGGTTATCAAATATTTTTTAATTTTATTTTGTGTCAAATCCATACAAATATTGACATCATCAAAAAAGGGAGAGATTGTTAATCACATTATTTAATTTTGATGATGTCTAAAATATTATTTGTAACAATTTGAATTTTTTTAATATACATATTATTTGACACAAAATATTATCTTTTTAAAATATATATATATATATATATATTTGTTAAATATTATAATAAAAATATTTTTGAAAACTTTACTATTCACTTTTTGAAAATTTAGGCTGATCACTATTTACTTTTTGACAAAATTAAAATTGATTAATTATATTATTTTGACAAAAATGATTGATTGGTTGTATTATCTTAACAAATATGATATTAATGAGTTGTCTTCTTTTGACAAAAGTGATATATCCAAATGTGTAGTGGTAGGATATATTTAGTTTAAAATCTCTACAACATATACAATATTTTAAAGAGGGCATATATTTTCAGATCCATCATAAATATTATTAAAGAGATTTTTCTGTATGCAAATATTTGATTAGAACATTATATATATAATGCATATAATATAGATAGAATAAATCACGTGCGCTATTAAACTTTTTACAGTACATTGATTATATCATATCACACTTCACTAAATTGATTATATCATATTATAATCAAACAAGAAGAAAAAGATGGAGTTATATATATATATGTATATATATATAGATAGATAGATAGATAGAGTAAATCATTTGTTTGTTTAAAAGTTGTGAACTTTGTATTAAATTGTCTACAAAAACGGTGGCTCCATGTTTGAAAAAAATAAACAAAAGGAAAAGAAAAAATTAGTCTTACTTTTATCTTTTTAATTATTAACATTTGCTGACTATTTAAAATCAATGAGTGTGCTTATGTAAGCCATGACATCAAGAGCGTGCTTATGTAAGCCATGATGTTAGGAGCGTGCTTATGTAAGCCATGACGTCAACAAGGAGCGTCCAATGGGTATATTTTTGTGTATAAATAGAAGTGTTGTGTGTGGAGAAAAAATCAAGAACTTGAAGAGAAAATTTTCTTAAGCTCCAAAATTCTGAGTACATTGTATTCTGCTCTTTCACTTTCAGATCTAAGTCTAGCCTTTGTTCTTACACTTTCATATCTACTCTTTGTGAGAGAATTATTGTAAAAGTGAGTTCGACTACCACTTATTCTTATTCCTTATTTTTGTAAGAGATTTTGTAAGGGTAAGGCATTTATTGTTGAGTGAGACTCAATAGATAAGAGTAAGTCCTGTGCCAAATCCACAAGCTTGGTGGTGTATTTATTCAGTTGATAGTAAAGAAATTCTCAATGAGGTTACTTGGGGAGTGGACGTAGGCCTGGCGTGCCGAACCACTATAAATCGCAGTGTTTAATTTTCTCTCCCTATCTCTCCTATTTTTATATTGATAATTATTATTCTGATTTTTTTATTTATTAAAATTTTGAATATTGTGTTATTTTTAATATTGTGAAATTTTTAATAATCCAATTCACCCCCCTCTTGGGTTGCCTATCTGGGATAACATAAAGGATATATAATATTTTTATAATATCTAAGGTTCCTCAACATAGATTCAGAGAAAATCCGATCCAGAGAATTTCTCTAGACTTCCTAGAAAAATTCTATGCCTTTCCCATAGAAATTCTTTGCCCAAAGAAATTCCAAACTAGAGAAATTGATGCTATTATGACCAATTGAAGAAACCCAATCCAGTAACATTATTACTCAGTCAATAAGAAACTCTAATAACCAGAAACTCATCATCCAATAAACACTAACCTACATGAATCTAACAAGAAAAAACCAAACACTTGGAAGGGTTCAGAAACAATTGACAACCAATTAAGAAATCAATCCAATCAACGCAACAAATAATCACAGAGAAATTCTGGTTCACAGAGAATTTCTCTGGTCGAATTTTCTTTGTACTTCACAGAGAAATTCTGATTCAAATAAACTCTGGTTCAATAAGAATTTCTCTAGTTGAATTTTCTCTAAACTTCACAAAGAAATTCTGGTTCAGATAAACTCTGGTTCAATGAGAATTTCTCTGGTTGAATTTTCTTTGAACTTCACAGAGAAATTCTGGTTCACAGAGAATTTCTCAGGATTTTGAATTTTCTCTGGACTTTACATAGAATTCTCTCCAAAATCAGAGAAATTAGTCTCATTACGTGTAGAGAATTACTCTGGAATCAAACTAGAGAAAATTGAAATTTCTTTGAACAAAATTGTTTACTTTTGTAGAATCTTTTCTCTATGAAACTAGAGAAAATTCAAATCCTTTACCAGAGAAAATTCAAAATCCTGTAACAGAGAAAATTCCAAATCCTTTATTAGTTGAATAGAAGAGGAAGAATGAGAAGTGTAATATATATACTAATAGTACACAACCATAATAAAGTTCTCACTACTGATCTAACAAGGTTCTAGTTGATCAGTGAAAATGAATCACAATCAATATATGATGAAAATTTGTGAATAACAATCAATGAATCACTCATCCACTGTCGACACCTCGCATCCTTTCACCGCCGTCAAAGAAGTTGTTGTCATCTTTGGCGAAAGGTCCTTACTAGCGAAATCTACTCGTCTCCGAAGCCATTCTCAACTCCCAAACAATGGAACTTTTCCCCCGCGAAAACCTAAAAAAGACGAAGATGAGCAAAAAACCTTAGCAAAACCCTAAACAGACTTGAATTGGAGCTCAAAGAGACGAAGACGGAGCTGAAGCTTTTGAAAGAGAGAAAGTCGGAGACCGAGGTAGCTCTCGCTTTGCTCAACGCGGAGCTTCACAAGAACATGTCGAAGATGGTGAAGGCCGAGGCGGCTGCTACAGGGAATGCGACGGTCAATGCGGTGGTGAGGACGGGGAGTGCGAGAAGGAGGTGAAGAAGAGGGACATGATTGTGAGAATAGAGAAGGATAAGCCAACTTTGGCTTAGATTTTAAGTATTGGTAATGGGGAAGGCTTGTTTGGAGGAAAAGAAAATGGAAGAAAAGTAATGATGGTGAAGAATGAGAATTTCTCTAGGGTTTTGAACTGGTAGATGAGATCGACGAGAGAAGAGCAGCGGGAGAGAGAGATAGAGAGCGTGAGATGTATCAAATTTCTCTGTGATAGATGGGTGTGGATTGAGGGACCTTAGACATTAAAAAATAATATTGTGAATCTCTTCCATTACTAAAAATGGAGGGACCTCAGACTAATTTTTCCATAAAATTTGAGGTAATTACAAAAAGATTCCTAACTATTATAATAAAATAAATTCTTAAATTCTTAAATTTTTTATTTGTTTTCAATCTAAATTCTTTGTCTGTTTTCATGAAGAAAAAAATCAACAAAAAGTAGTATTTTTAATTATAAAATTTAATAAAAAAATTATATTTTACATATTTCAAAATACATGTACATTGAGTTTAATAGTTAAAATATTATTATTTTGTTAGTTTTATTGAATGAAAATAGACAAATGATTTATATTGAAAAAAAAAGTTACAATTTAAATTGGCAAAAATAAAAACTCAGAATTTATCTTTAAAAATTAAGAAAGAGATTAAAATGATGAGGTTAGACCATCTCTAATCCTTCACCTTTTTTTTCTCATCAAATTTAAATTTGATAAAAAAAAATGCTCAAAAATCATCTCCAATCATTTCATCAAATCAAAGAAGAGTCATTTTTTTTTCTCATCAAATTGAGAATTCAACAAATTTAAATTTGACGAAAATTTAAAAAGATGAAGCATTGGAGATTAAAAAAATAGTTAAATTCATTTTATCCCCTTGTGGTTGGGAGTTGGAACACTTGACCCACCATTGATTCAAATATAGTTAAATTCATTTTATCCCCTAGTGTATATTATTTGCATGAACTTGTGTTGAGTCTCGATGAACTTGTGTTGAGTCTCGATGAATTTGTTGTTGAAGTGAAACCTTTGCATGTTAAGCAGTCTCTACAACCAAATGTGCAATCCAGAAAACCAACTTTAATATGTTTTAGCTTGGATTGATGCACAAAACTACCTGTCAATGGAAAAAGTAAAAATCAAAGTCTCATGGCTAGTCTATTTTGTATCATCACCCTTTTATTTCTCACCTAGTTGAGCAAATACACTGACTTGTTCTTTACTTGAAAATTTTCAACAAGCAAAGCCATACCTCATCTATTAAGTGAGCTTCATGAACCCATTATTGCAATTCTTAGATTGGTCATACCTGATGACTAGTTGTGAACTAGTAGCCCTGTGGTTGATTGTTTACAGTATGCACTTTCTAATCTCCTTAATCCTCGCTCTTTTTGGCATTTCCTCATCTTTTGTATCGCATTTGGTTTGAGCTATGTTACTAGTTATAGGTGTTAAAGACTAGAAAGTATGGCCTGTTTGTTCTAGAGATGAATAAAACCCCTTCAGATTTCATTTCAATGTCCAGTCAATATGTGTCTAATTGTGAGAATTTCCTTCATAGTAGAGGTTTTGTGATGCAATAATGTTGTGATTGCCTTAAAGATGACTTTGCTGGCCACTTAACAAAAAACAAAAAAAAGAAGAAAAAGTGATCTTTATTAGCTACCCTTTTGACTCAGAGCTAGTGGACTTCATGCTAAACTCCTGTATGTTTGTTTGTAATTACAAATATGCTAGTCTTCTTCTTCATTCTCCGCTAGGAGATTGCCATGTTCAATGCAAATGCTCACTTGATACTTCATTAAATATAGATGCAGCTACTGCCTGAAAACATACATTTGTTTTGTGCAGGTAAGAGAGGTGAAATTGATGTCTCCGGGTTGATGTTGATAAAAACTTTATGGAATTATCCTTCAACAGCTCTATCTTGTAAAGAAATGCTCCCGAGTTTCTGTTGAATTCACCCCATGTGAAGGGGAAATTGTCTTGTGAACACACCTTGGTCAACAATGGAAGGCAACCAACCAAGTCAAGCTTGGCAGCCACCAACCATGTCAAGGGTCAAGCATGGAGGCTACCCAAAGGCACTCCCACCTACTCCAATGTGTATAAATGGAGGGTGAGAGAGAGGCCAAATAGGTGGTGTAAGTGAGTGAGCAAACCGTGAACCAAAGAGTTGTGAGAGAGTGTGTTATATAGAGAGACAGTGAGTTGAGAGTGTGTAATCTCCTCCATTTGTTGATATATAACAACATCGCTCCCGTGGACGTAGGCCGGTTTGCCGAACCACGTTAAAAGTCTTGTGTTTTTGCTTGTGAGTGTCCCCTGGTGTGACCAAGATCCGCAACAATTGGTATCAGAGCCCGGGTGGAGAAAAATCGAGTTTTTTCCGAAAGTGTCCAGATTTCGAAGTGGTCGAAATCCACTTTTGAGCATACCAGGAGGAAGGTCAGGAGGAGAGGAGTCCAAAACAGCAAAAACAGAGCCCAGAAGAGATTCCACGCGCCCTCACGCGCCTCTAGAAGTTTGCGCGTGACTCCCAGTCTCATCACGCGCCCACACGCGCCGTTCAGACTCCCGGCGTGTGGTCCCAGTCTCACCCACGCGCTCCACGCGCGGACGAAGGAAGAAGACGGGTGAGTTCACGCGCGACACGCGCCGCACGCGCGTACCAAGCCGCCGGAGCCGGAGCCGCGTTGACCGAGCTGGAGCCGCTGACCGAGCCACTGACCAAGCCGCTGACTGAGCCGAGGACGTCAGCCTGACGTCAGCAGAACCGGAGGAGTTATCTGGTGCTTCTCAGGCACACCAGATTCAGCAGATCTGAACTGTTGAAACTATTTTTGGCTAGATCTAGGCCATTCGGAGTCCGTTTTTGGCGATCCAATAGTGAGTTCCAACTATTTGGAGTATTCCGGACACATCCGTACAGTTAGTTTTTTGAATCGGAGGCATTCAAACTCTTTTGGCTAGATCTAGGCCATTTGGAGTCCGTTTTTTGGCGATCCAATAGTGCGTTCCAACTATTTGGAATATTCCGGACCCATCCGTACGGTCAGATTCTTAAATCGGAATTTCTTTAAAAAGGGAAGAAATTTACAATGGCAGGAAAAGGCGCAAGTTTCATGATTGAGCCTTTTAATGGCAGTAATGACTTCACCCTGTGGCAGCAAAGGGTGAAAAACATTTTAACACGAGAAGGTCTGGTGAAAGCTCTTCTCAAAAAGTCTAACAAACCGGAAGACATGAAGGATGACAAGTGGGAGGAGTTGAGGGAATTGGCAAACAGTACAATTCAGTTGTATCTCGGGAACAACACACTCCGGGAAGTCATCAGTGAAGTAGATCCGGCGGAGCTATGGGCAAAGTTAGAGATGAGGTACAAGTCAAAGTCTTTGACAAACCGGCTATCTCTGAAGAGGCAGCTATATACACTAAGAATGCCAGAAGGTGCGAACCTCACAGAACATCTGGACGAGTTCAATAGGATCACAATGGAATTGGACACCATTGGAGACAAGACCCAGGAGGAAGATCGGGCTATGATCTTGCTGGTCTCTCTACCTGCATCATATGAGCATCTCAGGACAACTCTATTGTACGGGAAGGATGCTCTTGGACTGGATGAGGTGATTGCTACGCTCATTTCTCATGAGTCGATGAAGAAACAGGAAGGTAGCAGTAGCAAACACCCAGAAGAAAATGCCATGGTTGCCTCAGAAAATGAGCAAGGCAGAGGTAGGTCCAATGATAGACAGGGTAGATCCAAATCAAGAGGACGTTCGCAATCAAGGTCAGGCTTCAGGAGAAAGTGTTATTACTGTGATCAGGAGGATCACCTCATAAAAGACTGTGCAAAGCTCAAGGAGGACAAGGCACACAAGGAACAGGCGAGCTCATCAAATGTCGCTGCTGCAATAAATGCTAAGGATGAGTATGCATTTACAGTTTCGTCGAGTATGACGAAACCTGACTGGATCTTAGATTCCGGAAGCACATATCATATATGCATGGATAAGAAACTTTTTTCTACCTACCAAGCCAAGGATGGAGGTATTGTTCGAGTGGCTAACAACACTGTGAGTAAGATTGTTGGCATGGGAACAGTACGGTTGAGAATGGAAGATGGAAAAATTTTCACGTTGGATGGAGTCCGACACGTGCCAAGACTGAAGAAGAATCTAATTTCCTTAAGTATGCTAGACATGAAAGGTTATAGCTTCACATCTAGCAAAGGAAATCTCAAAGTCATCCATGGAGATACGGTGATGCTACATGGACGACTGGAAGGGAATCTGTACAGGCTTGTGGAGAAGGTTGTGACAGACGGAGCTACTGTCACTTACCGGGCAAGACGTACAAGACATGCACAGAAGAGACATAGGGCCCAGCAGACATGGCAACCAAAGTGTACAAGAACGCATGGAGGCAGTTCGGAGGTGCAAAAGACGGAGCCATTGCGGCCAATTTTAAAGACAGCTCAGAGCAAAGAGACCAAGACAGCAAAGCATGTCCCAGGAAAGAAAGTTTCTTTTGCTCCTGAATTAGAGACATATTGGGATCTCTCCAAGACTGGATGGAAGGGAGAGATGCCATCTCAAAGAGATGCAAAGTAAGCTTTGCATGGCACCCCAGTGAGGGGGTGCCGGGCACTCCAGGCAAGGGGGTGCAAGCATCTCAGTGAAGAGATGCAGACTTTGTTGAATTTGGGCGTGACAAGATTAGCAGCAGTGTGTGCAGTGGATCACCTCACATGGGTTGAGGGGGTGATTTGTTGAATTCACCCCATGTGAAGGGGAAATTGTCTTGTGAACACACCTTGGTCAACAATGGAAGGCAACCAACCAAGTCAAGCTTGGCAGCCACCAACCATGTCAAGGGTCAAGCATGGAGGCTACCCAAAGGCACTCCCACCTACTCCAATATGTATAAATGGAGGGTGAGAGGAGAGGCCAAATAGGTGGTGTAAGTGAGTGAGCAAACCGTGAACCAAAGAGTTGTGAGAGAGTGTGTTATATAGAGAGACAGTGAGTTGAGAGTGTGTAATCTCCTCCATTTGTTGATATATAACAACATCGCTCCCGTGGACGTAGGCCGGTTTGCCGAACCACGTTAAAAGTCTTGTGTTTTTGCTTGTGAGTGTCCCCTGGTGTGACCAAGATCCGCAATAGTTTCTACACGAATAGGAGAACAAGGATTGATACTAAACTAATTGACCATCAATCAGTGGGTGCATGGGAGTAACTCAGACCTTTTGCATTTGCAATGATTCTATATGTAACTATTTTCCTTGGTAGAAACACTATATACTTGGTATTCTTACAGTCTTTGAACCCAATGAAGCTTTGAACCACTCAGGTTACCTGGCATATCATTACAAGTTTCTTTTTTCTGAACTGTTTGCAGCAAATTATGATCTCCCAAATGCTTGATGAGATTCCTTTTCTCTTATTTTTGATAAGAATTTTATTTTTATGAATGAATTTTTGTATGTTTTCGGATGGATGGCAAGCTCTACTTCCAGAACTCTCTATTTATATTCGCTGATACAAGAATGAGCACTCTTTCCTCTTCCAAAATAATTGTCGTGACCCTTGCTCTGTTTTAGGAAACAGAGCCAACTAATAACTAGTTTGCTTAACAAACTCAGCCCTATTCTAAAGCCTTTATCTGCTACCAACGAACAAATTCTACACAACCTTCTATTCCCTTCTTGATTGACCGTGGGTGGCTTGAGGAAAAAATTATCAGGTGGTTCGGGAATTTTAGTGTAGACATTATATTCACCCATCCAATTATGCCTGGTCATGTGAATTTTGACTTTTTTTAAGGGATGAAAAATGATTATATATTCCCATGTCATTGAATGAATACATGATTTTAAATTTACTTCTATGTTGACATGTTGTCTGTCATTTTTTTTTTTGTGTGTTCAATTTTGTGTGTGTGTGTGAGACTGAACCATAGTGGTTGTGCCAGACATGTCTTTCGAAAGAAGAAAGAGAAAAAAAAGTCTGGAGACTACCAAATGTCCCCAGGTTTACTTTGTAGATTTTCATCAAAAATTGGTTTTTGAGTTAAAGTTTCATTTGCTCAAATTAGCTTATCCTTTCAATTTGGCATTTTCAATGATGGCAAATCAACGAAATATTTCATCATTATTTATTTATTAATTTGTCTACAGTATTGAAGCAATTTATCAAGAATGAGAACAAAACAAAACAAAAAAAGAAAAGGAAAACACAAAATTAAAAGTATTAGAAATTCTGACATTTTATTTTTTTATTTTTTGTTCCTCAGCGCAATAACCTTACTTGGTTTAACTCATTTTTTATAAAATTAGATTTGTTTTTATTTTTTATGAATTTTTTAAATATTTTAAGTAATTTTTTACTTTTTAAATCTACTTAACTTGGATACACTTAAAAAATATAATATTTATAAAAAAAATCTTTAAAATTTATTAAATACAGAAAAATATAAAAATTATATACACTTTCATATTGTTGTGTATTTATTAAAATTTTCAAATTGGCTTTTGCGTATATTTTATTTTTAAAATAATAATAACAATAATAATTTAAAATAAAAGTAAAAAAACGAAAGTCAGCTCAGGCTCACACCACACTGCGTTTGAAGAAGAAGATGATGATGATGTCAAAAATTGATGCATCTGCCATTGTTGGAAGAGCAATAGCTTATAATTGGGTTTTAAAAGGTACACCACCAAATGAAAGTTTCTTCCATATTAGCACAAACAAGCAATCCATTTAAACAACCAATAGCTAAGAGAAAACTTCAAATCACTATTTTTCCAAGTTTTAGAGTTTGTGCTTAATTACCAAAGTGGACTCCCAAATTAAGAACCATTCAATGCATGAGATTTTCGCTAAATCGGAATCTTAGAGATGGTAAAATGTATATTGTCTCACTCTTATTTTGGAGAGACTGTTTCTGTAATTCAAATTCATGCCACCACAAACATTAATAGCAAATATTATTATTGGGCCAAACTGTCATTCTTAAGGAGGGCTTTCAAATATTAAAATATGGAATATGAAAATATTATTCATGAGCACCATCATGAGAGATTTTAAACGAGAATTGATTTCAATAACTTTGACATTTTTCGTCAAACTAGTGAGTTCTTAATTTTGTTTGACAGATGACTTTTACTACTACCATTTATGAATAAAAGTTGGATATATATAATTAATTTATATATATATATATATATATATTTCACATGAGAGGGGACACAGACATACATAACTTAACAGCTTCATAACAAACTATAGAACACTAAAATCATTATAATTTGAAGAAAGTTGTTATGATATGCATTTTAAAAAATGTGTCATAATATACATAACAAAATTGTGATATTTTGTAACAAACATCACCCTAAGTCATGACAAATGAATGAGCAATTAGGAGAGGAAGAAAACAAGACCGTTGCCAGTTTTTATTATCAATAAAGATTGAGACCCCTTTAGGGGTCATCCCTTCACTCCTTTTGTATTTGATTGGCTAATTTTTTATTTTTTATTTTTTTCCTGGGAGAGACTTTTGAGGGGATGAATCATTGTTGTTTTATTATAGGTAATATATATATATATATATATATTAATGGGTGGCACACACGATGTGTGTGCAATTTAAATAAGTAGGAAAAAAAAATAATAATGAAATTAATATTATAATGTGTGTATAAATCCTCATACTTAAATTCATGGTCATAAATTTAAGTCTTACCCATCTCTTTATTTAACTTTTTTTTAAAAAATAAAAAATACTATCACATACATTAGGAGAGTAAATAGTATAGATAGATAGATATTTGTCTCTTATCTTAAAGGGACGGAGTGTTGGCTCCTTTTCAGTTGCTTCACAGCTTGAAGAAGACGTCAAGAAGAAGAAAAGTTTTTGATTCTTCCATAATTGGACGAAGAACTGTCAAAAAGGTTCAATATCTCCCTCTCTATTTAATCATCCCTCCTCCTCCTCCTTATTTCTTCTGTTTCATTCTCTCTCTAACACCACCACATCCACAAGCCCTACTTCTCCTCCTGTTGCTGCTGCTGTAATACCCAATCAAGGAGTCGAACCTAAAGCCTTACCCAAACAACCATGCAATTTGGGTCCCAATGATCTTCAATCTGCTTTGATTTCGTTCAATCACATGCTCCAAATGCGACCTTTGCCCCCCATTTCTCAATTCAACAAAGCGTTAGGGCGTATTACCAAAATGGGTCATTACGACATCTCTCTTTCTCTTATTCTCAACAAGCTGCTACACTTCCAGGGCAATCAGCTCAATATCTACACCTTCAACATTGCTATTAACTGTTGCTGCTGCCTTAATCAAGTCCATTTTGGCTTCTCTCTGTTAGGTTCCCTCTTCAAACGTGGTTATACACCTGATGCAACTACCTTCAACACTCTGATTAATGGACTTATTTTGCAAGATAAAACTCCTGAAGCTGTAGAGTTATTTGAGAAATTAATCACAAACTAGAGAAATTGAACCCAACGTGGTTATGTATGGAACCATTGTTAATGGGCTCTGCAGAACTGGGAACAGTATTTAGGATAATGGAAGAGGGAAGTTGTAAACCGAACAACGTAGTGTATAGCACGATTATGAACAGTCTTTGCAAGGATAGAATGGTGGATGATGCTGTCAAGCTCTTTACAGAAATGGATGAACAAGGCATTCGTGGAGATGTTATCACTTATACCTCTTTGATTCATGGCCTATGTAATTTTGGTCGGTGGAAAGAGGCTACCGAAATGTTAAGAGAAATGTTTGATAGTGGTATTGCTCTAAATGTTCATACATTTAATGTGTTGGTGGATGCATGTACCAAGGAAGGGAAGATGAACAAGGCAGAGGGGTTACTTAAAGTCATGATACAAAGAGGTGTGGATCCTGATGTAGTCACATACAATACTCTAATGGATGGATATTGTTTTCAAGGCCACATGGATGAAGCAATCTGAGTGTTCGATACCATGGTGGATAGGAGCATTCACCCTAATATTTTTAGCTATAACATTCTAATCAATGGATATTGCAAGAAGATGAAAATAGATGAGGCCAAGCATCTCTTTCGAGAATTGCCTCGAAGGGGGTTGAAACACAACAGAGGAACGTTCAACACTATGTTACAAGGTTTGTTTCGATCAAATAGATGTGGAGCTGCTCAGGAACTTTTAATAAGATGCAAGTTGTAGGCATAATTCCAAATTCTCAAACTTATGGTATCTTATTGGATGGGTTGTGCAAAAATGGGCATATTTCTGAAGCATTGTCATTATTCCACATGATGGAAACGAACGGTTTAGATCTTGATATTGTTATGTACAATATTCTCATTGATGCATTCTGTAAGGATAAAAAGCTTGATACTGCAAGGGCCCTTTTCAATAACCTTTCTTCCAAGGGGTTACATCCTGATGTTAAGACATACAATATGATGATACACGGTCTTTGTAAAGAAGGCCTACTACATGAAGCCAAAGAGTTGTTTGTTAAAATGGAACAGAGTGGTTGCTTGGCAAATGATGTCACTCACAACACTATTATCTGAGGATTTATTCGACAACACAAGTGCTATG
Source organism: Camellia sinensis (assembly GCF_055761805.1). Lineage (NCBI taxonomy): Eukaryota > Viridiplantae > Streptophyta > Magnoliopsida > Ericales > Theaceae > Camellia > Camellia sinensis. The sequence goes on from NC_138966.1 coordinate 181,449,243, forward strand.
AGGCATTAATACTCTTTGAGGAAATGGTTCAAAGGGGTTTTTCAGCAGATGCATCCACTTTTCCATTGATTGTAGATATACTCTCAACTAAAGGACAAGATCCTTCTCTCCAAGAAGTGATAAAGAAGTTCATGCCCAAAGATATTCATGGAATGCAAGAGATTGAGTAAATTTCTGAAGCTGTGAAGGTAAGGCTATATTATACTAAAACGTGTAGCCTTTTATGTTCATAAAATGTCTGGTGAAACTCTTTCAAATATATGTATAGATGTTGCATCTTGCCTATACGGATATGTACTGCACTATTGACAAATGCAGTACATTGACTAGTACGAATTAACGACATTTGTTATGCTTTATTATACCTCCTCTTACACTAGGATGAAATTATTGGTATAAATTAAATGGGTTGCGATTGATCTTTATTAGCAAGAAGATTGATCATGAAATTGTTCCTTTTGTAATTCCTACAGTGCTATATTAGTTGCTCTTTGCATGAAATAGAAAACAGAGCCATTGTCTTGTTTCAGTACATGACTCAAAGATACATAAAGCCTAGCTTCTACTAGTTTTTGAATTCCTTTTGCAATGTGCAAATCAGAAAACCCAACTTGAGAGGCATTTAACCTAAATTAGTTTAGGTCTACAACATGGGTACATTATTGCTAGTCACCATTTTCAAAGTTAAATCTTTCATTCTTGTCATACAACAGTCTTTTTTAATGGAATGCGGATTAGGATAGATTAAGATAACTTAGTGAACCCTTTTTGCTAGTGTATTTTTAAAATGATTGACTGGTTTTGTAGCTTGCTTGGTTTAGTAGCCCATATTTTGATGTTACCAATTAAGGACTCTTTGGAAGGAAAGATTGGTTTGCAACAATGGGGTTCTAGTATTGCTATATGGTATTATGATAAGATTTGGTTATATATAGCTTGTATTTATTAAGCTAACTACAGATTTGGTAGTTCTCATATGACCCTTGGGGTGATTTTAAAATTTTCCTGGTATGTATCCCTTTGATATTGGGGCTGTTGAGTCTAAAGGATACTGATATGGAACTGTACCATAGCTAGAGTGTAAGTGAATTATCAAGGCATAAGTACTAACAAAGTGGCTACTGGCTACTCTACTGTAGGAGGCGAACCTGTGGACAATTTGTCCAATTGTTGGGTTGTAATGCTTCAGAACACAAGGCTGCAGTCTGGCGAGGCCATGGATTGCATAGTGTCTAACTAGCAACTGTTTCCTGGACTGATTGATGAAAGACACAAAGGGTTGCGACGACCCACACACAGAGTGACAATTGACAGATGTCCCAGGAATGGAAACCCTTTGGCTGGTAAAATTGGCAACGTGCAACTTTCATCTTTCATTTAGTTGGCATGTAATCAACTTGATGAGAAAACCACTTTTCCAGCTTACCTATCCGATGAGGCCGAGGGTGGGAATATATGCATCTGTCGCTGGGTAACTTCTAACAGATGTACCGGGAGTTTGCCCTTTTGTTGTCTCCCCCTGGTATGGGGATAGCTGCCTTTTTCCATTAGTCAGCTCCTTAAAGCTTCTTTTTTTTTTTTCTTTCTTTTGTTTTCGAAAAATTGCCATTTGAGTTTTATTAGTAGTCAGATGTTGTTTAGTAATTTATAGATTCTGTTATGATGTTGTTCACTAAATAATTTTTTATTTTTGAGCGTATTTTACCTGTTGTATTTCACGAAGGCTGTAAAGGAGCTATACAATTTTGATTTTGAGCTTTATTTCATTAAAATCAGGCAAATGCAATCTATGGGAAGAAGATAAGGTACAGGTTGACCCTGTTGATGAACCAAAGACGAGCTCTAAAAATCACTTCTTCCACTTAATTCTTCAAGAGATAATTGTAATGTCCTTAAAATATCCTACAATACATGTTGAAAGAGGATAGGTTCAGGTATTTGTTTTCTTTCCGTGGCGCCCACCATTCAACCAATTGTGAGATGCACTACTTTAAGTCTATTATCTCTTTTCTCTTCATCCGTATCTCCTTGCATTGTTGAATTATCTTATCAGCATTAATTGCCAGGAATAACTATTCAGCAAAGAACATTGCAGAGACTGCGCTTGTCACCCATTCTCTTCCCTTATGTATGGATTGCACTAGTTTACCTCCTTTAACCCCTTGTGTTCCATTTTATTGTTTATCGTTTATTGTTTTGCTTATTGCTCTCACATATTCCTCTTTCTTGTTTGTTGCAGTGCTGCTTCAATTTGCTACCTTCCTCCCTTTTCTCCTCTATATGATGAAATATGGTAAACCTTAGTACACAATCTCTCTCTCTCTCTCTCTCTCTGTGTGTGGGATAAAATCAAATGCATGAAGGAGTAAGTATATGAATTAATGAAGGCCCTGCTCTTGTGACATGTTTGTTACTTGTATGTATGATTTATGCAACTGGGATCTTGCTGGGTTAAGGAATATATGTCATGGTAGATGTAAAATTTGTCTTTGTTGTGAGAGAAGTTTTCTAGTCTTTGCTATAAAGAAAGTTGTAAATACAAATGTTCTGTGAGGCTCCAGTTACCCTCATCAATTTTTGTTGTGTAGATCTACCAGATAAATTGCATTTTTATTTTCTGAAACAACAATGATTCAGTGCACTAATTTTAGTGCTCTAATGGAGCACTAATGATATGGTAAGAAAAAAAAAACAAGAAAAATGCTTGGGAGCACTAATTAGTGCTCCCACTAATTAGGTGGCAGTGGGTCCCGCCATTAATGATGTGATGTTTTGGTCTTGGAGTTGTATTTTTTTTTTTTTTTTTACTTTTTTAATGCATTAGTGCTATTAGTGGTGATGTTTTTAGTGGGATGAATCATTGTTGAAAAAACAAACAAACCAAGACCAAAACATCACTTCAGAGTGGGTGGGGTCCATTGGCAACTCATTAGAGGTGGCTTTAGAGCTCAAAAATTAGAGCTCCACAACATTTTTCTTTCTAAAAATATCATGTTTTTTTTGCTTTTGTTACCATTAATAAAAAAAATCCCATGTATCTGAAAATTGATCTATTTGTTTTTGTGTAGTGCAGGTCAGAACAGAGCAGACGAAAGTTGCTGAAGTCCAAGATGAAGCTGAGGAGTTGCTGTAATTGGAAAGATTGGTTTCACTCACAGTATTTAATATTGTGTTTGAATATTATATTTGTCGAGAGATTTCTAGCATAATTTTTTTTTTTTTTTCTATTTTTCTGTTGATTTTGGTTATGTTTGTAAAGTGAGAAGGATGTGAATATAAATTTGTCAAAAAAATTTATTTTAATGTTTAGTAAGTTATATAAGTAATTTTATTTTCCTCTGTCTAGGTATCAAAGATGTTGTGTTTAAATTTTAAAATTTTTAATGTTGTGTTTAGTTCATGAACTTGGTAACGGATTTAGAAAGGAAAAGAAAAAATATAGGTGAAATATGAATGAAATATAATTATATTTTCACACATTTTTTTCCTTTCTATTTTCAAATTTTTATTTAAATCTATAAATCAAATATAGTTTAATTTTTTTTTAATAAAAAGAAAATGATTTCTTTGAAGAAATTATAACATTTCAGATATTAAAATATTGGCAATGTATCATAAAATAAAGAGTACCATTAAAAAAACAAATGAATAACAAACTCAAATATATGTTAAAAAAATACATATAAAATTTGAGGTAATTACAAAAAGATTCCTGACTATTATAATAAAATAAATTTTTAAAACTTAAATTTTTGATTTATTTTCAATCCAAATTTTTTGTCTGTTTTCATGAAGAAAAAAATCAACAAAAAGTAGGTGATTTATATTGAAAAAGAAATTACAATTTAAATTGGAAAAAATAAAAACTCAGTTTATCCTTAAAAATTAACAAAGAGATTAAAATGATGAGGTTAGACCATCTCCAATCCTTCACCTTTTTTTCTCATCAAATTTAAATTTGATAAAAAAAAATGCTCAAAAAACATCTCCAATCATTTTATCAAATGTTCATCAAATCAAATAATAGTCATTTTTTTCCTCATCAAATTGAGAATTCAACAAATTTAAATTTGATGAAAATTAAAAAAGGTGAAGCATTAGAGATTAAAAAAATAATTAAATTCATTTTATCCCCTTGTGGTTGGGAGTTGGAACACTTTACCCCCAATTATTCAAATATAGTCGAAAAGACCTGATGTGATTTTAGACTTAAGTGCTACCGTTAGTTTTTCGATCCAACCTAACAAAGGGATATTTCACACACCACTTTTGAGAGTGGTTTAATTTTCTGAAAAATTAAAGCGAAATTAATACAAGAAAAAAAAAATTATCTCTATCTTCTCTAATCCTAAAATTAAATTAATATGTTAATTAAAATAAAATAAATCAAATTAAAATATAATTAAGAATTGATCTAAAATATAAAATATAATTAAATAAAATATAAAATAAATAAGAATTAAGAATTGAACTAAAATATAATTAAATTAAAATTAGAATAACATGTTAGGAATTATAATAGATAATTAAGAATTTAAGATTAATTGTGATCTAAAATATTAAATTAAAATTAGATTAAAAAAGTTAGTAATGATAATAAATAATTAAATATTTAGGATTAATTTGACATAAAATATAATTAAATTAAAATTTAAGAATTAAAATAAATAATTAAAAATTTATAATTAATTGTGATCTAATTAAATTAATGTTATAAATTATAAATTATGCATATGAGAGATGAGAGAGAGACAGAGAAAAAAATAAAAAAAATTTCAAAGTATTATAATTATTTTATATCTATAATTAATGGTGTTAATGATTATATTTTGATCTAAAATGACATGCAATTTTTCTAACTAATTTTGATTTATAAGAGTGTAAAGTGCTTAAAATAAATTTAAAAAGTTAATCAAAGAGATAAGAGGGAAATTTTAAAAAAACACATGGTCATGATGTTTTATTTCATGTCCAACTTAAAGAGTGACAACTTTGATGTTACAAAATACTTGCTTTTGTTTTTTTGGTGTGTTTTTTTTTCAAGAAATGCAATTCAGAAATGTAAATCCTCGTACTCTTTTGGCTTCTCTATTCACAAACCCATCTCAGATTTTCATCTCAAAATCCCAAATCAGGAACACTTGTCGAAGAAAAAACTTTTTGGGTCATCCGAGCCAGTTCGAATACTTCGTCAGAGAGCAATGTAAATCAGGTAAAATTAAGCTTGATGACGCCTTACAATACTTTCGTAAGTTGGTTCAAATTCAATCAACATTGTCAATCGATACATTCAATCATATATTGGGTTCTATGGCGAAACTCGGATGTTATTCAGATGTGTTTTCAATTCATAGAAACTTGAGTTTTTTAGGAATTGGACCTAATTTATGTACACTGAACATTTTGATCAATTGTTGTTGCCATTTGAGTAATGTAGATTGTGGGTTTTGTGTGTTTGGGGAGATTTTGAAGAGGGGTTTCGAGCCTGACTCGATTACTATTGGTACTCTGGTTAAGGGGGTGTGTATGGTGGGTGAGGTTTTGAGTGCAGTTCACCTGTTTGATAAAATGACTGAGAAGGGTGTTAAAGGGAATGTGTTCACATATGGAATTCTTATCAATGGGCTTTGTAAAATTCACGAGACGGGTCTTGCTGTTGAGTTGCATAGGAAGATGTTGAAGAGGATTGGCAAGGCAAATGTGCTTACTTATAGCATGATCATTGATTCGCTTTGCAAAGACGGGTTAATCACCAAGGCACTGGAAATGTTTTTGGAAATGGAAAGCGTAAACATTTCCCCTGATGTTGTTGTCTATAGTTCTTTGATTAACGGGTTGTGTAAATTAGGCAGATTGATGGAAGCTATGAATTTTTTCAACAAAATGGTAGGCCAAGGAATTTCAGCAGATGTCGTCACATATAATTCTTTAATTCATGGTTTTTGCCAGTTGGATTTCTGGAAAGAAGCTACAAGAATATTCAACCATATGGTTGGACACGGTGTTTCTCCTGATATTGTAACATTCACTGTACTGATAGATTGTCTCTGCAAAAAGGGCAAGGTCGGAGAAGCTTACAAGCTAGTTGAATTGATGATTCAACTTGGCAAGGAACCAAATATTTATACTTATAATTCACTCATTTATGGGTTTTGTATGTCAGGCAAGTTGGACGACGCAGAAAAGGTTTTCAAATCGATAGTTGATGAGGGTGGAGAGCACAACGTTACTTCCTACAACATATTGATTAATGGGTATTGCAAACATCAGATGATTGATGATGCGCTCCGACTCTTTCAGGAAATGCATTGCAAGAGTTTGAAGCCCACGAGTGTGACTTACAGCACACTAGTTGGAGCACTGTGCCAGACAGGAAGAGTTAGGACTGCACAGAAACTATTTAAGGACATGCAAGTTTGTGGCGCCTCTCCAGATTTACATGCATATTCTGTTCTGTTGGCTGGGCTCTGCAAAAACGGACACATTGAGGAAGCAATATGTCTGTTTGAGTCTGTAAAAAGTACTGAGCTTGAATCTAACATTGAAGTTGTGAGCATTCTCATTAATGGAATGTGTAGAAATGGTAAACTACGGGAAGCAAGGAAACAATTTGATGAGCTATCAAAGAAAGGGTTGGTCCCTGATGTTGTAACATATAACATAATGATCAATGGCTTATGCAAGAAAGGGATGTTATCTGAGGCTTGCGAATTGTTCTTGCAAATGGAAGAGAAGGGTTGTTCACCGGACTCCATTTCATTCAATATCATCATTCAAGGTTTTCTTAGAGAAAATGAAATCGATAAAGCAATGCATCTTTTTGGAGAAATGCGTAACAGAAACTTCTTGCCAAATGAAGCGGTCAGTGAAATGTTATTTCACCTAGTGTTGGTGGATGAATAACATTGTGCAACGGTTGAGCGACTTCCTAATGTTCTCCAAAAGGATTTGTTTCGTGTAAAATCTGTGTAGTGTATGCCAAAAGAAGGATACTACTTCACCAAGCAGTTTTTCACGTCTGCTACGGTGGTTGTAAACTAATTTCCACAAAATCATAGATCTTGAATTTTCTGCTAAGCCATCATAGTGTATTTCAGTTTGAGCACTCAACTGTTTCTTGTATTGTAGTTTCACTTGGCAAAACCTGGTTCAGCTGGCCATTAGTTCTGTAAATTTGTTCTGTCTTTTTCATATTTTTATGGAATTGTGATCCTGATTTCAGCTTATTAGTATTAAACAACAGTAACAGCTCAAACTAGATTCGGCACCATATTAGCTCAAACCAGCAATGTATTTAAACGACCAGTAGCCAAGAGAAAATTTCAAACCATTATTTTTCTAAGTTTCAGAGAATAAGATTCAGTATGTAGTAATAAAAGGGATTAACATTGCAGAAAGTGTAGGGCATTACTGTTGGAGTTTAAAACTTTAAAACTTGCATACCACTAGATGTATATAACACATACATGATAATCAATAGATTACTCTATTGTTGGATAAATAAGTTTGTGCTAATTACCAAAGTGGACTCCCAAATAAAGAACCATTCAATGCATGAGATTTTCGCTAAAGCGGGATTTTAGATATGTTAAAATGTACATTGTCTCACTCCTATTTTGGAGAGACTGTTTTTGTAATTCAAATCCATGCCACCACAAACATTAATAGCAAATCTTATCATTGGGCCAAACCACCATTCTTAAAGAGGACTTTCAAATACATAAACAAATTCAAACATCATATATGAAAACATTATTTATGAGTCCCATCGTGAGACATTTTCAAAGAGAACTGATGTCAATACCTTTGACATTTTTCACCAAACTAGTGAGTTCTTAGTTTTGTTTGCCAGAGGACTTCCACTACTACCATTCATGGATAAAAGTTGGATATGATTAATTTATATATATATATATATATATCTTACATGTGAGGGGACACAGACAGACACAGTTTCATAGCGAACCATCGAACACCAAACAACATACCAAATTGAATAAGATGGTTCTGAATTTCTATCTTCTCTTTATTTTTCCTCTATTTGTCTTCTGTTGCTTCTCTGAAATCATAGCTCACAAAGATGAAGAAGACCCAACAACCAAAACTATGGAGCATTTCTCTGGATACCGAATTCACGAACCCCACTCCCAAAATCCACTATCTTTACTATCAATGGATAACCAAAGTTTGTAGAAACAGGTATTGATACAAATTCTCTATATCTTTGTCTTTGCTTCTCTCTCTGTGTGTATTCTCTGAACTTGGTTTTGTCAGAAAGATTGTTTTAGCGATCGAACTATTGAGTTTGATTGTAATATAGGTTTGGTTGTGCCAATGATTCGTGAACTGGATGTTTTGTTTTGTTTTGAAAAATTTAACAGTATGGGTGTTTTGAAACTCTCACGGAAATTGATCGAATCCATTTTGTTTTATACGAGATTTTATTTAGTCTACTGGATTCCAAGTTTGTTTTGTGATAATAATTTGAGAGAGAGAGAGAGAGAGAGAGAGAGAGAGAGAGAGAGAGAGAGAGAGAGAGAGAGAGAGAGAGAGAGAGAGAGAGAGAGAGAGAGAGAGAGAGAGAGCAACTGAATAGCTCTGTATTGATCTATTAATTATGTGTGTAAGTTTACAAACAGAATGAGCTCTCTTTATAGAGAGAAGAGGGATACAATGGAGCACCGAAAGCATAAAGGGTACATTAAACAATATAAAGCTAAAGCTAAAGATGTGGTAGTGGGTGTCTACCTTTATAGTCTTTACAGCTACAATTACAGCTACAATGTACTATATGTTATATATTAACAGCCCCCCGCAAACTCAAGGAGGGTAGGCATCGACCAAGTTGAGTTTGGAAACAAGATCACGGAAGTGCCCAGGAGGATGAGCCTTGGTGAAAATATCAGCAGGTTGATCGGCAGAAGCAATAGGGAGAAGATGAACAGTACCACGTGTAACATGCTGTCGAATGAAATGACAATCAATCTCAATATGCTTTGTGCGATCATGAAAAGCATCATTGTGAGTAATCTGAATAGCACTCTAATTGTCACAATAAAGAGAGGTAGCGCCAGAAGAGGAAACACCCATATCAGTGAGGAGCCAGCGAAGCCAAAGAAGTTCCTGAGTAGTATCAGCAAGAGCTCGGTATTCAGCTTCGGTGCTAGAACGGGCAGCGAGGGATTGTTTCTTGTTACGCCAAGTAAGAAGAGAATCCCCTAAGAAGAAACAAAATCCCGTGGTGGAGCGTCGATCCGTAGGATCCTCAGCCCAATCAGCATCAGAAAAGGCACACAGTTCAAGAGAGGAGGAAGCAGAGTAGTGAAGGCCATGGAACAGAGTGCCTTTGAGGTATCGAAGGATGTGGAGTAAAGCAGTATAGTGGGGAGTGCGAGGAGCTGACATGTACTGACTAACAATGTGAACAGCATAGGCAATGTCAGGACGAGTCACTGTGAGATAGACAAGACTACCGACGAGCTGGCGATAAAGAGTAGTATCATTAAGGAGAGCCTCATCGAGAGGAGTGAGACGAATCTGAGGATCAACTGGAGTAGATGTAGTTTTGCAATCAGTAAGACCAGCACGAGCCAGAAGATCGGATACATATTTGGCCTGAGATAAATAAGAACCAGTAGAATCATGAGAGACTTCAAGGCCTAAAAAGTAGTTAAGAGTACTAAGGTCCTTCATCTCAAACTGACGGTGGAGAAAACGTTTGAGGTGGAGAATACCAGCTGCATCATACCAGTGATAATCATATCATCCACATACAGAAGGAGAAGAGTGGTACCATGAGGAGTAGTCCGTATAAAAAGAGCAGAGTCATAGGAGCTAGAGGTGAACCCGAAGTCATGAATGGTAGAACTGAACTTAGCAAACCAAACGCGGGGTGCTTGCTTGAGACCATAGAGGGCACGCTGTAATTTGCAAACCTTATGAGGTGGAAAAGTGGACCCAGGTGGAGGTCGCATATAGACCTCCTCAAGAAGATTGCCATTGAGGAAAACATTTTTGACATCCATTTGAAAGAGCTCCCAGTGGCGAGCAGCAGCAACAGCCAGTAAACTGCGAACAGAGGTAAGCCGAGCAACAGGGGAGAAGGTTTTCTCATAATCAATCCCATATTCCTAGTTGAAACCCTTGGCAACAAGACGAGCTTTGTAGCGTTCAATAGAGCCATCAGAATGAGTCTTGATTTTGTAAACCCATTTGCAGCCAATCGTAGTTTTGCCAGGAGGAAGATCAACAAGATCCCAAGTATGAGTTTTGTCCAAAGCTTGGAGTTCATCAGTCATAGCTTGCTGCCAAAGAGGATTAGTACAAGCCTCACGATATGAGGTAGGTTTATAAGTAGAAAAGGCAGCAGACCCAACAATATAATCACGAAGGTAGATAGGAGGTTGAGTTACCCGGTGTGGTCGACCCGTAGGAGGATCGGTGGGAGGAAGAACCAGTGGAGAAGGAGGTGGTGCATGGAGAGGTGGTCCTTTAGGGAGAGCAGTCTGGTCGGGAGCCGGAGTGAGCAAGGGCGTCTCAATGAAGGAGGAACCTGTATCAAAATCATCAGAAAATAGATCTATGGAAGGATTAGTAAACAGTACATTAGTGGAAAGTGCGGGTAAGTGAAAGGAGGATAGGAAGGAAAACATTTGGTGCTCCCAAAAAATGACATGGAGGGAGATACGAAAACGTTTAGAGAGAGGGTCCCAACAGCGAAAACCTTTATGTTCAATTCCATACCCAAGAAAGCAACAAAGACGAGAACGAGGTTCAAGCTTGGTGTGTTCATGAGATTGAAGAAGAACAAAGCAGGCAGAGCCAAAAACCCGAAGATTAGTATATGGAGGGGGAGTGCCATGCAAACGTTCAAAGGGAGTTTGATTATGGATGACAGGGGTAGGAGCACAATTGATAGTGTAGACGACAGTGAGGGCAGCTCCCCCCCAAAAGTTTTCAGGGCAAGAAGAAGAAAGAAGGAGCGCGCAAGTAGTGTCAAGAATATGCCTATGTTTCCGTTCAGCACGGCCATTTTGCTGGGACGTGCCAGCACAGGAACGATGAGGCAGTGTACCATGACTCTGAAGAAAAGAAAGGAAATCTGAATCCCGATATTCCATAACATTGTCAGAGCGAAAAAGTTTAATGGATTTGGAAAATTGGGTGTGGATCATTTGGGCAAATCGATAATAAAGGGTTTTGAGTTCAGACCGAGTTTTCATGAGAAAAATCCAAGTAAACCGTGAAAAATCATCAATAAAAACAACAAAATAAAGAGATCCCCCAATAGTAGTAGTAGGGGAGGGGCCCCAAATATCCGAATGTATAAGATCAAAAGGTGCACAAGAAAAAAAAGTATTTTTATTGAATGATAAAGCAGGTTGTTTGGCAAGTTGACAGGGTATACAATCGAAAGTATCTGGAATTACATGGCCCAATTGTCCACTAGAAACCAAAGACTTTAAGCGATTAACAGAAATATGCCCCAAGCGACAATGCCAAAGATGAAAATGAGATAATAAGGAAGCAGATGTAGGAACAGCGATCTGAGGAGAGTCAGGAACATGAAGGTGAATGAGCTCATAGAGACGTCCGTGCTTACGGCCGATCCCAATAGTCTGCCTCGTCTGAGGGTCCTGCACCAAACAATGAGTAGCAGAAAATGTGACAGTTAGACCAAGTTTACATAATTGACCAATAGAAATAAGGTTTAAAGTGAGAGCAGGGATATGATAAACTTGAGGTAAAGATAAAAAAATGTGGAAACAGTACCAATATGACGGACAGTCATGAGAGAACCATCAACAGTTTGAATTGAGGGAATATGAGGAGATGAAGAGATGGAAGAAAATATAGTTGAACTGGAGGTCATATGATTACAACAGGCAGAGTCAAAATACCAAGAAGAGTTACCTGGAATCACAAACAAAGCAGTAGGAGGAGGTGTACCAGAAGGGGAGAGAAGGTGTTTGAACATGGCCTCTACATCTGTTGGAGAAAAGAGAGGGGTAGACGGAGCAGGAGACTCAGAACCCTCAGCGGCAGCAGCAGCAGTGTAATGAGACTGATTCCCGGAACGATGAAAGCTCCCTCGGGAAGAACCACCGCGGGAAGAGTGGTTGTTGGAGGATGAGCGGGATGGATTGCGAAAACAATCCTGTTGCAGATGACCAGGACTAAGTTTGTTGCAGTATCGGCAGGTTCTGACGGGGCAATTGACCAGGAGATGTGTTGAAGGAAGGCCCCGATTCTGACAGTAGAGACAGGCAGTGGTCCGCTGGGTGAATGATGGCCGGTACGGAGGAGTGGCAAGAACAGAGTCCACATGATGAGTTTGGAGAGTACCAAGACGAGTCTCCTCTGATAGCAGCTCAGAAATAGCTTGTTCCAGAGTAGGCAAGGGATGGCGATGAAGAAGAGAGGCACGTACGGGCTCAAAAGATGAAGTGAGAGCCATGAGAAAGTGCACCAACCTTTGCTGATTACGATAAACAGTAAATAAGACAGCATCTTCTCGATGAGGCCAAGTCGGTTCAGAAAGAGCAAGCTGGTCCCAAACGGAGTACATTTAAGAAAGGAAGTCATTGATGGACTGACTAGATTCTTGGCACATCCGATGAAGTTGGCTCTGAAGTTGATATTGATGAACAAGACCAGTAGTCTGGTATCGTTCTTTCAAAAAATCCCAGATGTCTTTTGCAGGAGTAGTGACAGAGTCAAGCTGAAAACTACCAAACTGAAGACTGATAGAGGTAACAGAAGTATTTCGAAACCAGGTAATGATTTGGTAATTCTTACTGTCCCATTCCTCAAGTCGGTCTTCATGTGTAGGAGTAGCAGTAGAAACAGTGGTTTCAGCAGTGTCTTTCACCGGTTGGGTCATATCCCCGGTGATAATTCACCAAAGCTTCTTTCCTTTGAGAAAGGAAGACATGGCTTGGGCCCATAGAACATAGTTAGAACCATTCAAAATAACGGAAATGGGATGGGAGGCATCATGACGATCCATAATAATAGTTGAGTAGGGCTAAATTGATAGGAATAGACCTGTAGGAGCAAAATTAGGTAAAACAGAGTGTACCAGTGAGTCCGAAAGGTCGAAAATAGTTAGGAAAGGTGGGCTGTGCAGAGATGATGTTAGCAGGATGGAAAATGATGTCAGCAGCGCACGTTAGCAGAGAGGGCATGCGGCGCACGGTAGCAGATAGGGCGTGCGGCGTACAGTAGTAGAATGGCGCACGCGAGTGCACAATAGCGGAACGGCACACGCGCGACTTACAGTAGACGATGGCGCACACGGGTGCACGACAGCAGGCGCAGCGCACGAAAGAGCAGAGTGGAAGGCGCGTGTGAGCGTGGCAACAGAAGCAGAGACGCACCGAGCAAAAGGGCGGCGCGTGGGAGCGCGTGAGAGCGTTTCTGGTGACGGGCTTGGTGCCGTTGGAATCGTAAGGAGATTCCGAGCTGTTTGGTGTAGTTCCACCGTGTACGGGACTAAGCACCAAAATTGAAGAATGCCAGAAATGTATTACTGTGCTCTGATACCATGTGATAATAATTTGAGAGAGTCAGAGAGAGAGAGAGCAACTGAATAGCTCTGTATTGATCTATTAATTATGTGTGTAAGTTTACAAATAGAATGAGCTCTCTTTATAGAGAGAAGAGGGATACAATGGAGCACCGAAAGCATAAAGGGCACATTAAACAATATAAAGCTAAAGCTAAAGGTGTGGTTGTGGGTGTCTACCTTTATAGTCTTTACAGCTACAATTACAGCTACAATGTACTATATATTATATATTAACATGTTTATTATTTGTCTACACTTACAGCATCTCCAAACCTTATCCAAATTTATAATTTTTCACCAAATTTGACAAAAGAAGTTTTTGTGGATAAGCTTGGAATGTTTAAGTGAGGATTGAAGCATTCAATTTTTCACCAAATCAATCTTTAGATTTTGTGTATATTTCATGCAATTTTGAGTCAACAGGTAACCTTTTCCGTTCTGTTGAGTTACCTTAATTCTAGGAATTACTTTTTCTTCATTTTGTTGTGCTGATTTTATCTAAACATATTCATTAGTGCTCAACCGCTTTGTCTCATTTGCTTCTATGCAGGGAGGGCTATGAACCACGGCTAGCTGCAGTTGCAACAGGTTCTCATATTGATGCAATTCCTTATTCTGGGAAGTACGATGGAGTTGTTGGTGTTTTGGGTGCAATACAAGCCATCAATGTACTGAAAAGGTTTGCAAGTGGTCTGACTGTTGCAAAACATGTTTGAAATAGGAGAACTGAAGTCCACTGCTAATTTTGTCAATATAGTCATTGGGGGATCTTGCTATCTATCCATTCTGTATGTCTCAGATTCTTTTAAGAACTCAATGACGTCAAAATACATGTTAGAATTTTGTCTTTTACACACCAGTTAAAAACTCGTACATAAATTTTTATTTAATTATTTACCAACAAGAACCATAAAAGAAAACCAAGGTATCTATATAATCTGTGTAGTTGGATTGAGGATATCAGGATGGGCATTGGCGATATGAGAAATTATAAATTGGGAAATCAAAGTCTTTCTAATAACATTCTATTAAGGCTTTGCATCAACAAGAAACCAGATGTTTTTTTTTTTTTTTTTTTTTCTTTTCTTTATATGTGCAACCATTGATTAAACTAGCAATAAGAAGTAATCTGATTTGCAAGGAAGTTGTTATTAGAACAGGAGAAAGGCCACCAAGAAAATAACATGGGTTAAGGTGAGTGAGAAAGCACGTGGTCTGCATGATCAGAAAGGGGATATAGTCCTTGATGTAGTATAGCTGATATTCAGAAAGGTTTGGTAGCCAATTCTACATAGGCAGGCCTTTAGAATTTGTTCAGTCGAGGGTTCTTCATATGGCCACAATATACTTTTCTTCTTCAGAATTTTTAATTAAATTCTGTGTGAGAAAAGAATCTGCTTTTGCATTTCTTCTAACCCTATGTATGATTAAGTGATTTGGAGAGAAAATAAAAGAAATAGAGAGAAGAATAATGCTTGGGACCCCCTTTTGGGGGTCACCCCCTCACCCCCCTTGCCACGTGGCAGGTGGTGATTGGAGGAGCAGGAAAAAAAAGAAAAAGAAAAAGAAAAAGAAAAGGTAGCCAATGAGAGAGAGAAGGGGTCAAAGGGGGTGGGGGGAAAGGGGGATGAATCATTACTCATAGAGAGAAATGTGTTTCTCTTACTTGTTTGGATAATTTAAGTAGAGAGAAATGGAAAGAAATGAAGAGAAATTGAGAGAAACTCATTTCTCTTATGAGGCTCATTTTTAATCTTCCCAAAAGTGGAGAGATTGGGAGAGAAAAGAAATCATTATTTTCATAATACTAATTTTGTCTCTATAAAAATAAAAGAAATAAAATGATTGAAAATATAAAAAGGTTATTTTGGTAATATAACATAAAGTAATTTCTTTTTTTTTCTCTTAATGAAATCTAACGAACAAGAATGAGAGAAATCACAATCATTTCTTTTCTTTTATTTCTTCTTTATCCAAATAAAAAAGAGAGAAATCATAATTTTTTTTTTTCCTCCTAAATTCTCAAACATGGCTCCGTTTGGGAAGAAAAAAGCCAGACTTTTTTGGCTAAAATAGCCACAAAAAACAAAATAGACTATTTTAGTTACAAAAAAACAAAACATCAAATTCAACCCATAATCATTACAATCATCTCTCACAAAAAAAGTCAAAAAAACTAAAAAGTCAAAAAATCCTTTTCAAACCAAGCTAAACTAACCCAAACTAAAATAATCAAAAATAATCAAAAAGTCAAAAAATCAACCCACACCCCAAACGGAGGCAAATGTTTTTGTTGGATCAATTACTGCTTATATTATGCTGATTGGACTTTTCACAGGTTTGTGTTTAAGCCTATAAGATCACTAGAAGTGATCATGTTCACCTCAGAGGAGCCTACACGTTTTGGGATCAATAAAATAAATAAATAGTTCAAATCGAAAACAGATTAAAAGATTGAAAAATAAAAAATAAAAAAAAAATCAGAAATTATTTTCTTACAAGTATATAAATATTTTAAATATAAATTTTATATAAATAAAAAGTCACCTCAGTCTCACACCACACTGCGTTGGTTACAAAGGGCTCTCTTTCTCTCTTGCGCGCGCGCACCAGAGATACAGAGCTTGAAGAAGAAGAAGAAGATGATGGTGATGATGTCAACAATTGATGTATCAGTGATTATTAGAAGAGCAATAGCTTATAATTGGCTATTAAAAGGTACGCCGCTACTTGTCTCCTCCCCCCTAACTAATAATCCTCCATCCTCATTTCCTTTGCTTCGTTCTCTCTCTACTAGCCCTACTTCTCCTCCTCCTGCTGCTGTTGCTGTAATACCCAAACAACGACGCAATTTGGGTCCCAAAGATCTGCAATCTGCTTTGATTTCGTTCAATCGCATGCTCCAAATGCGACCTTTGCCCCCCATTTCTCAATTCAACAAAGCTTTAGGACCTATTACGAAGATGGGTCATTACGACATCTCTCTTTCTCTTATTCTCAACAAGCTGCAACAGTTCCAGGGCATTCAGCTCGATATCTACACCTTCAACATTGCTATTAACTGTTGCTGCCGCCTTGATCAAGTCCATTTCGGCTTCTCTCTGTTTGGTTCCCTCTTCAAACGTGGTTATACACCTGATGCAACTACCTTCAACACTCTGATTAATGGACTTATTTTGCAAGATAAAACCCCTGAAGCTGTAGAGTTATTTAAGAAATTAATCACAACTAAAGAAATTGAACCCGACGTCATTATGTATGGAACCATTGTTAATGGGCTCTGCAGAACCGGGAACACTATCAGGGCTGTTAGTTTGCTTAGGATGATGGAAGAGGGGAGTGGTAAACCTGACACCGTAGTCTATAGCACAATCATTGATAGTCTTTGCAAGGATAGAATGGTGGATGATGCTGTGAAACTCTTTACAGAAATGAATGAAAAGGGTATTTTCCCAGATGTTGTCACTTATACTTCTTTGATTCACGGACTATGTAATTTTGGCCGGTGGGAGGAGGCTACAGAAATGTTAAGAGAAATGTTGGATAGTGGTATTGCTCCGAATGTTCATACATTTAATGTGTTGGTGAATGCATGTACCAAGGAAGGGATGATGAACGAGGCAGAGGGGGTACTTGAAGTCATGATACAAAGAGGTGTGGATCCTGATGTAGTCACATACAATACTCTAATGGATGGATATTGTTTTCAAGGCCACATGGATGAAGCAATTAGAGTGTTCAATAACATGGTGGACAAGGGCATTCACCCTAATATTTTTAGCTATAACATTCTAATCAATGGATATTGCAAGAAGATGAAAATAGATGAGGCCATGCATCTCTTTCGAGAAATGCCTCAGACAGGGTTGAATCCTAACACTGAAACGTTCACTGCTATGTTACAGGGTTTGTTTCGATCAAGTAGATGTTCGGCTGCTCAAGAACTTTTTAATGAGATGCAAGCTGTAGGCATAATTCCGAATTCTCAAACTTATGGTGTCATGTTGGATGGGCTGTGCAAAAACCAGAACATTGCTGAAGCATTGTCCTTATTCCACATGATGGAAAGCAACGGTTTACATCTTGATGTTGTTATGTACAATATTCTTATTGATGCATTCTGCAAGGATAAAAAGCTTGATACTGCAAGGGCCCTTTTCCATAACCTTCCTTCCAAGGGATTACAACCTGATGTTAAGTCATACACTATGATGATAAAAGGTCTTTGTGAAGAAGGCCTACTACATGAAGCTAAAGAGTTGTTTGTTAAAATGGAACAAAATGGTTGCTTGGCAAATGATGTCACTTACAACACTATTATCCGAGGATTTATTAGACAACACAAGTGCTATGAGGCATTAATACTCGTTGAGGAAATGGCTCGAAGGGGTTTTTCAGCAGATGCATCCACTTTTCCCTTGATCGTTGATATACTCTCAACTAAAGGACAAGATCCTGCTGTCCAAGAACTGATAAAGAAGCTCATGCCCAAAGATAGTCATGGAATGCAAGAGAATGAGTAAATTTCTTAAGCTGTACATTATACTAAAACATATAGCCTTTTATGCTCATAAAATGTTTGTTATTTGGTGAAACTCTTTTAAATACATGTATAGATGTTGAATCTTGTCTGTACCGATATGTACTGCACTAATGACAAATGCAGTACATTGACTGGTATGATATTAACGACATTGATTATGTTTTATTGTACCTCTTCTCTTACACTAGGATGAAATTATTGTTATAAATTAAATGGGTTGACACTGATCTCTGTCAGCAAGAAGATTGATCATGGAATTGTTCCTTGTGTAATTCCTACATTGCTATATTTGTTGCTCTTTGCATGAAATAGAAGACAGAGCCATTGTCTTGTTTCAGTAAATGACTCGAATATACATAAAGCTTGGCTTCTACTAGCTTTGAATTCTTTTTGCAATGTGCAAGTCAGAAAACCCAACTTCAGAAGCATTTAACCTAAATTGCTTTAGGTCTATAACATGGATACAGTTTTGCTAGTCACCATTTTCAAAGTTACATGTTTCATTCTTTTCAAACATCGCTCTTTTTTAATGGAATGCATATTAAGATGGATTAAGATAACTTAGTGAACCATTTTTGCTAGTGTATCTTTAAAATGATTGACTGGGTTTGTAGTTTACTTGGTTTATTAGCCCATATTTTGATGTTACCAATCAAGGATTCTTTGGAAGGAAAGATAGGTTTGCAACTAAGGGGTTCTAGTATTGCTATGTGGTATTATGATAAGATTCGGTTATATATAGCTTGCATTTATTAAGCTAACTACAAATTTGGTAGTTCTCACATGACCCTTGGGGTGATTTTAAAAGTTTCCTGGTATGTATCCTTTTGCTATTGGGGCTGTTTAGTTTAAAAGACACTGATATTGAACTGTGTCATAGCTGGAGTGGAAGTGAATTATCAAGGCACAAGCACTAACAAAGTTGCTAGTGGCTATGCAACTGTAGGAGGCCAACCTGTGGACAATTTGTCCAATTGTTGGGCTGTAATGCTGCAGAACACAAGGCTGCAATCTGCAGAGGCCATGGCTTGCATAGTGTCTTGCTAGCAAATGTTTCCTGGACTGATTGATGAGAGACAGAGAGAGGGTTGCAATGACCCACATGAAATTTGACAGATGTCCCAGGAATGGAAACACTTTGGCTAGTTAAATTGGCAACGTGCAACTTTCATTTAGAATGGCATGTAATCAACTTGATGAGCAAACCACTTTTCCATCTTACCTATCCAACGAGACCGAAGGTGGGATCATGCATCTGTTGCTGGGCAACAAACAATAACAGATGTACTCGGAGTTTGCCCTTTTGCTGTCTCCCACTGGTACGGGGGTATATCACACTATTATTATATGTACGTGTTATCATATAATTGTTATAAATATCTTTTTGACGCTGTAAGTTTTACATAGTATCATTTTATCTCACATACTTGATTAAAAATATAAAAATATGATATTTTTTTGCCGAATCTTCATACCCTTAAATTTATAATTTGATGAGTCTGACATTTAAATATATATCCACACCCGGCACCCATACCCGAGTCCATGTAACATAGGGGATTGCTGCCTTTTTCATTAGTCAACACCATAAAGCTTCATTTTATTTATTTTTTGTTTCTCTGGAATTGCCTTTGAGTTTTATTAATAGTTGGATGTTGCTTAGTAATTTATAGATTCTGTTATGATGTTGCTCACTAATTTTTAATTTTTGAACATATTTTACCTGTTGTTTTTTGCGACAGATGCAAAGGAGCTATATAATTTTGATTATGAGCCTTAATTCATTAAAATGAAGCAAATGCGATCTATGGGAAGAAGATAAAGTATAGGCTGACATTATTAATCAACCGAAGACAAGCTTTGAAAATCACTTCTTCCACTAAATTCTTCAAGAAATAATTGCGGTATATGTTGCACTGGAGAGAGAGGATAGGTTCAAGCATTTGTTTTCTTTCCGTGTCCTAAGCATGACAAATAATATTTAGAGTTAATAACTTAAAAGTCTTGTTTACAAATATTATGATAGCTCAGATTCTATTTAAGATTTTTTGAATCAAGAAGTCTTATTTAGTAAAATTGAGAATATTATCAGTTTTTTCTAATTTTTAAAACTAAGAACATTATCAATTTTACATAGTAATATTTTAGATAATTGTTTCACTAACTGATGAAAAAAAACAGAGCATGAGATTAAACGTTTTTGCCATTCTACTTATTAGATTGATTCAACTATCTAATAAAACTGAAAATATTATTAGTTTTTTTTTTCAGTTTTAAAACTAAGAATATTATCAGTTTTTTCAATTTTAAAGTTTTTTTTTTCTTTTCTTTCAGTTTTGCACATCAATGTTCCATTATCATGCTCCTTTATAGATACAAAATTTTCATTTTTTTACCAAAAAATAATTAAATTTTTTCTATTTTTTTTTTAAATTTTTTGCACATTTTTTTTAAAAAGTTTTTTCAATTTGAAAGTTAATATTTTAAAGTTTTGAAAATCAAAATAAATGTCAAATCATCATATTCTTTTACAGGTAATCATAAATAATGAACAATTATTGTTTATGGGGCAATTTTGACTATTAAAAATTTAATGAGACTTGAAGGTCCAAAAATCTTAATTAGGACTTAATGGAGTATGAGTTCATAAATTAGAATTTGTGTGTAAATGTCCCTAATATTTACTACTTGTACAAGAAAAAGAAAAAAAAAGCTATTGACACTTTGATTGTAGATACACCAAAGGCATAATTGTTTTTTTGTAGAGATTGAAACCCAGTTCTAGTCAATTTTGTGTGCTATTAGAAAAAGTCCATGTATGTAGAAAATTGATGATATAGGACAAGTAAAGATTATTTTCCCACAAGTAGTAAGACCGGGTTAAGTATACTGACAGCAGCAATAATAGGCTTATAGGGCTGGATTTAGTGGGATTTTGTGGTTGCAAAAGTATTTAAAAAACAGAAGTTTAAGGATTTGAAAATGGTAGGGTTTTGGGAATGAAAACACAAGTGTTTAAGGGTTGTTGGGTGGTTGTTCTAAGCACTGTGAACAGTGATGTGAACAATAACCTTGCTAGAGATTCACAAGAGGTAGGCCAATCACACAAACACAATATTAAATTTTCATAATATTAACTCTTTTATTGAATCATTGAGATTATACATATATTTATAAGCTAAAGACTCTCAACTTCTAATATTCTAAGCCAACTATGACTTCCAATTCTACTTCAATCATAATAAGAAACTTTAATGACCACTAAGATTATTCTATATAATAAAACACATGTAATGACCCATTTAATAAATTGATCCAAAATAAAACCCATGGGCAATCCTACAACCCATGTCCAGCAATATTGAAATTACTATATTACCCTTAACTACTAAATACTACCATGGACACTTCTATTTAGACCAAAAAGGCTTCTTGACGATCATAAGACCTTTAGACTTTATGTTGGGCTGCCACAACCTATCGTACTTATTTATCCATGCAATAGATGTTGCATCAATTGATCTCTCTCTTTTTGTACTGGTAAGAACAGAGAAAACATTTCTTGAAAAACATAGGTTTCTGTCCTAGTAGTGGTTTACAAATTAGTATTAATGATTCTCCTATCTCAACAAGTCACTGGTTGCTATAAGAGATTGTAAATGTATGCCCTGTTAGGGATAATTCTTGTGAATATATTTGATCCCAAATCCCCCTGTTTGCAACCTGTCCCCACCAAAAAGGGAAAAGTAGAAGAAGGAAATGTACAGGCTTACCCTTTTGATCAACCAACAACAAACTCTGAAAATTTACTTCTTTCACTTGATTCTTAAAGAGATAATTGTAATGTCCTCAAGAACATCCTACAGTGCATATAGCATTGGAGAACTATTTTCACTTGATTCATATACTTGTTTTTCTTCCTTGGTCCTCTAGCTGTGACAAATGATATTTCCTACTTGTGCAAGAACAAAACATGGAAAAAAAAAAAAAAAGGTAATGACATTTTGATTGTAGCTACACTAAAGGCATATCAAATTAGACAACCACTTGTTTTTTCTATAGAGATTGAAATCAAATCTAGTGTATAATATTTGCATGAACTTGTGTTGAGTCTTGATGAATTTGTTGTTGAAGTGAGACCTTTGCATGTTAAGCAATCTCAACAACCAAATGTGCACTCCAGAAAACCAACTTTAATATGTTTTAGCTTGGATTAATGCACAAAACTACCTGTCAATGGAAAAAGTAAAAATGAAAGTCTCATGGCTAGTCTATTTTGTATCATCACCCTTTTATTTTTCACCTAGTTGAGCAAATACACTGACTTGTTCTTTACTTGAAAATTTTCAACAAGCAAAGCCATACCTCATCTATTAAGTGAGCTTCACGAACCCATTATTGCAATTCTTAGATAGGTATACTTGATGACTAGTTGTGAACTAGTAGCCCTGTGGTGGATTGTAAACAATATGCACCTTCTGATCTCCTTAATCCTAGCTCTTTTTGGCATTTCCTCATCTTTCGTATCGCTTTTGGTTTGAACTATGTTACTAGTTATAGGTGTTAAAGACCATAAAGTATGGCCTGTTTGTTCTAGAGATGAATAAAACCCCTTAAGATTTCATTTCAATGTCCAGTCAATATGTGTCTAATTGTGAGAATTTCCTTCGTAATAGAGGTTTTGTGATGCAATAATGTTGTGAATGGCTTAAAGATAACTTTGCTGGCCACTTAAAAAACAAACAATAAAAAAGTGATCTTTATTAGCTACCCTTTTGACTCAGAGCTAGTGGACTTCATGCTAAACTCCTGTATGTTTGTTTGTAATTGCAAATATGGTAGTCTTCTTCTTTATTCTCCACTACGAGATTGCCATGTTCAATGCAAATGCTCACTTGATACTTCATTAAATATAGATGCAGCTAACGCCTGAAAACATACATTTATTTTGTGCAGGTAAGAGAGGTGAAATTGATGTTTCCAGGTTGGTGTTGATAAATGCTTCATGGCATTATCCTTCAACAGCTCTGTCTTGTAAAGAAATGTTCCCGGGTTTCTACACAAATAGGAGAACAAGGAATGATACTAAACTAATTGACCATCAATCAGTGGGTGTGTTAGTGCATTATATTGTTAGTGTATTCTATGTTGTTATTAGCTGTAAAGTGTGTCCTAGCTGATCATGATGTCTTTGCTTTCGGTTGCTTTTGGGTGCATTGTTTGTAAACTTCTCCTTTATAAGGAGCTCCTGAACCATTGTACAAAATACATTCAATACATAAATCAATATACATAATTCATTCTCTCTGTATCTCTCTCTATCAATTTATCTTACATGGTATCAGAGCTATAGGTTAAAGATCTTGGTGTTCTTCGCCTTCCGGCGGGCGGGCGGCAACCTCGCCTTGGCCGGCCGCCGGACCTCAACCTAGTCCTCTCGAATTTTCTACACATACCTTGAAATTTCCTTTCTTCAACCTGCTGAGTGCACTACTGTTCAGTCGCCGGAGACCGCCGCCACTTGCACGTCGATGTCCCTTTGCCGAAGCTCCGTCGCGACACCGGCCTTCCTTGCGTCTGGTTTCAATCCCCTGCACATAGCCGCAACTCAATCCTCTCCCTGATCACACACAGATACATGCATACACTAGCTCTCTTCTCTTCCTCTCTTTAGCTGGGTCTCTCACGAGACACACCCATCACACACCCAACACATGGCAGAACACACCCAGCACACCCAACACAGACCAGCCACACATAGACACCATTCACACTCTTCTCTCTCAAGATCCATACACACCAAAGAGGGACACCCAGCAGATGCATACACACTGATACACAGACATACACTTCTCTTTGGGGTCGGAGGAGGACAGACGGAGCACTCACACACACAGATGCACACACGGGTTTAGGCAGAGGGAGAAGAAACCATTAAGAGACACCCATGCACACCTACACACGGACATGCACTAGCTCTCTCTCTCTCTCTTCTCTCTCTAACACAAACCCAGCAGCTCACACACACACCCATCACCTCTCCCTCTCGGCATACACACACATATGCATGGCAGCAACTCCCTCTCTCTAGCTCTCTCTCTCGGCAGAGGGTTGGAGTACCAAAAAAAAAAAAAAAAAAAAAAGGCTGCCATACACACACAGGTACATGGGACACCATACACACGGACAGCACACATTGAGACATGCATCCAATGTCTCTCTCTCTCACTTCCCGTGGTCTCCCACATGCACTTTATGATAACATTTTTTTTTTTTTTTCATTCAACCCATTATACCTCTGGTCCTTGTTTTTCTCTCCACTAGACCCACTTTCATCATTTCTCTGATTCCATTACTTTAAACCCAAACCTCTCTCTACACAGAACCCACCATTCATCCCACTAGGTCTATAGAATATATATATATATATTAACAACCGCCGACACCACCATTCATCACTTTTGTCCCCTCATCCACTTGTATATTATTTTATTATACATATATTTTAATATTTTCACCTTAGGCACTCCTCCTCATTCCACCACTAATCTATATATTTTATCACCACAAAAAAAAAAAAAAAAAAACATTCTCACCACTTGATTTTTTTTTTTTTTTTCTGCCTGTCCTTCCTACCCTTCGGGTTTGCACAACACCTTTGTTTTATTCATATCGGGAATCCACCCCGATCAAACTTTTCCACCCAAAAAAAAAAAAAAAAAAAAAAAAAACCCTTTCTACCATTTTTATTATTATTCTTTTTTTTTTTTTTATAACATCTCCACTCTGTGTTGAGTTGCTCTGCTCCACTTTTTCAATCCCTTTGTTTCAACCTCAAATAGGTTTTTATCTTCACACCTATTTGAGTTTGAAGGGGGGATTATACCTATATCATGGTGAGCATGGTTACACACCATGCGAACCACCCAAGCTGGTGAGCATGGTTAT
The DNA here is from genome assembly GCF_055761805.1 of Camellia sinensis. Lineage (NCBI taxonomy): Eukaryota > Viridiplantae > Streptophyta > Magnoliopsida > Ericales > Theaceae > Camellia > Camellia sinensis. The sequence continues at coordinate 181,474,304 of NC_138966.1, forward strand.
ACACCATGGGAACCACTCAAGCCACCTCATGGTGCACTCCCTAAGTCGCCCCCTTGGTGCACCACCTATATCATGGTGAGCATGGTTACACACCATGCGAACCACCCAAGCTGGTGAGCATGGTTATACACCATGGGAACCACTCAAGCCACCTCATGGCGCACTCCCTAAGTCGCCCCCTTGGTGCACCACCACAAGCTTCTACATCGGTCCGGCATGACCCCGTAAACTGTCCCGACATTGATTCCGGTCAGCTTTTACAACGGTCCGGCATGACCCCATAAACTGTCCCGACATTGATTCCGGTCAGCTTCTACATCGGTCCGACATGACCCCGTAAACTGTCCCGACATTGATCCCGGTCAGCTTTTACAACGGTCCGACATGACCCCATAAACTGTCTTCTACATCGGTCTGACACGACCACACAGTGTCTGCTACAATCAGTCCGGCATGACCTCGTAAACTGTCCTGCTACATCGGTCCGGCATGACCTCGTAAACTGTCCTGCTACAACGGTCCGACATGACCCCGTAAACTGTCTTCTACACCGGTCCGACATGACCCCATAAACTGTCTGCCATAACCATACAGTCTTCTACAACGGTCTGACACGACCATACAGTGTCTCCTATCCTATTTTATTTGTCAGTTTATTTTTCTATTTTGTTACTCTCTTCAAACTCAAGTTGGTTTGTGCCTATCCTCCTTGAGTTTGAGGGGGGCTGTTAGTGCATTATATTGTTAGTGTATTCTATGTTGTTATTAGCTGTAAAGTGTGTCCTAGCTGATCATAATGTCTTTGCTTTTGGTTGCTTTTGGGTGCATTGTTTGTAAACTTCTCCTTTATAAGGAGCTCCTGAACCATTGTACAAAATACATTCAATACATAAATCAATATACATAATTCATTCTCTGTATCTCTCTCTATTAATTTATCTTACAGGGTGCATGGGAGTAACTCAAACCTTTCGCATTTGCAATGATTCTATATGTAACTATTTTCCTTGGTAGAAACACTATATACTTGGTATTCTTACAATCTCGGTACCCAATGAAGCTTTGAACCACTCAGGTTACCAGGAATATCATTACAAGTTTCTTTTTCCTAAACTGTTTGCAGCAAATTATGATCTCTCAAATGCTTGGTGAGATTTTCTCTTATTTTTTATAAGAATTTTCTCTTTATGAATGAATTTTTGTTATGTTTTCGGATGGATGGCAAGCTCTACTTCCAAAACTTTCTATTTATATTCGCTGATACAAAAATGAGCACTCTTTCCTCTTAACAAAATAATTGCCTTGACCCTTACTCTGTTTTAGGAAACAGAGCCAAATAGTGTAGCTAGTTTGCTTAACAAACTTAACCCTATTCTAAAGCCTTTATCTGCTACTAACGAACAAATTCTACTCAACCTTCTACGCCCTTTTTGATTGACCGAGGGTGGCTTGAGGGAAAAAAATATCAGGTGAATTTTAGTGTAGCCATTATATCCATCCATCCAATTACGTGTGGTGACGTGAATTTTGACTTTTTTTTTTTAAGGGGTGAAAAATGATTACATACTCTCATGTCATTGGATGAATACATGACTTTAAAGTTGTTTCAATGTTTCAATGTTTTTTGTTATTCACCCAAAAAAAAAAAAAAAAAGAAATGTTTTTTTGACTTTTTTAAAGTTGTTTCAACTTTAAAGTTGCCTGTCATTTTTTTAGTGTGTTTTTTGGTTAATTTTGGATGTGTGTGTGAGAATGAACCACAATGGTTGTGCGAGACATGTCTTTCGAAAGAAGAAAAGGAAAAAGAAAATTCCGGAGACTACCAAATGTCCTCAGGTTTACCTTGTAGATTTTCATCAAAAATTGGTTTTTGAGTTAAAGTTTCATTTGCTCAAATTAGCTTATCCTTTCAATTTGGTATTTTCAATGATGGCAAATCAAAGAAATATTTCATCATTATTTATTTATTGATTGATTTGTTTGGCTAGATTATTGAAGCAATTTATCAAGAATGGGAACCAAAAAAAAAAAAGGAAAACACAAAATTAAAAATACTAAAAAATCTGACATTTAATTTTTTATTTTTGGTTCCTCAGCAGAATAACCTTACTTATTTTAACTCATTTTTTATAAAATTAGATTTTTTTTGTTATTTATGAATCTTTAAATATTTTAAGTAATTTTTTACATTTTAAATTTACTTAACTTAGATACAGTTACAAAATATAATATTTATAAAAAAAATTAAAAATTATTAAAGACAAAAAAATATAAAAATTATATACACTTTCATATTGTTGTGTATTTATTGAATTTTTTAAATAGATTTTTAGAAATATTTTATTTTTAAAATTATAATAACAATAATAATTTAAAATAAAAGTGAAAAAAAGAAAGTCAACTCATGCTCACACCACAATATGTTTGAAGAAGAAAAAGAAGATGATGTCAAAAATTGAATTGTAATAGTAATAACCAATCAACGACACAATTCGAATCTTCACGATGCTCTTCATTTCTTGCCTTTCATACATAGTAATTGAGAGGGAGATCGCCATGCATGTAGCTAAAGACAGCTTTCCTAAAGACAGCTTTACTCTGCCCATAATCGACCAACTGGTGGATCTTACAGCCGGACACAACCGGCTCAGTTTCTTAGACGCCTATCGCGGTTATCACTAGATCGCCATGCATGCACCCGACCACGAGATAACCTCTTTCACGATGCCAAGGGGATTGTTCTGCTATAGAGTCATGCCTTTTGGTTTGAAAAACGCCGGGGCGACTTTCTAGAGGATGGTGACCAAGATGGTCGCCCCTTTGCTAGGCCACACAATGAAGGCTTACATCGACGACATGGTGGTCAAAAGCAAGTAGCAGGCCGACCACTTGTCCGACCTAGCCGAGGTGTTCGCTATTCTTAAACAACACAAGCTTCGCCTAAATGCGTCAAAGTGTGCCTTTGGTGTAGGGTCAGGGAAATTCCTAGGCTTCCTAGTCACCAACTAAGGCATCGAAGCGGACGCTTCACAAATCAAAACCATACAAGAATTGAAGGAGCCCAACTCGGCGAAGGACATGCAACATCTTGCCGGTATGGCAGCCACGCTTAACCGATTCATAAGTCGGTCATCAAATCGTTGCCGCCCTTTCTTTCGAGCCTTGGAGTCCAAATTTGCATGGGACGAAGAATGTGACAAGGCCTTAACCGAACTCAAGACGTATCTGTCTTCCGCCCCACTCTTGGTGACCTCCAAGCTCAGTGAAGCACTCTACCTTTATCTGGTTGCTTCTCAACATGCAATTAGTGCAGTGCTCGTCCGGGCAGAAGGTATCCAACATCTCCCAATCTTTTACGTGAGCAAAACCTTACTATCGACAAAGTCGAGGTGCTTGCTATTGGAAAAACTTGCTTTAGCACTAATGATGGCCTCTAGGAAATTGGCGCACTACTTTCATGCTCACACAATCGTGGTGTTGACCGAATTCCCTCTAAAAGCCCTATTTGAACGGGCGGATTTTTCCGGCCGAATTCTGAAGTGGGCAGTCGAATTGGGGCAATTCGACATCAAGTTTCAACCCTGAACTGCCATCAAAGCCTAAGCATTAGCCGATTTTGTTACTAAACTCTCGCTTGGAATTCACATAGAATGCCCGGTGGATTTTACCGCGGCAGCTGGGGTAAAGGAGGTAAGTGCAACGGGAATTGCCCAATAGAGTGATGTCAGCGATGTGGAATTTGCACGCCTGTCTACAAATCCTTCAGACGGAGGTGTATTTCAGCCCGGCAGTGCGACGTTGGATTTAGGAATAACAGGTCAACCTGTTGGATCCGGTACCACACCGCCCAGGGGGGTTGAAGATATGTCTGTTAAAATCGTCAGCTGTGAGCTTGTGGTAGAAATAGCCGAGCAGTCGAGCCACCGTGATCACCTCGACCTACAAGCCTCCCAGGATCCCTCGGAATGCTGGAAACTTTTCATTAGAGAAATGTGAAAACTTTTTGTAGATGGCGCCTCAAACCGGCACGGCGCCAGGCTGGGCGTAATCTTGATCTCACCGGATGATCTAACCATCGAGCACACCATCATGCTCGGATTCCCTGTGTCAAACAAGGCTGAGTACGAAGCATTGCTGGCCGGACTTAAAAGCGCCCTCAAATTGCACACATCCGAGCTGATGGTTTACAACAACTCTCAACTCGTTGTAAACCAAGTGTCTGGAGAATACGAAACCAAAAATGACAGAATGGCCAAATACCAAGCTCTAGTAAGAGAACACATCAAGGAATTCCAAGCGATAAGAGTCCAGCAAATTGGCCGTGAAGAAAACAGCAAGCAAACGAGTTGGCCGGTATAGCTTCCATGTTCGATGGTTTAACTCCCAATCCTCTCCTGATTAAGTTTCTTCCAAGACCTAGTATTGAGGACTCGGAGCAGACAAAAAGTATTCTGTACCGAGCTTGGTCTCTCTTGGATGGACCCTATCATCCTTTTCTTGAAAGAACAGACCCTTCCGGCCAATAAAAAGGAAGCACATAAAGTCCGGGTGAAGTCAGAGCCGTTTTGGCTCTCTCCATCTGGCGATTTATATAAGAAGTCATTCGCCGGTCTGTACCTCAAGTGTGTTCATCCAAACAGCGTAGAAACTTTCCTTTACGAGATCCACGAAGGCATTTGCAAAAGTCACGTCGGGGGGAGATCTTTGGCCTACCGTGATATTTCGCAAGGATACTGGTGGCCGTGCATGCAAGCAGATGCGCAAAAATATGTTAGAAAATGCGAAAAATGCCAAAAGTTCACCCACCAAATTCACCAACCGGCCAGAGAACTTCTCCCCCTCACAAGTACTTGGCTTTTCGCAATGTGGAGGCTGTACATAGTGGGACCACTCCCAACAGCGCTAGGCAACCGGAAGTTCTTCATTGCGGCAACAGATTACTTCACCAAATGGGTTGAAGCCGAGCCCTTAGCGACCATCAAAGAAAAGGATGTCGAACAGTTTGTTTAGCAGAACGTGATAACGCTGTTTGGTGTCCCTAAGGCTTTGATCTCTGATAATGGCACCCAATTTGACGGGCGGCTGTTTAGAGGATTTTGTTAGGGATTGAAAATAGAATTCTATAATTTCACCCCGGCCTACCCTCAGTCCAACGGCCAAGCTAAAGCATCGAACAAGACCATTCTAGATGGATTGAAGAAAAGACTAGAGAAAGCCAAAGGCAAGTGGGCCGAAGAACTTCCTAGTGTCCTCTGGGCATATCGAACGACCCCGAGACGCTCGACCGAGGAGACTCCTTTTTCCCTGGCATACGGCATGGAGGCGGTTATTCTATTGGAGATCAGCATGCCTACCATCCGCAGCGAAACTTTTGAGCCCGAGCTGAACTCTGAAGCCATTGCCCTGGAATTGGACCTCGCTGACGAACGCCGAGAAAATGCGTTAATCCACATGGCTGCATATCAACAAGAATTATCCAGAAAGTACAAAAAAACAATGTACCCCAGACCGCTTAAAGTCGGGGATGGGTTTTAAGGAAGGTGATGGGAAACACACTGGTGTTTGGCGAAGGCAAGCCAGGGGCAAATTGGGAAGGGCCTTACAGGATAACCGGTCTAGCGGGCAAGGAAGCATACCACCTAAAGGTTTTGGATGGCAAAAGCGTACCCCGGCCATGGAATGCGGCCAACCTCAAGCTATACTATTTTTAGTCTTTATCTTTTGTGTGTAATTTTTTGTAAAAGGCGCAAGTTTTCCCCTCTGTCTACTAATGTAATCCCCTCAGTCATTTGTAATATGTAATAGAAATGAATTATTTTACATAGAAAGTATGTTGTCATTGAAGGACTGTAGTGCACCAGGGGCAACCACCTTTAAAGCTGAGGTGCCTTATCCCGGCTAGACGAGTTGATAATTTGCTCAACTCTAGAATTTTAGCAGAGATGTTTTGTCCCAGCTAGAGAGTTGATGATTTGCGCAATTTTAGAATTTTAGCCGAGATGTTTTATCCCGGCTAGAGAGTTGATGATTTGCTCAACTGTAGTATATAAACCGAGATGCCTTATCCTGGCTAGACGAGTTGATGATTTGCTCAACTCTAGAATTAAAACTGAGGTACCTTATCCCTACTAGACTAGTTGATGATTTACTTAACTTTAGAATTTTAGTCGAAATGTTTTATCCCGGCTAGAGAGTTGATGATTTGCACAATTCTAGAATTTTAGCCAAGATATTTTATCTCGAGATATTTTATCTCGGCTAGAGAGTTGATGATTTGCTCAACTCAAGTATATAAGCCGAGATGTCTTATTCCAGCTAGACGAGTTGATGATTTGCTCAACTATAAAATTTTAGCCAAGATGTTTTATCCCGGCTAGAGAGTTGATGATTTGTGCAATTCTAGAATTTTAGTCGAGATGTTTTATGCCGACTAGAGAGTTTATGATTTGCTCAACTCTAATATATAAGCCGAGATGCCTTATCCCGGCTAAAAGAGTTGATGATTTGCTCAACTCTAGAATTCTAGCTAAGATGTTTTATCCCGGCTAGAAAGTTGATGATTTGCTCAACTCTAGAATTTAAGCCGAGATCCCGGCTAGAGATTTGATGATTTGCTCAACTCTAGAATTTTGGCCGAGATGCTTTATCCCGGCTAGAAGAGTTGATGATTTGCTCAACTTTAGTATTTAAGCCGAGATGTTTTATTCCGGTTGGAAGAGTTTATGATCTGTTCAACTAAGGTATTTCAGTCGAAGTGCCTTATCTCAGCTATAAAAGTTGAGGATTTGCTCAACTCTAGGATTATGGCCGTGATGTTCTATCCTGGCTAGAAGAGCGGAGATTTTGTTTAACAGTGATGTTTTATCTCGGCTAGTGGAGTTTATAACTTATTCAATTTGGGGATTTTAACCGAGATGTTCATCCCGGCTATATGCATTGGTGACTTTGTTTACACAACGCCTAGAAGATTTCGTTTTTCAAGACCGAGGTAATTTTCTCGGCTCTATCAGTCTGTAACATGCCGGGCAAGAATAGTGCGGTTGCAAGATGAACAACAGCAAACATTAGCAGAAATATAAGTGAAATACAAACTTTTCATTGATAGAGAAATGTAGTACATATGGTGGGACAAGTAGCCCGGTTACATATAAAAAAGAAAAATAAAAAAGAGAGAACTCTTAATTAAACCAAGGAGGAGAGATCAGTGAAATCGTTCCTGGCGCCCTCCGCAGCCACCTCCAGATCAACCGTGGAGGAAATTTCTCTTACACCGGACTCCATTTGGCCGGTCTCCTTTAAGCGGCCTTCTTCCTCGGTATCCTCCTTGGCGACATGTCCGACCTCTTCCTCGGCCTCTTCTTGCAGCGCATTGAAGACTTTGTTCGCGTATGGCACCATGTAGGTCAGCAGAAAGGCAGCGGAGGGAGAGGTAAACACCTCTGTTCCAGATCCTTAGCTGAGCTATTCACAAGCAGCCTTCCAATCAGACTTAAAGAATATGTCCTTAGTGGCCTCGACCTGCTTGGTATAGCTATCTTCGGCCTCCATGAAATCGAGATTGTTTGCCACGTCCACTTCATCTTTTCTTGATTGCTTTAACACTTTCAGCTCGGCCCGGAGAGCGTCTCTTTCTTTCTCGGCAGATCCAAGTTGGCCGAGCAATTTGGTGTTGTCCGCGTTGGCCATCTCCAACGAAACCTTAGACCTCCCTAGCTCGGTTTCCAGATGCTTGACCTGATTGGAGGCATCGGTCACCTTTTGCTGGAGTTTATAAATTCGGTCCATCACAAGATGCTATTTCTGGATGGCCTGTAAGAGGACGTGTTACAGTTCAAATAAGAAGATTAGCCATGAAAACACTTGACCAAATTTGAGTAAACGTGCAGAGCTTTTACCCTGGTCATGGATTTAACCGAGGACTTCACAAGGCGGGTGTCGGGCACGTGGTCACTGCCGGTTACGTCACTCAGCAAAAGCAATGCTTTTGTCAGATCAAAAGCCAGGAGGTGTTCTTTATCGCCCTTGGCTAAGGCGTTGGCCGGGATCTCCTTACCTCAGTGTTTCAACTGTGGTTGCTATGGGGGCGTTGGCTCAGATTCCTCCACCGATTGCTCGGTGCTCAACTCGACCACAAGCTCGGCTATTAGATCAGCGGACTGAGGCCTTTTTTCGGCTCGACGACTTTCCTTGCTAGCCTGCGCCGTAGTGGTCGACTCTAGTGCAATCACAATCCCAGATGTTTGACCGGCAGTAGAGGCGTGGGGGGGGGGATGCTCGGCAACTTGGTGGATGTAGCGGTGATGAGATTCTTGATACGGCTCCGTTTGGCCATTTCTTCTTCCTCGGTTAGCTAGATTAGGGACACATTCGGTAGTGTTAGATCAGGCGGTGGGGCTGGTGTTCGTAGAAAGTCTGTGACTCTACTTCTGCGGGGAGCCGTGTATCGATAGCTTGGTACGTAACCAAGAAGGTCATGGCAATCTCGATGACGATACCGCAACACAGCTTTGATGGCAGCCTCGTTTGGGTTAAAGTAATTCGCTTGCAAGGCTTCGATAGCTGCAAGGAAAAGAGCAATTAGTACAAAACAGTAAAGGAAAGTAATTTGACCGGTCAGTGAGCACGGCTTACATGTCGAACCGAAGTTCTTGCTGATGTACCAGCTGGGCACATCAGCCGTCTCATAATTCCCAGATACCCAAAAGAAGTCGTTGTCATGCATATCTTTATCCGGGGTGCCAGTTACCAGTTTTTCTTTACCCGGTCTAATCTTCAAATAATAGTTAAACACATCGGCTGTGTGCCCAAGGGTGTACTGGTGTAAAATCTCGGCCAATCCTAGGTTCAGGCCAAGCCGGTTGTTCAGCTCGGCTACCCCGTTTATTATTCTAAATGTATTTGTCGAAACTTGTGTTGGCGCTAGCCCAGTACACCTAAGGAACTCACACATTAGAGGCTAAATCGGGAAATGTAAGCCTCCTTCGACTATAGACAACATGGTGAAGGGGCATTGGTCCAGTCTACCCCATGGGGTGGTGTCCTCTACATCGAGCTCAAGGTGGACGTCTGCAGGAACGGCATATTCCTCCCAGAACACGGCTAGTGCGCCCGGCATGTTAATGAGGAAGCGGTAACGCCCCATGTGAAGCCGGCTGGTTTCAGCACGGCTATGTTGGTTTGGCAGAGTTTCGTGCGATGGCTGCTCGGCCTTTGAGAGCCCTGGGGTTGGTGTCTGGTCTCCTAGGACTCTGCAGTAAAAGGAAAGTATAAGTGATAGCACGGTTGCGCAAATGAGCTCGACTTTAGCCCGGACACTGGATGTGCGACATTACTCGGTAGCTCAGTCGCTCAAGCGGACTAAATATTAGCCCAGTCAAGCGGCCTCACATTCTTTTAGCTCGGTTCCCACCCAAGTCTCACAAACTTGCAACTTACTCGGTTTTGGTATGTTTTGGGATCAAATGAAGACCTGGAGCCCGGTCTGTCCCAGATCCTCGCGTGTTCATCACAGAAGATGATGAACAGTTGAGGGAGAAGGGGCAGAGGTGGTTTTTGGGGCTACATCCTAAGTTAACTTTATTCGAAGTCCTAAAACTTACTGCCATTGTGCCCTAAACTCAACTATGACAATCACAAGCCCAACTATACAACGAAAACATGAAATAACAAATGAAGAGCAATGGAGGGTTAAGGACTTACAGACTAGGGCACGGATGGTGGCTTGAAGTGGTGGGACAGGGCCTCCAACGACGGCGAAGGTGTAGAATGGGCTCGCGAGTATGCTCTGATCTTAATAGTATTGGCGAGGGCGAGAGCTCTAGTTCGCAAGGTGGTTTTGATAATGAAGATGAACAGAACAGGAAGGGAAATAAAAGGAAGGGCGACGGGTATAAGAAGGAAAGAGAAGCACCAAAATTTGAATATGAAGAGGCAGCGGGAGGCGGCTGGGTTGGCTGCTCGAGGCTATTGAATGGACGACACGTGTCTGTAATGACGGCGGCGTCAGTACTAAAAAGACAGGTTGGTAAGTCGAGGCGCCGACCGAGCAAGTCAAAAGACCGACATGGGATTTAGCGCAGTGAACATCTTGCGATGTAAGGCCAGGCTGAGGATTGACCCTGGCCGGAGCATATAATCCCAGTCACGCTAGTGCGGACGGAATTAAGGGGCAATTGAGAGAGAGATTTCATAATCCAGCTTTGGGCCATGGTAATGACCAAGCTAAAATTAGTTCGAGCATGTTTGGGCCGAGCTGGGTTGGGCCAATCCAAGAACAGTGCGCACGGTTAAAGCCCATCTCAGATTTGGCCGGGATAAGTTCTCTGCCAGGCCGGTTCACGTTGTTTGATCGTTGCAATCGGCGTGCAAGATCCTCCACAGACCGGCCCAACCGCGCAAGAGCTTGGTCATGATGAAGAGCTGCTAAGCTCGATTATAACGGAGCTTGTCTCAGAGCGTTGCTTGTCTCGGAGGTTGTACGGTCATGGGGAGATGGGGCAGCGTCGCCGGGCTGTCCGTTCGTGCCAACACCATTTGGCAGTTTGGTTAGGTGGTGTTTAGCTGTATTTGCGCTAACACGTAGGAAAGTGAGATATGAGAGCAGGTCCACGCGTCAAAGGACGAATGGACGCAGAGGTACGCGCAGATAGTATATAAACGTGACTGCGCCCCCCATGCTGGGGGATGGAACATCTTCTAGTAAGAGAAACATTAGCACATTATTTTCTCTCTCTTCTCTCTTTCTGAGTGTGTGTTAACTTGACCGTTGAACGGGTTTTCTGGCAACACACCGGCAGGTAGCTCACCGCCGTTGTGTTCGCAGGTTAGTCGGAACGAAGCGGAGCTTGGACATGAGGAGTACGGGCGGTATCGGATATTTGCTCCCCGTACAGTAATACACAGCTTGAAGAAGATATCAGGAAGAGTTTATGCTTCTTCCATTATTGGACGAAGAGGAATTGCTGATTACAATTGTCTACTAAAAGGTACAATATTATTTGATCACTCTAGAATTAATCATCCCTCCTCCTCATTCTTATATGTTCTGTTTCCTTGTTCTCTCTTTACCACCCTCATTAGCCCTAGTTCTCATGAGCACACTAATCGGAGCACTATACCAGATAGGAAGAGTTGGCCTCTCTCTAGATTTACGTGTATATGCTGGCTGGGCTTTGCAAAAATAGATACATTGAGGAAGCAATATAACTGTTTGAGTCTATTAAAAAAAAAGAATGTTGTTCTTGCCAAATGAAGCCCTCAATGACACGTTATTACACCTTGTGTTGGTAGATGAACAACATTCACATTGTGCAACGATCGAACCACTAACTAACTTTCTTTCATATTTTTATAGAATTGTGATCCTAATTTCAGCTTATCAGCATCAAACAAGAGTAACAGATCAATTTAAATTCAGCACCATATTAGCTCCAACAAGCAATCTATTTAAACAACCAATAGCCTAGAGAAAACTTCAAATCACTATTTTTCCAAGTTTTAGAGTTTGTGCTTAATTACCAAAGTGGACTCCCAAATAAAGAACCATTCAATGCATGAGATTTTCTGTCACGACCCCACTCCGCCCCTAGTAGAATGGTGCCGTGATGGCCAGTAATCCGAGATTACCAAAGGCCAACTTACAAGGATTCACACACAATCAGAGTATACATATGGGGCTTACATGTGCGAAAGCAATAAAATTCAATCTAATTAGTCCATAAGAGCTGTGCATAGATTAAATGAAATGACATACATTTTAATATAGTTTTACAACTTGAATACAATCAAAATAAATACATAATACATCTTGATCAAAAGGCTTCTCAAGCCGACATAAACAAAAGAAATAAACTACAAGCCAAGAAGCATGATCTTCAAGATGCTAGCAAAAGTATGAATCCAAAACAAGCTTGGAAAATGCACCTAGGCGTCACCGCCTTCTTGCTCAACACCTACATATATATAAGGAGATGGTGAGCTTGGATACTCAGTGAATGGTATAAGTAATAAAGGTTTAAATGAATGATATCCGAGATCTTTTCCAAAACAATACATATCATAACTTTACAAATCAAAGGGATGAACCAAGTTCATCTATCAAATCTTTCAAAGCTTCTTGGATGTTAATAGCATCTACATAATACCAAAGGATGACATTCTGAACAAACAAACCCACGCGGAAAACCGTCAGTGGCAAAACAAGGGTGCAGTTGCATTATAGTCCCCTGGCACTAATGACTTTCAAAACAAGGGTGCAGTTGCATTATAATCCCCTAGCACTAAGGACTTTTCCAGAATATCATCATAACAAATATAATACTTGATACAAAAAAACTAGAGATAATCATTCATGCTTAATCAAATACTTTTCTAAAACGAAGCAAAGCTTTATCAAAACTTTATAACATAGCTTTATTAAAAATACCACTCATATAGCTCTTCGGGTGTAGGGATTAAGGCAAGGATCCAAGACCTACAAATATGTAACGCCCTCAAAATAAACCCATAAATCATACATTCTGGACACGCTTAAACATAATAGAATGAAGCCTAATCACATTTCATCAGAATATTCATTACAAATTGTATTATATATTGACAACAAAAGTAAATGCCCTATAGGCTTACAACTTTCCAAGTCAACACTTGGTTACAAAAGAAGAGTACTAACTCTACACAAAAGAAGCCCTTGACTTGATATACATGTAATACAAAAATGTAATCACAGAAGATGTCCCAGCCACTAAGTCTCTCAAGCTACGTCATTGGAGGCGGCATGCTACATGTACCTGAAAATGATGTCCCATATAGGGTGAGCCAATGCCCAGTAGAGATATGCTAAACATAACATGAGCAATAACTAAAACATTAGCATTTGATAAATGTTTAGCTTGACAAAACTCAACTTATAAACATGGCTCAGAACCTGGCTAAAGAACTGAAATAAGACTACATCTCTACCAACAATACTATAAACTACCATTTCACGGAAATTTCATCCGCGGGATCGGCACCCATGTATAATTATGTTTGAATTGCCATTTTACGGAAATTTCATCCGCGGGACTCGGCACCTACGTATAGATATTTTCGGATTGCCATTTTACGGAAATTTTGTCCGCAGGACTCAGCACCCATGTATAGATGTTTAGATGGCCATTTTACGAAAATTTCATCCCCGGGACTCGGCACCCATGTATAGATATTTTCAGATTGCCATTTTATGGAAATTTCGTCCACAGGACTTGGCACCTATGTATTCAAATACACAACTTGATTAGTTTTAATTTTCCTAACCATCATGCAGTGTCTACAACAATCAAGACTATCCTCCACCGATAGCCCAAAGCAGTTATTTCTAAACAGATAAATCATGCCCCAACTCGATTTCATAACAAATGTCATTAATTACACTAATGACCCAAATATACCCAAATGTGGCATTTTTTCCCATCTTCTCAATATTGACCCAGAGGTCCAAATATTATCAACAACTACAATAATCCCCTTTTTAGACTCAAAACACATGCGTATGAGCCAAATAAACAAAAACCCCTTTTTAAACATTATGCATCTCAAACCCTAACATCCCAAAACCAAACTATTTATACAAAAGCCCAACATTTAGGTTAAAACCCATAAAGATGAGTAGGAATCCCTACCTCAAAAGATGAAACCCAACGAAGAAGGTGAAGAAAACGAAGATGCTCCAAATTCCTAAATTCTCGGATCAAAATGTAGCCCTCGACGATCAACACACTTTTTACAAAGGCCAAAGGGTGAGAGATTACTCTAACTAGATCAAATCCTAGAGAGAAGTGGAGGTTTTAGTGAGAGAAGCTCTCCAATGGCTATTTTGAAAAGTAAGAGAGAGAGATGGAGTTGAAAAAGTGATCCAAAAAGCTAAATCTCGGAGTGATATACACGTCTCCCCGCTCGAGCGTGGAATTCCCTGCTCGAGCGTCAGACACAAACTCACGCTCGAGCGTCCAAACCCCCGCTCGAGCGCCGGATACACGCTTCCAGAACTTTTGCAGAACCAGGTCCCCACTCGAGCGTAAAACTCCCCACTCGAGCGTCACACACAAACTCACGCTCGAGCGTCGAAACGCCCGCTCGAGCGTCGAAACGCCCGCTCGAGCATCAAACACTGCAGAGGAAAATACTGGGAGATGGAAATTTATGCTCGAGCGTCAAAACTCCCGCTCGAGCGGAGAGGCAACAATAAAGGGCCCACTCGAGCGTCAAAACTCCCGCTCGAGCGGAGAAGCAACAATAAAGGGCCCGCTCGAGCGTCAAAATCCCCGCTCAAGCGTGAAGGCCAAAATCTGGACAACTACTATTGGTTTCAAAGCACAACCAACCTGTTTCAAACCTGCCCAACACAACCCAAGACTCAAATACGAAGAGTAAAGGATGGAAATGAGAATGAAACAACAACACATCCACGGAACCGAGTCCGGAATACAATAAATAAAGAGAGGCAAAACCAAGATCGCTATAACCTCCCCCCCTTAAAGAATTTTGTCCCCGAAATTAAGTACAGGTTTTTCAAAAACATGCTTTCTCGATTACCAACATTATTACAATATAAAATTCAATAACTTGACCCATTACCGGTCATTCCATCTCTATTCAACAAGCAAACTTCTAACATATTCTCCAACATGCATTATCAACATGCATCACAAAACAAATTCAATGCCAAAATTATATTTGCATTTCTAAAACAGAGTTAATATATGCAATGTCAAAATAAACTTCCATTACAAGGCAAGTTCCACAATATTCCCATAAACCAAAACATTCACAATGTTTTACAACTTAAGACATATTTAATGCTCTTAAAGTTCATCAATATTACAAAATCCCAACACATGGTTAAACATTTACAAACAAGTCCGGATATTTCTCACAGACATCCACCTCACGTTCCCAAGTGGCTTCCTCCACTCCGTGATGTTTCCAAAAAACCTTTACCAAGGGGATAGTCTTGCCTCGCAAGACTTGATCCCGCCTATCCAAGACCCGCACCGGCCTCTCCTCATACGAGGCATCCTCGTCTACCTCTAAGTCGGTCCAATCCAACACGTGCGATGGATCCAGCTCGTACTTCCGAAGCATACTAACATGAAACACGTCATGCACTTCGGACAACTGCGACGGCAAAGCTAAACAGTAAGCAATCTCCCCAATCCTCTCAAGGATCTCAAAGGGACCGATAAATCGAGGGGACAACTTCCCACTCTTCCCAAACTTCATCAAACCCCGCCTAGGTGATATTTTCAAGAAAACATGATCACCCACCTCAAATGCCAAAGGCCTCCTCCTACGGTCGGCGTAACCCTTTTGGCGACTCTGAGCTGTAACAAGCCTCTTACGGACAAGCTCAATTTTCTCTGTCGTCTCCCTTACCAACTCCGAGCCCAACAAAGGTGCATCACCCACTTCGGCCCAACAAACCAGAGACCTACACGGTCGGCCATACAAGGCCTCAAACGGCGCCATACCGATACTAGACTGAAAGCTGTTGTTGTGGGCAAACTCCATCAAGGACAAGTGCCTCTCTCACATCCCACTAAAGTCAAGGACACAACCTCGAAGCATATCCTCAAGGATCTGAATTGTATGTTAGGACTGTCCATCAGTCTGAGGATGGTAAGCTGTGCTAAAGGTCAGCTTAGTGCCCAAGGCACTCTGCAAACTCTGCCACAACCTTGCAGTAAAACGAGGATCTCTATCAGAGACGATCGATACTGGGACCCCGTGTAACCTCACTATGTCTCGAATATACAAGTCAGCAAGATGATCTACCAAATCTCTCACGCGCATAGGAATAAAGTGCGCTGACTTAGTCAACCGGTCTACAACCACCCAAATAGCATCACTACCCCGCTGAGTCCTCGGAAGACCTACAACGAAGTCCATGGTGACATGCTCCCACTTCCACTCGGCAATAGGCAAGGGTTGCAACAAACCCGTTGGCCTCTGATGTTCAGCCTTCACTTGTTGACAAGTAAGGCACTTCGATACGAAAACTGCCACATCTCTCTTCATACCCCTCCACCAAAACTGACGACCTGGATCACGATACATCTTGGTACCTCTCGGATGTACCGCAAGGCGCGAATGGTGAAACTCTCGGAGTACGTCCTCTCGACAAGACTCCGGCACAAACAGACAGTCTCGGTATCTCACACTCTGGTCGGGATATACAGTCAAACCCTTCTCAACCTTCCCACTAGAGATCTTATCTCGAAGGGATTCTACCTCAAGGTCACCTCTCTGTGCCTCTAACACTCGATTCACAAGTGTAGGCTGTACAACAACAGAAAACAAGGCCGCAGCCTCAATGGATTCACCCAGAAGCAAATCGAACTCGCCCAGTGCACCTAACATCTCCCACTTCCGGATGGCTATACAGGCAACATCACTAATGGATTTCCTACTAAGGGCATCGGCCACAACATTGGCCTTTCCCGGGTGATAATGCAACTCAAAGTCATAATCTTCTATGAACTCCATCCACCTTCTCTGCCTCAAATTCAAGTCTCTCTATGTAAACAGATACTTCAAACTCTTATGGTCTGAAAATACCTCGAACCTCTCACCGTAAAGGTAGTTCCTCCAAATCTTCAAGGCAAAAATCACACCTGCTAATTCTAGGTCATGTGCAGGGTAATTCTTCTCGTGTGTTTTTAACTGACGTGAGCCATAAGCTACCACTTTTCCCTCTTGCATCAGCACACAACCCAAACCCTCTCGTGAGGCATCACAATAAACCACATAACCCAAACCTCTCTCCGGAATAATCAAAATCGGAGCGGTGGTCAATCTAACCTTCAGTTCTTGGAACGACTCATCACAAGTCTCACTCCATACAAATTTCACCCCTTTTTGCGTCAATCTAGTCAACGATGAAGCTAACTTGGAGAAATCTTTCACAAACCGGCGATAATACCCAGCTAATTCCAGAAAACTGCGGATCTCAAAAACACTCTTAGGTTGTGCCCAACGCTGCACTGCATCTATCTTGGATGTATCAACAGATACTCCTTCCCCGAAAATCATATGGCCTAAGAACTTGACCTCTCCTAGCCAGAACTCACACTTCCCAAACTTGGCATACAGCCTATGGGCTCTAAGCAACTCAAGCACCACTCTCAAGTGTTCCTCGTGCTGCTCCTCAGAATATGAATAAATCAGGATGTCGTCCACAAAAACGACTACAAAATGATCTAGGAATTCCCAAAATATCCAGTTCATCAAATCCATAAACACTGTCGGTGCATTGGTGAGCCCAAATGGCATCACCAGAAACTCATAGTGGCCATACCGCGTACGAAATACCGTCTTCGGAATATCCTCCTCTTTGACTCTCAACTAATGGTAACCTGATCTCAAGTCTATCTTGGAGAAGCAACGGGACCCTTTTAACTGGTCAAATAAGTCATCTATACGGGGCATAGGGTACTTACTCTTAACCGTAGCCCGATTCAATTTTCGGTAATTGATACAAAGTCTCAAGGCACCGTCTTTCTTTTTAGCAAAGAGGGTCGGTGCTCCCCACGATGAAACACTGGGGTGAACAAAACCCTTATCTAACAACTCCTGGAGCTGAATCTTCAACTCACTCAACTCGACTGGAGCAAAACGGTAAGGTGCCATAGAAATCGGTGCCGTGCCGGGCACTAAGTCAATAGAGAACTCTATCTCTCGATGAGGTGGTAAACTAACAAGGTCCTTGGGAAAGACATCCGAATACTTGCAAACCACTCTCGGCAACTCAACTCCGGTCTCATCACACTCACTACTCAAAAGGCTAGCAAGAAGACCACTAAGCTCACTCCGCCCTCGCAGATCATACACCGATGGTAACACACTACCAACCCGATCCCCCAAGAAATGGAAACATTTCCCGCTCAAGTTACATACTGTGACTCTCTGGCAATAACAATCGATGACAGCCCGGTATGACGATAGCCAGTCCATACCCAGAATCACATCAAAACCCGACATAGGCATAACTACCAAAGGAAATAGAAGTCGGCGGCCGGCAACCTCTATGTCACAACTTCTACATCCGTGTTTCAAAATCAATTCGCCCCCAACAGGAGATATAACACACATAGGAGATACTAACTGTGCCAACTCCAATCCCAAAACAGATGCAAATGCAGCAGATAAAAAGGAATGAGATGCACCAGTATCAATCAACACATTGGCAACCAAGTTGCAAAACAAAAAGGCACCTCTCACAATAGATGGAGCCGATACAAGATCCTGCGCGGTAATAGCATACACGCGCCCTGTAGACCCCTGATCCACCTGCTTTCCTCTCGGAGCAAAGGACTGATACACAAACTGAGATGATGAAGCCCCTTGATTGCCCCTCGAGGCCTGAACAGACTGTGCTGGCTGTGAACTCTACATCTGTCTCAAACCAGACGCACCGGGTGTACCACCCAACTGTGGGCAGAACCTCTTCAGGTGTCCTGCCTGACCACACTAACAACAAGAGGACGATCGGCCTTTGCCCTGACTCTGGCTCTGAGGTCGAGCTGAAGATGAAGTTGCTTCCTAACCTCCTCCCCTCTATGGGCAAGCTGGAGACTTGTGGCCCAGCTAACCACACTTGAAGCAGGTAAAGTCTCCCTGGGTGCCTCTCCTAGAAACCGAACCCGGTACTGGAAAGGTAGATCTCGCTAAAGCACTCTGGGACTGCTGAAGGTTAGAACCCCTCTGCCTCCTGTCATCCCCCTGGCCATTCTGACTCCTCTTGGAGCCCCTCATCCTTTCCTCCTCCTCCATTATAGACTCCATATGGGTCGCGGCATCCACAAGACGCCCATATTCCCGGATCATGGATCCCCCAACCCTCATCTTGAGGCCATGCCTTAACTTCCTTTCGAACTCAATACAACGGCGTTCCTCCGACGCCACTAGCTTAGGTACAAACCTGGACAAACTGCTAAAGGTGGCCTCAAACTCGGCCACAAATAAACCTAGCTGCTTGAGTTGGCAAAACTGGTCCCTCAACTTTTCCCTGATAGCTGGGGCTAAATACTTCTCTTGGAAAGCATCTACAAAGTCTCCCAAGTGCCAACAATACGGCCCCTCGTGAACTTCCACCATTGACCCGCATCTCCCTTAAGTTGGAAAGATGCCAAGGTCACCTTTAATACCCCATCCTCGATACCAATCATGTCAAACGTCTTGGTCATCTGCTCTAACCACTCATCCGCCTTAAGTGGCTCCTTTGGATCCTCAACAAACTCCTCCGGATTAGACCGGAAGAACTCCCTCTTCTGAAAGGAAGGCCCTGCATCAACAACCTGGGCCTACACTGGAGCCTGAACTGGAGCCTCAGCTCTGAGAATACCCATGGATTCCCTCAAAGCATCTACTATCCCACGGGCTAAGGCGCCCATAGCCGGCTGTCCTGCTGGCTCGGCCACATTGGCCTGACCAACCCCTTCCTACTGCGTCGGAATATCATCCAGTATAGGCATTTCCTGCCTCCTAGGCCTGCCTCACCTACCACCACGTCCTCGTCCTGACATCCTAATAAAGGTAACGAAGAACATTAGCACATTCACAAATGTGCCGAAGCTAAAACACTCGCGTCCTAATGCAATGGACAACTGTAATTCACTCCAAGTAAGCACGTAATCACATAAGCACCTACTAATTTCATTTTCGGATAATGATGGTCCCAATGAGTTACTAGAGTTCCGGTTAGAAACAGCATTGATCAAGTGCTTTTCCAACAAGACTCATAGAAACCCAAGGATCCAATCAATCATCCTAGAAACTAAATCTCATACCCAAATAGTCACATAAACATGTTATCACATAAGCATATAACACTACATCTAAGTCTCTATCAAGCGAGACGAACCCATTGTGGTACTAACCACTTCCCGCGTACCCAAAGTATTTGAACCCGGTACGCTCTGATACCAAGTTGTAACGCCCTCAAAATAAACCCATAAATCATACATTCTGGACATGCTTAAACATAATAGAATGAAGCCTAATCACATTTCATCAGAATATTCATTACAAATTGTATTATATGTTGACAACAAAAGTAAATGCCTTATAGGCTTACAACTTTCCAAGTCAACACTTGGTTACAAAAGGAAAGTACTAACTCTACACAAAAGAAGCCTTTGGCTTGATATACATGTAATACAAAAGTGTAATCACAGAAGATGTCCCAGCCACTAAGCCTCTCAAGCTACGTCCTTGGAGGTGGCATGCTACCTGTACTTGAAAATGATGTCCCATATAGGGTGAGCCAATGCCCAATAGAGATATGCTAAACATAACATGAGTAATAACTAAAACATTAGCATTTGATAAATGTTTAGCTTGAAAAAACTCAACTTATAAACATGGCTCAGAACCTGGCCAAAGAACTGAAATAAGACTACATCTCTACCAACAATACTACAAACTACCATTTCACGAAAATTTCATCCGCGGGATCGGCACCCATGTATAATTATGTTTGAATTGCCATTTTACGGAAATTTCATCCGCGGGACTCGGCACCCATGTATAGATATTTTCGGATTGCCATTTTACGAAAATTTCATCTACAGAACTCGGAACCCATGTATAGATGTTTAGATGGCCATTTCACGGAAATTTCATCCGCGGGACTCAACACCCATGTATAGATATTTTCGGATTGCCATTTTACAAAAATTTCGTCCGCAGGACTCGGCACCCATGTATTCAAATACACAACTTGATTAGTTTCAATTTTCCTAATCATCATGCAGTGTTTACAACAATCAAGACTATCCTCCACCGATAGCCCAAAGCAGTTATTTCTAAACAGATAATACATACCCCAACTCAATTTCATAACAAATGTCATTAATTACACTAATGACCCAAATATACCCAAATGTGGCATTTTTTCCCATCTTCTCAATATTGACCCAAAGGTCCAAATATTATCAACAACTACAATAATCCCTTTTTCAGAATCAAAACACATACGTACGAGCCAAATAAACAAAACTCATTTTTAAACATTATACATCTCAAACCTTAACATCCCAAAACCAAACCATTTATACAAAAGCCCAACATTTAGGTTAAAACCCATAAAGATGAGTAGGAATCCCTACCTCAAAAGATGAAACCCAACGAAGGAGATGAAGAAAACGAAGATGCTCCAAATCCCTAAATTCTCGGATCAAAATGTAGCCCTCGACGATCAACACACTTTTTACAAAGGCCAAAGGGTGAGAGATTACTCTAACTAGATCAAACCCTAGAGAGAAGTGGAGGTTTTAGTGAGAGAAGCTCTCCAATGGCTGTTTTGAAAAGTAAGAGAGAGATGGAGTTGAAAAAGTGATCTAAAAAGCTAAATCTCGGAGTGATATACACGTCTCCCTGCTCAAGCGTGGAACTCCCCGCTCGAGCGTCAGACACAGAGTCACGCTCGAGCGTCCAAACCCTTGCTCGAGGGCCGAATACACGCTTCTAGAACTTTTGCAGAACCAGGTCCCCGCTCGAGCGTAAAACTCCTCGCTCGAGCGTCACACACAAACTCACGCTCGAGCGTCGAAACGCCTGCTCGAGCGTCAAACACTACAGAGAAAAATACTAGGAGATGGAAATTTACACTCGAGCGTCAAAACTCCCGCTCGAGTGGAAAAGCAACAATAAAGGGCTCGCTCGAGCGTCAAAATCCCCGCTCGAGCGTGAAGGCCAAAATCTGGACAACTACTGTTGGTTTCAAAGCACAACCAACATGTTTCAAACCTGCCCAACACAACTCAAGACTCAAATACGAAGAGTAAAGGATGGAAATGAGAATGAGACAACTGCACATCTACATAACCGAATCCGGAATACAATAAATAAAGAGTGGCAAAACCAGGATCGCTATAAAATACATAATAAAGTCTATTGAATGCACTTCAAGAAGACAAGAAGAGATGCTCAAAGATGGATATGAAATGCACTCTCAAGACAAGCCTCACATGAATGCAAATAATCCCGACATTTCCTAAAAGACTAGGTCAAGTCAAAGCAAAACATGCTGGAAGTTAAAACACTGTTTTTCATCTCGGGGAAAACATGCTGGGTACCAACGAGGTCTTTGCCGAGGTCCCACACCTCTTGGCCGAGGTGTGGTTACCAAGGCTTCGGCGAACGGCGGTCTGTCGGGGTGTTCATGAAAGATAGACTAATGGTGCAAGTGATCATGCAAGGTAGGCCAAGATGAGATACGATGCTTGGCCTAAGTGTGAGATGTAGGAAAGAGTGGTCTTGGTGACCACACCTAGGGAAAGGTGAAGTCTGGAAATCTGGATTTCCTTCCTTGAAGCACATGAAGAACATAAAGAACATGAATGCTAAAATCATAACTTCTTTATTCAAAATCTGAGATTTCATGCTATGAGTTCAAAAACATGGACCTTGGTACCCATACTTGAAGATCTTAAGAAAACAAACACAAAAACATGGATCTTGATACAAACTTTCGGATCAAAACATGATTTTTCTTCAAGAACACAAGAACATCATTCTCTTTCTAAAACAACTTTAAATCAATGCATGGCTCATGAATCATGCTAGATCATGCAATGCAATCGGATCAACATAAAGAATAACAAGAGTAAATCAAGATTCTAACCTCAAAACACGAATTAAACGGCTCAAACTCTAAAGATCAAGCTTGGGATCTAGCTCTCTCACTCTAACTTCCCTTTCTCTTCCTAGAGCTTCTCTCTCTACCATGCAAGAGATATGACACAAAATGATACATTTCTAACTCTGCCGGCTGACTTAACCCTCTGTTAGGACACGTGACAACGGCTGATTGGATCTCCTCAAAAAGGTGACTGAGTGAAAAGACAAGGCTATGACAAAGTGTGTATGACAAGCAAGGTAACAAGGGCACTCCGGCGGGTAATGACCTCGGATTGGGACAAGGCTTCTGCAAGTAAGGTCTCAATGATCTCGGCTAAGAAGGACAACACTTGGCCTAGCTGTGCCACACCTCGGCCTAGATGTGCCACACCTCGGTCTAGGTCATACCAGTCCAGGAACAAGATCACCAGGTGCAGGGATCAAAGATCTCTAATACCTAAAGGATAACATCTCGGCTTAGATGATGCATATCTCGGCCTAGGTGATGAACACCTCAGCCTAGATGACGACATCTCGGCCAATATGCCAGGGCAAAGCTGGAGGTCAACCAAAGTGGTTCCAAGATGGTCCTAGGTATAAGAGATTCAAAGGTGTGACCTAGGCTTAAGATGACCTCGACTAAACACACACTAAACAAGGAACAAAGCATGCAACAACACTTAGATAAAACAAAACAAGATTTCATGAATGCAACTTAACAAGACAAAATCATATAAATGTATGTGAGCATGACTAAGGCAAAGTGAGGGTTGTTACATTTTCGCTAAAGCGGGATCTTAAATATGGTAAAATGTACATTGTCTCACTCTTATTTTGGAGAGACTATTTATGTAATTCAAATGCATGCCATCACAAACATTAATAGCAAATCTTATTATTGGGCCAAACTGTCATTCTTAAAGAGTACTTTCAAATACATAAACAAATTCAAACATTACATTTTTTATATTTTTATTAAAATATGGAATATGACAATATTATTTATGAGCGCCGTCATGAGAGATTTTGAAAGAGAGCTGATTTCAATACCTTTGACATTTTTCGTCAAACTAGTGAGTTCTTAGTTTTGTTTGATAGAGGACTTCCACTACTACCATTTATGGATAAAAGTTGTATATATATGATTAATTTATATATATATATATATATATATCTCACATGGGAGGGAACATAGACAAACACAACTTAACAGCTTCATAGCAAACTATAGAACACCAAAATCATTATAATTTAAATGAAGTTGTTATGGTATGCATTTTAAAAAATGTGTCATAATATGCATAATATAATTATGATATTTTGTAACAAACATCACCCTAAGTCATTACTCTACGCACTAAAATAATTCATAACATTTATACTAAATTCATAACATTATTTTAAAGGTGCACATCTTATATTTGTTTATTACAAAGTGACCTAACACATCACAAACACTTCACTTTCATCAAAAGAAATAAAATTAAATAAAAAATTTATCATGAAATGTATCAAACATGTAACAAGAAAATTTTCTATCAAAGAACAAATTTATCATTAATTCTTTTCATTTAGATTCAGTGAAATCAATTATTTATGTCAATCATCTCCATCATCATTTGATCATTTTCATGATCACTATCAATTGCTATTGTTGATCAACTTCATCGTATGCAATGTTTCATATTTTGGTAAAATAATAGTACAATGACCACAAAACATAATAAATAAAAATATGTTTGAATAATGATATAATGACTACATTTACAGATCATGTTTTATTTTTCCTCTCATATTACAAAATTTCATTAGTTAAATGAGTTACATAATCATATTTACATATCTTCTATTTACCCTCTCATGTTTATAAAATTTCGTTGGTTCAATGAATTACATTACTTATATCAGTTATCAGTCTATTATAATAAATAAAATAGTAAATTAAGTATGACAAATAAATATAAATGTAATTTTAATAACAAATAGAGAGCAGATAGGAGAGAAGAAAAAACATGGCCTTTGGCTTTTTATCTGTATATTATATAAAGAAAATAGGGTTTCTAATAAGAAGTCTCTTAAGAGGTCCAAACTCTCATTTTAAAATTATTGATTTTT
Organism: Camellia sinensis; assembly: GCF_055761805.1. Lineage (NCBI taxonomy): Eukaryota > Viridiplantae > Streptophyta > Magnoliopsida > Ericales > Theaceae > Camellia > Camellia sinensis. Next base: position 181,499,078 of record NC_138966.1, read on the forward strand.
TAATTTATAAAATAGATTAAAAAAAACTATTGGTTGATTTATTTATTTAATTATTTTAGAAATAATAATTATCCCTTAATTTATAGATTTCAAATGGAAAAATAACAAAAATATATCATAATCTCTCTCACTAATTTTGTCACAATCCAAACCCGCCCCTATAGGTTTAGCATCATAACCGGCCAATAATCATTGGATTACCAAAGGCCTCTGAACAAAATATCTCATAATAAGGGGCTACGGAAGCAAATATATATATATAAAATATACATAGTCCATCGAGCTATGCAGATTTACATGGGACAGATAATTTTAAACTTTAAAGCATACATGTGACGTCATAAAGATACAGTAGTTACACGTCACCCCACGTACAAATAAACACAAATTTGATCGTACACCAAAAGAAACAAAGTCTTAAACATTTATAAAACGTGGCCACAAGACTTTACTTAATCCAGAACCTCATCGGGAGGCATACAAGGGTGGCTGACAAACACAAAACTCTTCAGGCATCCCCTTAAGCCTGGTCGCGTGCCTGCTCACCTACATACATAATAATAAGTGGTGAGCGAAAGCCCAATGAATAATAACGGAGTAAATGGCTAAATAAATGATGTCCCAAAACCAATTCAGAAATCACAGTTCATATCAAAGACAAATTCATGTTCGTTTTCTTGTTCAAATCATATACAGAAATCTGAGTTCATGCTTAATTTTACGTCTGTTAGCGCTACAGATCACATACAAAGCATCAAAGGTCATACTTGTCAGTTCCATAGAGGAACCTCCGACCGGGTACAGATAACTTGTCAGTTCCATAAAGGAACCTTCGAACAGAGAGCAGATAGCTTGTCAGTTCCATAAAGGAACCTCCAACCGAGTGCAGATAACTTGTCAGTTCCTTAAAGGAACCTCTGAACTAGGAACGGATAACTTGTCAATTCCATAAAGAAACCTTCGAACCGGGAATAGATAACATACTTGTACCACAGAATTGTTGCCACGAATACTTGTCAAAATTGGACAATCATTCATAGTACAAACATAACATTTCACTGAACAGATCTTACTCCATATACAGAAAATAAGTAAAGTTAAACATAGCTTTACTAAGTTATAACTCACAGTTGGCTCCAAAGCAAACAAATGGAGTAGGCAAATCAAAAATCTTGTGGCGTGTGACCTACACAGATACAAAATGAATACGTACTGAATTACACACCCAAAATCATTAACTTAGTTCTTTGGTGTGTTTCTACTTTTTATCCTCATTATTATGTCTTAATCTCGGCCTAGGAATGCCTAGGATGCAATGAAGATGCTAAAATACACTTGGAAACACTTAACAAAATTTGCTGAAAACAGGGGTCCCGCTCGAGCATAACTTCCTTCGCTCGAGCGGACATACAAAATGTGAATGGTCACTCTAGTGCAACTTATGTCGCTCAAGCAGCCTGTAAACTCTACAAAAGTGCTGGTTGCTTGATTTTTCTGCTCGACGCTCGCTCAAACGTGAGACTTATGCATTCGCTCGAGTGCAACTCTTGTCGCTCGAGCGATCTGCAAAACATGTAAACTTTTGGGAGCATGGATTTTACACTCGAGCCACCTTTTGGTCGCTCGAGCGGAGGTGCAAAACACAGAGGGGTTGCTCGAGCACAGGTTCTGTCGCTCGAGCAGAGAAGCAAAATTTGAAATTTCCATATTGCTATACATAATGCAAACTTCAAATTCAAAGCCTCAACACTCATGATTTGGACTCAAAATTTGAGAAAACACTTGGAAACTTGTAAAAAATCATGGATTAAGAATCAATACTCGAAATCAAATCCCAAAAGTAAGTGGATTCTTCGAATTCAAACGTGAATTATGTGTATACATACCATGCATGTATTGACTTGGGTTCAAAACTTCCAAACATAATCAAATGAGGTCCAATGGTGAAAAATGTTATGAATTAGTAAAACCATGTTATAATTACCACATGCAAGAGAGAAAAGCTTGACAATAACTTCTAAACTCCATGAAATGTATATGCATGCATGAGATGCTCTTCGTTTCTACTTCCTAGTTCAATTCTTGCTTAACTTAGCTTACTTCTCTAGAATTCATGTAGGGAATAACTTAAACTCAAACCTAAAGATTGAATTCTTACCTTAGATGTTCAATTATGCTCTAGAATGCTAATTCTTTGAGCTTGAAGGCCAAATGTCTAAGGTTCCTCCCAAATGCTAGTAATTCTTTGTTTAATCTCAACTTTCTCCTCTTCTCTCTCTCTCACGTTAGTTTGTTGTGTAGGTTCAAAGATGTGATGAAGAAAAAGATGAATGGTGGTACAAAGAAGCCTTATATAGGTTTAATTAAGAAGACTTAAACAAATTTGGCTTAAATTAAGCAAATGGGTCTTATTTATTCTAATTAGTTCGTTCCGAATCGAATTTTAATTAAACCTACCATAAAATTTTAAAAATTCCAACTAACACATAAGTCAATTTCGTGATCGGATACCGATAAGGCCTTCAATTCGCAGAACAAAACAGAAACACAAACAGATATTCCTACTGCTGACAGGTATAAACACAATTAATGCAATGCACATGTAATTAATTCAGAATTTCCTCTTAATTAGTCATTAGGCATAATTAATTATGGTTAATCGGCTAATCATAGGTCAGGGTTGTAACAAATTTTCAAAAAAACAAAAATTTAAACTTGCATTCTTTTTCTCTCCTCCAAAAAATCAGATAATATTTCTCATGAAAGTTGTGGGTATCTATCTATATTTTATATATTATATTATAACATAAAAAAAAAATTAAAAATCAGATATACAAACAGATAAAATTAATAGATTTGATTTTTATTTATTCAGTTAAAATATTTCTTTTGCCTCTCAATATCCAATTTTAAATTTTAAAAATCCATAAAGTTTATCTAAACAAATCTGATTTGAAAATATCTCCCACTATCATATTTTAAATCAATAAAACTCACATGTCTATCACATATCTAACTCACATCATAACTTACCCAAATAATAATAATTAAAAGCAAATAGAAATCACAGATAAATTAAATTAAAAAAAAATAGAAACCCACAACTCCATTTTAAATAAATTAAAAAAAAAAAAGAACAAATAGAAACCACACAAAAATAAAAATGATAAGAATTTAGATATGAATCTCAAAAAACCATGACAATATCTAAACTTGAATTATGATTTAGTAATATAATTATCTATTTTTCTGATGTATGTCTATCAAAATTTTAAATCACTTAATGAAACAAATTAATCAATTTTCTAAAATTATTGATTTTTTAATTTGTAAAATAGATTAAAAAAACATATTGGTTGATTTATTCATTTAATTATTTTAGAAATAATAATTATCCCTTAATTTATAGATTTCAAATGGGAAGATTACAAAAATATTTCATAATCTCTCTATCATAATCTCTCTCATCAATTCAAAAAAATATATATATATATATATATTATAGCATAATATAACAAAAAAATCATATATACAAACAGATAAAATTAATAAATTTAATTTTTATTTATTTAGTTAAAACATTTCTTTTGCCTCTCAATATCCAATTTTAAATTTTAAAAATCTATCGTTAGACTTATTTATTTTGATGATTTATTTAATTATGTTTTAACTTATTTGAAAGAGAAAAATATAATCTAAAATTTATTTTGATGATCAATTTAATTATATTTTAATTTATTTGAAAAATAAAAATAGAATCAAAATTTATTTTGATGATTTATTTGAAAGAAAAAAATAAAATCAAAATTTATTTTGTCCCATTATTTCTCACCTAAACCTTTATTCTAAATGTTGTTAGAATGTATTTAATATTTAATTAAATCAGGAGTTCAAACAGCTCAAAACAAAAGTTTAAACAGCCCAGCACAGCAGTAAGCCAAAAGGGCCAAAAGGTTCAAGTGAAAGATATTCAAATTTGTAATAATAGAGTGGAAGATATTCAAATTAGTAATGATGGAGTAAAAGATATTCAAATGAATACAAAGACTATAAATGACTATAAATTCAAATAAATACAACGACTATAAGTTTCATTATATATACCAAAGCCTCTAATGTAAACATATTAAAAAAAAAAATTAGAAAATATTCTTTGATCTATAATCACTCACATCTATTCTCTGAAAAATTCTTTGAGAAGTGTTCTTCAATTTTTGTTTCCAGCCTCTCTCAGAAATTATACACTGGGCCTTATAGCATTAAACTCATCTTTCCTGTGTGAGGTTTACAGAAAAATTAGAGCTTCATTGTTAGACTTATTTATTTTGATGATTTATTTAATTATGTTTTAATTTATTTGAAAGAGAAAAATAGAATCCAAAATTTATTTTGATGATTTATTTAATTATATTTTAATTTATTTGAAAAAGAAAAATATAATCAAAATTTATTTTGATGATTTATTTGAAAGAAAAAAATAGAATCAAAATTTATTTTGTCCCATTATTTCTCACCTAAACCTTTATCCTAAATGTTGCTAGAATGTATTTAATATTTGATTAAATCAGGAGTTCAAACAGTCCAAAACAAAGGTTCAAGCAACACAGCACAACAGTAGGCCAAAAGATTCAAAAGGTTCAAGTGGAAGATATTCAAATTTGTAATAATGGAGCGAAAGATATTCAAATTAGTAATAATGGAGTGGAAGATATTCAAATGAATACAACGGCTATAAACGACAATAAATTCAAATGAATACAACGGCTATAAACGACTATAAATTTCATTATATATACCAAAGCCTCTAATGTAAACATGTTAAAAAAAAATCAGAAAATATTCTTTTATCTATAATCACTCACATCTATTCTCTGAAAATTTCTCTGAGAAATGTTCTTCAATTTTTGTTTACATCCTCTCTCAGAAATTATACACTGAGCCTTATAGCATTAATCTCATCTTTTTTGTGTGAGGTTTACAGAAAAATCAAAGCTTCATTTTTATATCTATATTTGAGAGATAATTATTGTAGCTTTCTGTGAAAGTAAAAACACATTCTTTTCAACCTTGTAAGAATGTAATACACTCAGTGTTCTTGACTTAGAAAGTCTATGTAAAATCTGTGGAGGATTGCTCCATCTGTGAAAAGGTTGCTAGCACCCTGTGAAGCTAGAAGATAGTGAAAATCTCAAGTGAAGCTTGAGGAGTGGATGTGGACTTGGTTGAAGCCGAACCACTACAAATCTGTTTGTCTCCTCTTCCCTAATCTCTTTACTTTCCTACTACTACTATATCTATCTAATATTCATGTGCTAATCATTTGATTTACCCTGTATGTTAGTTATACTTCATTGTTATTTTTCTTAATCATTTACTGCTATGTTCATCATCGTGCTTGTTAATAATTTGTTGTACTATTAGTTAATTTTATTGGGGTATTATTAATTTTAATTTGTAGAAACCTAATTCAGCCCCCCTCTTAGGTTACTTTTTGGGTAACAATTGGTATCAGAGTCTGGGACTCTTGTTTAGATTTAATAATCTTGAGTTTTTGATCCATAGCAACCATGTATTCTACTTACTCTGTGTAGGCGCGCCCTCAGGGGGCCTCATGCTACGGTTCAGACTCAAATGTCACGGTTCTTAATCTGATCTCACAATGTGCGAAGTGAGATTGATAAATCACCAAAGAGTCCAAATCCGGTAAATCGTTTTGAAAAACTGATTTTTTGTAAAGAAGTGCCACACATGGACTGCTTTGCTAGATACAAAGTCGCCACCTAAATATTTTATTTTGGGAGAATTTAGGAAACCCTGACTCATGCCTAAGGCCACCTGCCCGTCATCACCAAAGTTGCCTCGGTTCGGGGACTTGGGTACGATTGGGGAAGGTCATCTATGAGCACTCCCGCTCACCCGATCAAAGATCGGCCACTACTAAACATGATATCTTGTTTTTTAAAACACATGCGTTCTTATTCCGGTTATTAGCTAATCTTACTATGTGATGCGCACAGTAAACAAGTATAGACTAGATCGCCTAATTTGGAACAAAACATTGCATATTTGTTGTTCGAAAAATGGTTTGAAATTTGCCACTCGTAAGTAGGCTAAATCGAGGATTTCAATGAATTGTTCCAATTCAAGCAATCCAACCTTCACCCACAGGCATTCAGGCAGTTATATCAACTAAGCAGTTAGCCTCATGGCAAGCATGCTTTCATGGCAACAATAACACACATGCAGTATGCTAAAGCGTAAACACTCACAGTGTACTCCGAGCCAAAATAAAGAATTAATTAGTAATCAATGCATGATCCTAGTTCATGCTAAGATAGATAATGCAACACATGTAAAATGCAACTAGAAATAGGCTCGGCTATTCTAATATGACATATGAGATGCAATTTAGATAACATGTATTCAAATTGGAATTGAAATACGATGCAGTTAGTATGATGTGCTGATCCCGATGTATGCAATGTAGATGAATGATGCAAACATGCAAGCATAAGTATGCTAATTGAAAATTACCCTAAACTAACCATCAAAAGCGGGTAAGTGAAAGGGAGAAAGACGTGGGGTTGGAAGACATTCACACACGCACGCACACTTATTACAAAATTCACCCTCTCGACGGAGGGTCCGAATGAATAATACATGCCAACTAATTAACTAACTAACAAGCTAATTAATTATTACGTAACCAAATGAATAACTAGCTGCAACTAATTATTACAAAACTTAATTAATTAACAAATTAATTAATTAAATACAAAACCAAATGTTAACTAACAAGTAAGCAATTTAAACAATGCTGCCTCGGCAAGTTGAAGAACGTGAACATGCATGCTCGGTTCCCGTCCCGGTAAGCTTTCCGATTGCTCTTTAGAGGCTCTGTCTGCAGGGTGTCCTCAAGGAATTCCTGCTGAACCTTACCAAAACCAATCTGGGGAGTGCATTAGTGGCCTGCCGGCCATGGGGAGATGCTGCCGACCATCTGCCGGCCAAAGATGGTACATTGCCAGCCAAGGATGAGGAGGTGCCGGCCACTGATGTGTTGGGACACCAAGCTGCAGTAGAGCACAAAATAGAGAAAATGGAGGGTCTCCCAAGGGTATGTACGCACTATGCCACCCCATATCACCTCAAAACATCAAGGGAGAGGCATAGTCGGATCCAAGACCATCAATCACGCATACCGATGCATGATGCCCAAAGATCCAACTTGTGCAAATCAATGAGAAATGAATGTACAAATAAACACATAAATGCCTAGCACTCTATCATGGATAATCAAGAGCGTCGGCGACCGAGAATTGAGACACGTCTCATCACTTGAAGTATGAAATGCCCTTCTTTTCTCGTGCTCGGATTAACACTTAATCCAAACAACAATGTAATGCAAGATGTGCCAAACACTATGCTAATGCAATATGAACAACCTAGCAAGGCTAATGGCATGCACAATGCTAATGCACATGGCACACAATATGATGTAGAGTAAACATGCGACGACAAATAACGGAACTAACATGCGACAGCATGCGAAGAGGGAGCAAGTATGCAACAATATACAAGACAGGCATGCAACAACATGCAAAGGATGGACTTAAACCAAGATGGGCAGACCTCAACTATGCCCAAATCAGTGGCCATAATGCTAACATGAAGGCACCGAAAACACATACAAGCATGCATGCCAATTTGCTCACCTAGGCATAAGGGTGCAACTCTCAAGAACACCTAAAGAGTGGAAAGCATGGAAGTGTAACAACACTAAGTGCACTGAAATGAGATGATAAACGATACCAAATCATTTAAACAACACAAATAAAGCATGCGAAGGTCCTTAAAGCATGGAGCTATCAAAGAGGATTACAAGGAGGCATGCAATACACGGCACAAATGCATGAACTAAGCATGGTCAGAGCTTAAATAGGTCAAAATGAGTACCTAAACATGCTGAGATGAGGGCCCAAAGACCTAGGCATGCAACCATACAAGCTAAGCCATAAACTAGGCAATGATGCACAACACTAAAAGGTACTTAAAGCATGATTGTAGTGGGGATATGGCGATGCTATAAGCTCTGAAATATCATGTTAGGTGATGCCAAATCACGTACATAACACAAATGAAGCATGCAATGATGCTCAAAGCTTAAGGCAAGCAAGAGCATTTATACTACAAGTATACAAAACATGAAACATGTGGTTAAGGCAAACCAAAATAGTCCTAGAGCATGTTAAAATGAGACTAAAATATGTATGGAAGTAAGCCAAAACAAGCTAGCATAAAGAGCACGAGGCATGATGCATACAAGGCAAATAAGGTGGATTACACTACACCTATTAAGATCAAGCATTGGATGACTCAACTAACAAAAATAAGGGTTAAGACATGTCAAAAGAAGCCCAAAAACCCACTGAAATGGCATCTCAAAAACCTAAGCATATAGGCATACACAATGATCCATTCATGAGGCATAAAACACAAACTCTCTAAGACATTGAAAGCATGTCAAATGCAGGTGTATAACCACATTTAATGGACTGAAATAACATTTGAAATGATGGCAAAGCATGGAAACATCACATGCATGGCATGGTAGGGGCCTTAAAACCCAAGGCTAGCCAAAGTATTTACACTATATCTATACAAAACATGAGTGATATGACTATGGTAGCCCAAAATAGTCCTAGAACAGCCCAAAATAAGGATAAAATCATGCTAGAGCAAAGCCAAAACATGCTGGAATGATGAGTCAAAACATCATGCACATAAAGCTAGTAAGCAAGATTTGTTCTACAAGTATATGGAGCATGCAAAAGATGACCAAACCCACTTTAGAAAGAGTTATGTCATGGCAAAACAACACTAAAAACATGCTAAAATGGACTCAACATAAGCTAGGCAAACATGCTACTTTGATGAGCCACAAATGGGATTACACTACACATACAAGAAGCATGCAAAATATGACCAAACCAGCCATGGAAAGAGTCAAGGAAGGTCCTAAAAGTCACAAAAAATGGCCTGAACTAAGCCTCAAAATTAAAGGGATACATGCTCCTTTGATAGGCCAATAACTCAAGCAAACAAAACAAAAAGGGAGGGGGTCACCCCCCTCTGGTTTTAGGCCTCAAAACCACATGCCTACCACTGAAAATCCACTAGATTTCAGTGGCTAAAAGTCCAAACCAAGGCTACCTCGAAGGCCTTAAGGCATGGCCCAAAACAAGGCCAAACAAGGAAAACAAGAGGTTTGCACACCTCTAACACCAAAAAGACCTTAAACAAACTTCAAAAGCACTTAAATACAGAACTTTTTTCAGTAGAAAGAAAGGCCTAAAACAATATGCAAGGATGGCCAAAATGAGGTACAAATAAATGCTAAAAAAGGAAATACACTTACCCTTAAAGATCACCTTCGAAACCAACAACTTTAGAGGCTGGAAACCAAGTTTCAGAGCTCAAGTAACACCCCCAAAACCTCAGCCCAAAGACGGTGGTGTATCTCTTTGTGTTGTAATGCAAAAGTGTAAGAAAAATGGACTTTAGAGCACTATTCTATGCAATATAGAGAGAGAGAATGAGAAATATAGAGAGAGAGAGAGAGAGATCTTTCTTCTCTAAAAAGGCTGAACCTCTGATAAAGAGAGAGGGCCTCTCCTTATATAAAATAAAAACAATGCCAAGCTTGTTAAACAAGCTTGGCAAGAGATTCATCCCTCCATACACGTGTATGAAGGGGAAATGAGTGAAAACCAGTTGGCTCAAAAGATCTGGCGTGAAACTTGCTAAGACAAGGGGTCTGCCGGCCATCAGTGGTGGCCGGCAGTGGCTCATTGATGGCCGGTAGGCTCTATCAATGGCCGACAGGGCCAAAAGGTGGTCGGCAGTGCTTCTAAAAAAGCATGCAGAAAGGGCCAACACATGGTCCAAAAAAAAGGGCAGAAAGGATACAAGGTTTGGAAAGCTCAAACCTATGATGTTCCACCGCGACAGTAGAGTACTCGGCGAGCAATCGAACTAGTTGTTGGGTGTACCTGCAAGCACAACCAAGTCTTGAAGACGGTCAAAAATGGGGTGTCTACACTCTGCTGTAAGACAAGCTAGCAATAAGCCACCTCTTTTTTATGGTAGTAATTACATTCATTGAAAAGAAAAAATGACTTTGTATCTTCAAGCTACCAATTATGTTTTATGGCTCATTATCACTAAATATCCTAAAATCTCTACCAAGGTAGTAGACCATATCTGTGTGCCTGAACTTGAGGATGAATTTGATGAGCGTGATTATAAACTCTTTCAAGCTAATGCTAAAGCCAAGCTTATTCTTGTGTGTGAACTAGATGCAAATGAGTACAATAGAATTTCTGGGGGTATTACTACTAAAGAGATTTGGGATAAACTTGAAATTACCCATGAAGGAACTAGCCAAATAAAAGAGTCTCGGATTGACATGCTTATTCATGATTATGAACTCTTTACTATGGAATCATTTGAATATATTTCTGAGATGTTTTATAAATTTACCAATATTATTAATGCTCTAAAATCTCTTGGTAAATCTTATACTAATGATGAGCATGTAAGAAAAATACTTAGGTCTTTGCCAAATGAATGGAAAGCTAAGGTTACAGCTATCCAAGAAGCAAAAGACCTGACAAAATTAGGCATTGAAGAACTCCTAGGCTCACTCATGGCTCATGAACTTTCAATGATGGATGGTAGCAAAAAGGAAGCCATTTAAGGAGAAAATGATGGAGTAGCCAACCTGTGTCTCATGGCTCTTAGAGAAGAACAATCCACTCAAGATGAGGTAATTTCTAATTATGTAGAACTTGAAAGTGCTTTCAATAAATTACATGACATATTTAGAAACATTTGTATTAAGAATTCTAAATTAAAAAATTAGTTACTTCTCTTTCAAATGATGTGGGTGTTTAAAAATGGAAAATGCTACTTTGAAAAATGACTTTACGTCTATTGCCAATGAGAAAAACATTTTGAAAAACAATGTTGAGGATTTAAAGAAAACTCTTGAAAAATTTGTAAAAGGAAAAGAAAACCTCAACAAGCTTCTTGGAAATAAAAGATGTGTTTTTGGTTTTGATCCTCCTAAACCTTTTATGAGATTAAATGTTCTTGAGACTAATCCCCATGGACCCAAAAAAGTATGGGTACCAAGAAAGAAATCAAGATATTTTGTAGGTGGAATCTCAAAGAACACCAAGGACTTCGAGAGGAAATGCACAACAAGAGTGTTCAATCTAAAGAGCAAAATCAGCTCCTACAAGAAGAAGAATGATGAAATGAAAATCACCAATATGAACAATAGAGGTAATTTATGGGTGAAGATTCCAAAAAGGTAAATGAAGGTATAACTCCTAGCACACCTTTAAGCTTAAAGTCCTATATTCTTTAAGGTGTGATTTGTGTACAATAGGTTGTGTCTAATCATTGCTTCCATATAACCTAATTGTACTAAGTTTGTTAAGTCATGTTCTGTTAGTTTCTTTCAAACATTCATTGAACTCAAAAATGAGAATTATATTATTTTGATGAATGCCTATTAGAATATGAATGATTCATGTATCCATTAACATTTTATATCATGTCATCCATTGCTATGAAAAAGAGATAATAAGTGATAATTTTTTTTATGAGCATACTTTTCACATCTTATATATGACTTCATACTAATATATTAATTCCTTTTTTAGTCATATCTTTGTAGAATCAATTTTGATGTCATAGCATATTTTTGAGATGTATACTATCTATATTTTGAATTCTACATTTGTGATCTCAAGAATATGCTCAATATGAAAATTTCATGCTTATATGCTTTACATTGGAATATTTGAATGAGTTATGAAATTCCTTGATTTTGATCCATCAACAATGTCTAAATAAAAAGAAGTATCATGCGTTTGTAGAGACATTGCATCTATCCTATTGAATATCTTTTGAATATGGATTATATTGGCATATATCTCATGAAATGCTTTTGATTGATAAATTGTTGAATTAATTGTTTATAACATTCATGTTGTGTTCCATATTGAGTAAAGTGTTTTATCACACTTGAGCATGTGGATTGAATTGATGAAAATGCCTCTTGATAATGTTATGTGATTAAATAAGATTGTTGCATCATTTCTTAATAAAACAAAGAGCATAAAACTATTTTCTTATGCATATTATGTTATGCGTTGCAACTTGAAAATTCTGAAAAATAGCATTCCAAACTCTTGTTTGATCATTGAATTATTTTTCACCTTTTTAGTTTGTGATAAGAAGTGATTTGTGTTGTATTTTTATTGAGTAATAGTGATTGTTCTATGAATGCTATATTTACACAAAATAGAAAAGGGCAGCACTAACTTAGAGGGAGAAATCATTTTGCTAACATACTTGTTAAACCCTTTTGAGATGAACTCCTCATAAAAGAAAATTAAAGATTGAAAAGCTTCCATCTCTTAAACCTAAGGTATGCCTCATATGCTCTCTTAAGCTTTTGAGGTAAAAATTCTATCTTATATCCTTCGAGCTAATACTGTTATTACTTTGATCTGAAAAAGATTGATTATGCTTCATATGATTTGCAATGTATACTCTTTGATGATGCTCTTACCTAAAAATCATGCATGTGCTTAAATGTGTGGTACATATTGAAATTCATGATTTTTCTTGGCATATGGATTGCTATACCTTGAACATGCTTCATTTTTTTTTTTTTTTTTGAATTACATTAGCTCCATGAGATTATATTGAGTTTAACCTATTATGAGCAATATTTGGTATTCTACATAATGCTTGAGCTATGATTGTTAAATCTTCTAGATTGCATATTAGTATCACTGGTAGATTGCATGTTGGTATTATTTTGGCATCCTATTTGATATTTTTGACAAGAACATTTCAGTTATGAGCTTTCATTTATCATATCTCCTATTGATTTTGCCAAATGAAACAAGGGAAAGAATTTAAACTTGATTATTTTTTTAAATCCCCTCAGTTTCTATTCTGTTTTTAATATCAAACTTATGGGCTTGCACCTTCATATGTTACTATTTTTTTTGCCCATTATTGTCAAATGGTATGAGCTTCAATTGTATGATCATTATGTACTATCATTTTTTTGGTATCATAGAGCTACCTTGATATAGATGATTTATAATGAGACTTACATTCTTTCATCCTATATGATGTACCATACTCCCTCCTTGTGCTTGATTTTGTTGAAAATGTCATCGGGGGAGAAAAAGATACTTGATTGTTTTAGTATCTCTAATTATTTTGGTATCTCCATACTTTTGGTATCTTAATTCTTACAACATGACCTTTGAGCTGATTAGTTGTTGATAATGTAAGAGGAAGATCGTTTTCTTCAAGGAAGAGTGACTTGAACTTTAGCTCCATATTTATGCTCTTGCTTGGCAAACTTGTTTGATCTATACACTGTTATGTCTATTATAGTCTTGAGATTGGTATGCTCTTGCTAAGAAATTAAGAATTAGATCATGCTCAAATGCTTCTCATATACTCATTAACAATTTGGTCTCTCATTATTATTTTTTGTTTGGGCTTAATTTTCTTATTTTTTTCTCTACTTTTTAATTTCATTTTTCAGTACTTAAACATAAACACAACAACAAATAAAAATACAAATATTTACATAAAAAAAAAACACCCTTCATTTTTTTTACGACCACACGCCGATCAAAATAAACATAAAAAAAAACCCTTCATTTTTTACCGGCCATACGCCGATCTTACTTACTCACCTCTTCTATCGTTTTCTTCTTCTTTTTACCACCTTGGGCGGCCCTTGACGCCCCTGCCCCCGTGCTTTCGTCGAGAGCGATAACTTCCCGCTGACTATCAAAGGCCAAGAACGACGTTGCTCCAAATCGGGCCATTGAGGTGGTCTTTTGTTTAAGCTCTTTATTTTCGACCTTCAGTGTGCCTATGTCTGCTCGCGCATCCTTATACATGCGCTGGAGCAGAGAGAGTTGGGCGTTGACCTGATAGAGCTCACTCGTCATATTCTGCATTCGGTGAGCCAATTTTGTGACAACCGTCACCGTCTCCATACATGACGCCAGTGTGAAATGATCGGCTTCTATGTCAGATTGAGCTGCCATGATTTGCTCGATCAACATCATAGGAAGGTTAGGAAGAGGAATGACAGGAAGAGTAGGAGTAGGGGCACTCGGTCTAGCAGAGCTTATGGGATCATTCAAGTCCAGAAATAGAGTGAGGGGATGAGATGAGGAAGCCATGGTTTAGAGGTGAGAGGTGTAAAAGAAATGAGTTGTAGAGAAATAGAAGAGAACAGACTGAGGTTTGGCCTCCTCCGTTCAGTTTTTTTTTGTCTCTCAATGAGGAAGAAGAAACAGACGAGAGTGATGAAGAAGACATAGCAGAGAATGGTGAAGAAGAAAATGGAAGAGTGTGTGATTAAGAAGGAGGCAAAAGAAAAGAAGACAATGAGGGAGAGGGAGCCGAGGCGAGTACAAATCGAGGCCTGCTTTTGTTGGCCAATGACTCAAAAGTGAAGTCGCATGTCAAACGCGTTTATCGAAAAAAAAAAGAGAGACGCGGACGAGTTATATGTGTATGCATATATGCATATATATGTTTTGAATTGTATAGATGCCATTTATCACTATCATTCTCTTTCTCCTCCTCCAGATTCCGACCCATGGTTTCCTTTTAATAATGTCACAGGGGGAGAAATTATATGATGTTATGTATTATGGTTATTATTTTCAAACTAATATGATATTATGTATTTATAGTTTGATATCTTAATCTTATATTATGTTGTTGATTAAAGTTTATTTATTACACATGTGTTAACCTATGTATTTAGAAATGAATTCGAGGAGCATGACTTGAGGGAGAGCCTTTCTTACTCCCAAATCAAATCAAAATATCATTGTGTGCCATCATCAAAAAGGGGGAGATTGTTAGATTTATTTATTTTGATGATTTATTTAATTATGTTTTAAGTTATTTGAAAGAGAAAAATAGAACCCAAAATTTATTTTGATGATTTATTTAATTATATTTTAATTTATTTGAAAAAGAAAAATAGAATCAAAATTTATTTTGTCCCATTATTTCTCACCTAAACCTTTATCCTAAATGTTGTTAGAATATATTTAATATTTGATTAAATCAAGAGTTTAAACAGCTCAAAACAAAGGTTCAAGCAGCCCAGCACAGTAGCAGGCCAAAAGGTTCAAGTGGAAGATATTTAAATTTGTAATGATGGAGTGGAAGATATTCAAATTAGTAATGATGGAGTGGAAAATATTCAAATGAATACAACGGCTATAACGACTATAAATTCAAATGAATACAACGGCTATAAACGGCCATAAGTTTCATTATATATACCAAAGCCTCTAATGTAAACATGTTAAAAAAAATCAGAAAATATTCTTTGATCTATAATCATTCACATCTATTCTATGAAAAATTCTCTGAGAAATGTTCTTCAATTTTTGTTCACATCCTCTCTAAGAAATTATACATTGAGCCTTATAGCATTAAGCTCATCTTTCCTGTGTGAGGTTTACAGAAAAATCAGAGCTTCATTTTCATATCTATCTTTGAGAGATAATTATTGTAACTTTCTGTGAAAGCAAAAACACCTTCTTTTTAACCTTGTAAAAGTGTAGTACACTCAGTGTTCTTGACTTAGAACGTCGATGTAAAATCTGTGAGGGATTGAGCCATCTGTGAAAAGGTTGCTAGCACCCAGTGAAGTTAGAAGACAGTGAAAAATCTCAAGTGAAGCTTGAAGAGTGGATGTAGGCTTGGTTGAAGCAGAACCACTATAAATCTGTTTGTCTCATCTTCCCTAATCTCTTTACTTTCCTACTACTACTATATCTATCTAATATTCATGTGCTAATCATTTGATTTACCATGTATGTTAGTTATACTTCATTGTTATTTTGCTTGATCATTTACTGCTAAGTTCATCATTGTACTTGTTAATAATTTGTTGTACTAGTAGTTAATTTTATTGGGATATTATTAATTTTAATTTGTAAAAACCTAATTCACCCTCCCTCTTAGATTACTTTTTGGGTAACATTTATAAAGTCTATCTAAACAAATATTGTTTGAAAATATCTCCCACTATCATATTTTAAATCAATAAAACTCACATGTCTATCATATATCTAACTCACATCATAAATTACCTAAATAATATTAATTAAAAACAAAAAGAAATCACAAATAAATTAAATGAAAAAAAAATAGAAACCCACGACTCCAACTTAAATAAATTGAAAAAAAAAATAGAACCAACACAAAAATAAAAAAATAAAAAAAATAAAAAGATAAGAATTTAGATATGAATCTCAAAAAACCATGACAATATCTAAACTTGAATTAATAAAATAATTATCTATTTTTCTGATGTATATCTATCAAAATTTTAAATCACTTAATGGGACAAATTAATCAATTTTCAAGTCTTATTTAAAGAATAATCTGATTAGTCATCCCAATTCCTAAACTTTGCAAGCACTGGCAGATGAGCTAATGGATTGGGTTAGGTGAAGTCTAAGTTATTGAAGGTAACATTCTCTCGCTCCATAAATTTATTTGTTTTTTAATTTTATTTTTTCTATGTGTGATTCTTTTTCTCTGCTGTTGGTTTGGCTTTGGTTTTGATTTTAGTGAGGATTATGTATTTGTTTACAGGTTTGCATGATGAAGAAGAATTATTGGTGATTATGATTGCAATTGAAGTATCTACGCCCGTTATGTGCCAAGAATTTTGATCAGATTTTATTTTCTTCAATGAAGACCATAAAATTGAAGTAAAAAAAATGGGTATCAAATTTTTTATTTTTTATTGTCATTTTATTTTATAGAAATGCAAAAATTTATTAAGAATTCAAGATTTTACTATAACATTAGATTTTTGTATAACTAGGTAAATTTAAAACTTTTAAATATCATTGTATTCTTTATTTTTATTTTCTTTCTATCTCATTATACTATTACTGCTATTTGTTAGTTTGTTAATTATAATTCAATTAATTAAAAATGAAAGCTTAATATAACTTTTCATATATATTATAGTTAATTTGTTACAGTTATAGTTGTATATAATAACATAATATAGCGATCCCGGCTTTGACCCAACCTTTGTTACATTTCAGACTCAGGTTTCGTGGTTTAATATTGTATCCATGTCTTCTTTTCCCCCTTTTACTCTTTGAATTTGAGTTTTGGAGCATGTTGGGTGTGTTTGGAATAGGTTGGTTGTTAGTTGGTCTAGATTGGTGTTGCCCAGATTTTGGCTTCTTCGCTCGAGCGAGGCTTCTTGCGCTCAAGCAAGCCTGTTATAATTTGCTTCTTCGCTCGAGCTAGGTTTTTTGCGCTCAAGAGAGATTGGAGAGTCTTCAGGTTTCTTTCCCAGACGTAGAATTTCTGAGAAGGTGAAGCTCTTTTGGGCAAACTTTGAGGCCAAAATTGAGTGGGCCCCAAACGTCTTTTGGGTGGATCCGAAGAGGTGACGTGCTCCTTGCCGCGTGGCAAGTCACACGGTGAAGACGGAACGTCAAAACCATTTATGAGTGAATGGGAAGTTGACGTCATTTTCGAGTCTAACATTAATTTTTTAGATAAAATTCATTTGAATTTTTTCAATAAAAATTATTGTGGGAATTTAATTTAATTCTAAATTCAAATTTTGGATTCCTAAGTGGTTTCCTAAAGTTTGTACCTCTTCCTTTATTTATTAAACTATTTCAATAGTTTAGTATATATATATATATATATATTCAAATAGTTTAATATATATATATATATATATAGTTTATAAATAGTTTAAATAATAAAGGTCCAAACAGTTCCTTTGTTTGTCACTAATGGCACTTTTCAAATAGTTTGAATATTTGTTTGCAACGGATACATTTTTCAAAACAAAAGGTTTGAAAATTTGTTCCAAACAAACGGTCAGAAGAATTGTTTGAATTAAAAAGTACATCTGTTCATTCAATTTGTTAAACTTGTTCCGACTATTCCAACTGTCACTTTGTTGCCTATAAATAGAGATTATATTCCAGCAATCTTTACACTTAGAGACATCCGGAAATCAGTCAAGTTATTGTCTCATTGCTGTCCATTTTTGCTCTAGTACATTTATTCTTCATATTTAGTTTTAGAATAAATTAAAGAGAGTATAGATCACAGGGTTGGTTCGCCGAACAAATTTGTTTGAAGTGCTTCTACAAATTTGTGAAGATCATTGTATCCTGGGAGATAGACACGACTCAACCGTAAGCACCGTAGCGGGGCGAATCTGTCTTAAGGACAGAGTGTCACACACTCGACTTGATCTTTGAATTATTTATTCGGTTCTACAAAATAAAAGCTGTAAGTTTTATTTTATTTTGTTTGGCTTTGTTTCTATTTATTTCATTTATATAGAAGATTGTTATTATTTTGTCTCTCTTACTTTTCTATATTATTTTGTCTTACTGATATTTTATCTGACTGATTTATTCCTTGATAGCTACTAATTCCTTCTGGGTTATTATGAAAATCTTCTGCTTGTTTTAAAATAATCTGGTAATCTCTATTAGCTTTGTTATCACTACTCATAAACTAAGATCTTACAAGTTGTTCTAAAATTTCTAATTTCTGTTTTAGATTATCTTGAATTTGGTTGATTTGTTCTATTTGTTTAGCTAATTGATTTGTCTGACTATGGATTTTTTCAATTAATTGTTTAAATTCTAACTCTATTTGTTTTGAGCTGCTAGTATTTATAGCTGAAATTAAAGTTTCTATTTTTAGCTTTGTGGGAAATTTTTCTAAATTTATATCTGTTCGTTTTTGTAAAATTGAACTACACTGGTCGTGGATATAATCTAATTTTTTATCTTGATCTTTGATTATGCTACGATTATTTCGAAGATGATCTATGGACGAAATAAAAAGATTGCTAATAAAAAAATAGTTAAGTTATTAGGCGCAAAAGGAATAAAAGCATTACCAGTTAAAAATTTAATTCTGAAGATAATGCAACACTAGATTGAAAACTAGGAGATTTTCTAGGACAAAAGAGATTAGCCCCTCAAGATAATTTATTATATCAAACAACAGATGGAAATTATGCAGTAAGATTTATCCAGTATACCTATGTAGCACCAGGAAAGTCTGAAGATGATGAATTCAACAGTATAGATAGGGAAGAAAATCAAGATAATCGTAGTGAAATAAATCAGCTTTATGTAATGATACAGGAAAAAACTATGTCACAAAATAAGATATATAATATTGATGAAATAGATTTAGAAAAATTTACCCTATAAGACATGAATAAGATATTAGATGCTAGATATTATGAATACCTAGCCAGAGGAGATACCCATGACGAAGCAGTGTCATTTTTGGATCAGGAATTTCATACAGAATATGTAGATGATATCATAGAAGATAATATACATCCTAGCAAAATATTTAGAATACCAGAATAATCTAACCTAGAAGATGCTTTTTATATGAATACAGAAAGCACAAGAACTAATAACCCTCAACCAACTGTAGAAGATCCCATAGAACCAATGCATTATGCAGTAGAAGGAAAAAGACCATTAGCCAGTTCAGGACGTAGTCACGTAGATCCAAATAAAAACTATAAGTTTTATGGAAAGCGTAGACAACTAGATATGAGTATACAATTACAGCCAGTCAATAATCAAGGAACCCTTTTAGATTTAGCCAGATTCGACCCTCAGATATGGCAGAAAGTAATAGAAAGATGGGAAAAAGATGCAATAAAAGCATGGATGACCAGTCCCTATGAATCAACTGATATGTGGGAATATATGGAGACACTTCTAGGAGATTCAGCTTATAATATTTATTTAACTTTCAAAGGAAAATATGAAGAAACAATTAAACAGCTCAAAGAGTTAGATAATAACCCGTGGAATTTTACCAATTTTATTAAAGAAATACTTATAGAGTATGATCCTTCTAGAGGAAATGATTCCGCTCAAAGCGTAGCATTAACTGAGCTAGACCAAATAACATTAGGAAGTTGAAAATATATTGTACCTTTTAGTAAAGAAAACTTAGCCATAGCAGCAAGAACTGGAAAAAGTTTTGATAAAGAAATAGGAAATAAATATTTTAGAAAATTACCTGGAGAACTAGGAAGAGAAATAGAAAATAAATAGTCAGTCTATTATGCAGGTTTACCAGCAAAAATAGCCACAGGAGAAATAAAAATAAGAGGAACTTTAGGAATAGGACCTAGAATAGTTTTTACATTTTATAAACTTAGAAAAAAATGTATAGAAGTTAAAATATAGAAAGATTTGAAAAAATAACGTTACGGCTTTTGTTGCAGTGTAATATATACTCCTCAGCAATATGAAGATAAATATAATAGGAAAAAATACAAAAAATATGAAAAATATAGAAAAGAAAAATATTTGAAGAAAAAATATAGAAAACCATGGAAAAAACAAAAATTCATTAAAAAAAGTAGAACTTTTAATAGGACAAATTATAAGAGATTACCCAAAGAAGAAAAAGATAAAAGAAAACAAAAATATGTTAGAAAACCCAACAGTAAAAAGTGCAATTGTTTTATATGTGGAGAACCCAATCATTTTGCAAAAAACTTCCCAAAACGACAAAGGCCTAATACTAATAAACAAATAGAAAGACTTCATATTATAGAAGATTTAGAAGAAGATATAGTTAGCATAAATAACGATGATTCAGAAGTCTATAGCATAGTCAGTGATTATGAATATCAAATAGAAGCCATAAGTTCAGATAGTAATTCAGAAAGTGATACAGATATAGATAATCTTTTAGGACAACTCAACTAGGAAATAGGACTGACTCCTTCCCAAGATACTTTCTTTATGATGGAATGTAATGCAGATACTGAATGTAAGCATAATTTTCAAATAGGACTAGGATTTGATATCACTAGATGCAGCTATTGTAATTGGTTTCCAGCCAAAGATAAGAGAGCTCAATGTTTATTATGCAGTATAACCTATTGTATAGTCTGTCTTGAAAAATTAAACATGACACATAAGATAACATTAGGAAATACCAGAGAAGATCATAGTTTAGAAAGCAGAGAATTACATTTAACAATTAGAGATTTAGAATTACAAGTAAGGAAACTCAAGTTACAAATACACGAGATAGAAACTAAGACTAGGTTTGACATAGAATGTTTAGAACTAGAAAATAGACAGCTTAAACAGCAGCTAGAACAATTTCACAATAAGTACCCTTTAAAAGATAAACTGATTGAAGAACATATGAATTCTTTAGAATTAGTCAACCTAGTTGATTCTCAACCCTTTAGTCAAAATTCTTAAACACAACCAGATAATATATATTTACCATTTAATTACCCGGTTATACCCAAACCAAATTTAGTTGAGATCTCTTGTGTAATCAAATTTGCAGAAAAGACCCTTAGTATAGATGCCATGATAGATACAGGAGCCAGTAAATCATATATTGAACAACAAGTAGTTCCACCGGAATAGAGCATAGCTTTAACAACCCGAGCTTTAGTTAGTATAGCCGATGGCACTAAACAGACATACACATTTGCATCAATGGAGCACAGATTAGTTTTCATCATCTAGGTTCTCAAGATCAGCATATAGACTGGTTCCCTTTACCTCAAGTTTGGATTGGAAATACCCGACAGAATCATCCTTTCATCTTAGGACTTAATTTCATACTTAGTTTACAGGGCGGCATGTTTATCAGCCAACACAACATTAGTTTCTTCAAGCGAACTGTACATACACCCACAGCATATGCCCTTAGCACCATCGCTCATTCATCAGAGTTACGTGCGAAGCATGGTGGTACCCTAGGAGTAGATTCAGTCCTCGCTAGTTTTTTATTTCCTAGTAGAAATATTTTTCCCGAGCTAGCCCAAAAATATATACCTGATGAGATAGCAAATGCTTCTTTAGAAAATTTAGACATAGAAAATTATGAAGATCTAGAAGATTTTGAAGAAAAAGGAGACTATTGGAATTTAGAAGATTTTCAACAAACAGTTAACCTAGAATTAATTTTTGCAAAAATAGAAAGATTAAAGAAAAAAACCAGTGTACAGAAGAACATAAAATGATTTAAATGAAATAATAAGATTAGCCGAAACAATAGAAATTTTAGGAGAACAGTTCATGAAATATTGGGAAAGAAAAAAAAATTTAGCCAGCTTAGATATAAAAAATAAAGATTACAGGATTACCTCAGCACAAATAGATCATATGCCAGCAGATATAAAAGAATTTAGAACATAGATTAAGGAGTTACTAGATTTAGGAGTAATTAGACCTAGTAATAGTCCGCATAGGAGCGCTGTATTTATGATTAGAAATCATGCAGAGATAAAAAGAGGAAAAGCTAGAATGGTTATAAATTATAAAAGATTAAATGACAATACAGAAGATGATAAATACAATATACCAGATAAAGATCAGCTTATAAACAGAATACAGACAGCTAAGATATTTAGCAAATTTGATTGTAAGTCAGGATTTTGGCAGATAAAAATGGAAAAGGAAAGCATATCTTGGACAACCTTTTGTTGCCCACAGGGACATTATGAGTGGCTAGTCATGCCATTTAGACTAAAAAATGCACCTTCCATATTTTAGCGTAAAATGGATAACATATTTAATAAATATAGTTTTATATTGATATACATAGATGACATATTAATATTCAGCCTAGATAAAAATAGTCACATAGATCATTTATATTTAGCATTAGAAAAATTCATAAACAATGGAATAATAATTAGCAAGAAAAAGATGGTATTAAATAAGCCACATATAGAATTTTTAGGAATGGAGTTGGGAGATGGAAAAATTAGGTTACAACCTCATATAGTCAAGAAAATTCTAGAATATCCAGATAAATTAGAAGATACAAAACAACTTCAATCTTTTTTAGGAATCTTAAATTATGCACGAATGTATATTCTTAACCTTAGTAAGATAATAGGACCTCTATACAACATGACCACATCCACAGGATAAAAATATTTTAATCAACAAGATATAGCTCTAGTTAGAAAAATTAAAGACATTTGTAGAAATTTACCAGACCTACAACTTCCTTTAGAATCAGAATATATAGTCGTAGAAACAGACGCAAGTCAATTAGGATGGGGAACAATATTATTAGCTAAACCTAGTAAGTATGATAGTAAAAATAAAGAACACATTTGTAAATATAGTTCTGGAAAATTTTAAAAAAAAAGACATGACAATGACCAGCCTAGATTTTGAAATACTAGGAGTAGTATATGCAATAAATAAATTTAGATTATTTTTGCACAAACATTTTACTATTAGAACAAATTGTGAAGCTATAGTTAGATTTCATAATAAACTTAACAAGCGTAAATTGAGTACTAGAAGATGGGCAAAATTTTTAGACTGTATAGTAGGATAAGGATATAAAGTAGAGTTTGAACATATTAAAGAGAGTGATAATAGGTTAACAGATTAGTTAAGTAGGAAAATTTATTTAGAAAAAGAAAATAACCAGTTTAATTTTTGTGCAGATAATGGAGAACAACAAAACCATGAACTTTGAGGGATTCGCTCTTCCCATTCATGAAGGCAGAAACAAGTTTAGACCATTAACAGGAATAGACCTAGACCCAGTCCAACAGTGTCTTTTAGATAACCTTTGGAATAGCCATAGCCACCCAGCTAAACGCCTGTCAGCCTTAAACACTCTTAGTATATATTTTTCAAAAATCTAAAATAAACATTTGTCTAAAAGTTTTTCTTTCTATGTAGTAGCTAAAGGAACCAAGCCTGGTATTTACCATGACTGGATAGAAGTAGAACCCTTAGTTAAAAATTTTCCCATATCCTAGTTTAAAGGATTTTATGATTTCGAGTCAGCCAGTACTTATGTCCGAAGACAAATAGGAACCAGCTATTTTATCAGTCAGATAGCTAAAGATTACCTGGACACATTAAGCAAGATGAGGTCAACCATTCTTGCTACTAGTGGAGTTCCAGTTAGCCAGATAATTGGAAGCAATAGTTCTGGAAGCAGTAGTTCTGACCCTCAGATAGATTCACAAAATCCCCTCCAGATGTGCAAACATTGTGAAGGCCTTACCAGAAATTTCAAGAAAATTATGGATAAAGGCAAAAAGGTCAGTGAAGAGCCAGACTAGCTCCGAGACGAAGAAAAATAATTGAGAGCGACTATTCGAAACCTAACCAACTAGCTTAAAAAATTAGCTCCAAGAAAAACAACTACCCACTTTCCTAACTTAGAAATCAGACAACTCAACAATGAGGAATTTGACCAATTGAGTGCTAGAATGTATTTCTTCAGACATTCTATCATTCGATCTTTTTGTGAGAAAAGCCAAGAAATAGAAGACCTCAAACCCCATATATACACCTTAGCCGAAGATAACAGAAATAACGAGTTAATCACCATACAGCAGTTTCTTCAAGACCTCTCTATAGCAGGAGTTGATTGCCCTGGCTTAGCCTACCAATGGACCTATACCTATGAAGATGAAGAGCAGCCCTGTTTAGAAGAAGAAAAGTGCAACAAGAGGTCAGAACATTTTGGTAGATGTCAGTGTAACTTAGACTTCAGCATTTGCATTTACCAGATAAATCTAGCTACATTCGAGCCATTGGAAATAGAGATTAGGGGCAAAACGTGTTATCTAATAGCCTCACAATTGTTAGATTACGGCTTTGTCTCCAGAATAATTTTTTCAGATCCATATCAAACAGATAGCTTCGGAAATAAACTAGCTCATGGAATATTTTGTGTAATGGAAGATCATCACCCATATGTAGAAGCAATAATTAATAGCAGATCACCAGAGTGGAAGGGAATATGGTGCAATCCAGCTAAACATAAAATGTATCTCAGAGGAACCTCAACATTCCCAGGATTTCCAGGACTTCTCAATCGAAGACCCTGGCCATGCAGAAGATTTCCACTCAGAGAACAGCTTAATAAATGGAGAAAATTTGCCAACAATCCTCTATTAGCATATAATGAAAATTATGGACGACTAGTCTGTGAAGATAGAAACTAGAAGATATATTGTAACTTAGCCATCTCAGGATATCCCTTCAACAAAGAAACATTTGTCAATAAAGGTTAATATCCCAACTATCAACATAGCGTCTCCCATGAGTCACCAATAATAGATGACCAAGATAGTCAATGGCACGATGAACCAGCCATGGGGGATGGAGATGACTTTTACGACCAACTCTCAACAGCAGACCTATACGATCTCTTAGATAGAATGTATGAATAAAAAATAAAAAAATAAAAATAAATAAAAAAAAGGTGCACTCCACAAATTTTATGATAATTTTTTTAATTTTTATAAATATAAATTAAAAACTAAAAATTAAATGATTTCCAAACATGTCCTGAGCATTTGTCTCTTTTTGAGAGAGGACTTCCACTACTATCATACTACCATTCATTCATAAATAAAGATTAATGTTAATCATTCATTCATTCATAAATAAAGATTAATGTTAATTATTCATAAATAAAGATTAATGTTAAGAATATTAATTTTTTTATTAAATAAATAATTAAATTTCTCATAGGAATAAAATATGAAATGTATACTTTTATGTTTCTGTATCACGTCAAATATTTAACGTCAAATATTTAATTATTTATTTAATAAAAATCTTGAGAGATCTTCGATGGATAAAAGTTCGATATATGGATAAAAGTTAGATATGATTAATTTATATATATCTCTCACATGGATGGGACAACAGAAACAGCCTCATACCGTAGAACACCAACAACATAGCAGATTGAATAAGATGTATCTGAATTTCTCTCTTCTCTTTCTTTTTCCTCTATTCGTCTTCTGTTGCCTCCCTGAAATCATAGCTCACAAAGATGGAGAAGACGCAACAACCAAAACTATGGAGGATTTCTCTGGGTACCCAATTCACGATACCCACTCCCAAAATCCACTATCTTCACTATCAGTGGATACCCAAAGTTTGCAGAAACAGGTATTGATACAAATTTTCTATATCTTTGTCTTTGCTTCTCTCTCTCTCTCTCTCTCTCTCTCTCTCTCTCTCTCTGTGGATTCTTTGAACTGGGTTTTGTCGGAAAGATTGTTTTAGCGATTGAACTATTTGAGTTTGATTGTGATATGGGTTTGGTTGTGCCAATGATTCGTGAACTGGATGTTTTGTTTGGTTTTGGAAATTGATCGAATCCATTTTGTTTTATACGGTATTTTAATTAGTCTACACTTTACTAATACAGGGTGATATTGGAGTCTCTGAAATCTGAATTACTTCATTTTCACACCAATTATTTTTCCATGGATGCTTATGAATGGGTTTTATTGTGATTTCCTTAATGGATTTTTTGAATGGTTCAGTTTTCAATTTGGATAGCATTTTAATTTTGGAAGAATTCCATCATCTTGATTGGTGCTACTAAGAAAATTAAGGTATTTCACCATATTTTTTCTTCTCCAAGTCAAAAACAAAAACAAAAACTTCTTCGATCAGTTTTTTTCAGCTACTTTGGTGATGATAAATCTCAAAATTTTAAACATCGAATTTGTTATGGCTACTATTTTCCACCCAAGATGATGAAATTTTATTTCAAAGTGTTCGGTAAAAAGGAATGGAGCTATTCAAATTCATTGAGATTAAATGGACCTTTAGTGTATGATTTAATATATCAGCGGTGATTTATTAAATTGCTCATTCAGCCCTAACAACATTCAGATTGTCATGAGTCATGACCCGAACCCGCCCCTATGGTTAAGGACATAACCGGCCAGTAATTAAGGGATTACCTACGGCCTCAAACCAAACAAGACATAACTCATTAGAGTAAAGGGGCCAAACGGAAACAAATTTAAAA
The DNA here is from genome assembly GCF_055761805.1 of Camellia sinensis. Taxonomy (NCBI): domain Eukaryota; kingdom Viridiplantae; phylum Streptophyta; class Magnoliopsida; order Ericales; family Theaceae; genus Camellia; species Camellia sinensis. The sequence continues at coordinate 181,526,060 of NC_138966.1, forward strand.
CTTTGTCTATAGAACTGTGCTTACATGGCATAACAAAATCAATTCAAAACATTTTATAATTACTCACACATATACATAGAGTTAATCCATATCTAGGAACTTCAATTATACAGTCAGCCAAACAAAACTCATGTACAAAAGTGATTCAAAGTTTTCGCCGACATAGCAAAAATACAATAAGGGAACAAGAGGGCGAAAACTAGTCTCGTGCGTGAGATATATGAGCTAACTCCTCAAAGCTGTAGTTGCTTCTTACATAAGTCACTGGGGCTGGGTTTGGACATCTCTTTGCTCACCTACATACACATGAATGAGCGTGAGCGAAAACCTGATAAATAACATCAAATAAAAACAGTACGCAAATGAGATTCACATATATCAAACGGCCTTGGGCCCATGTAAAATTCTATTTAGTGTATTATTTTGGTACATTAGGCGATTCAAGCCCGAACATGTCATACGGCCTCTGGCCCACTTCGTTCCTTAGCAAACAGCCTCGAGCCTTATTCATTCATGTATGTTAAACGGCCTTTGGCCCAATCATTCATGTCAAACGGCTTTTGGCCCATTCATTTATGTTCAACGGCCTTTGGCCCATTCATTTATGTCCAACGGCTTTTGGCTCATTCATTCATAGCCAACGGCCTTCGACCATTCATTCATATCCAACGGCCTTTGGCCCACTCATTTATGTCCAACGGCCTTTGGCCCATTCATTCATATCCAATGGCCTTCGGCCCACTCATTCATGTCCAACGGCCTTTGGCCCATTCATTCATATCCAATGGCCTTTGGCCCATTCATTCATGTCCAATGGCCTTTGGCCCAACCATATGACATAGCAAACATTTGTCCACGATTCAAATTAACAAGCTTATAGGAATTGTATGGAAATAAGCAATTGGACAAATAACATACTTCAAATATCTTTATTAAGATATTATTCACAGTGATCTGCTAGAGGATTTGCCTTTGAGCTTGACCCTACACAATACATAACACATATGTGCGTCACAAACGATTCAATCCGTTCTTAATTCATACATTCCTCTTAGGCGTCATTGTTATCCCTTTTTAATTCATTTATAACGCTTAATGCATGCATAAGGGTGCTTAGAGATGGAAGAGAACGGAAAAATGATCACATAACATCTTTTCAAAATTTCAGGAACAGGGCTCCCCGCTCGAGCGTGGGCTTTCCCGCTCGAGCGGGCCCATTAGGTCTGCAAAAGTACTGGTTGTCTCATTTTTACACTCGAGCGTGAATTCAAGCGATCGAGCTGAAAGTCAAACTACATGGCTCCCCGCTCGAGCGTGAATCTCCCCGCTAGAGCGGACATCCACGTCTACAAAAAGTTCTGGAAGCTCGTATTTCACGTTCGAGCGGCGCTTTCCCCACTCGAGCGGACATGCTAAATTCTGGGTTTTCTAGAACTGTTCTTCAAGTGCAACCTTGATATTCAAAGGCCCAACTTTAATGTTTTTTGTCCAAAAACGTGGAAACACGATGTATAGCATAAGGATGTATGCAATATGAGGTTAATTATTCAAAATCATGGTCAAATCCTCAAAATATTTCTTCATTTCTTTTGTATAGTCAAAACTCATGCATGCAAATCTCATATAAGCTTCATATCTCCATTAATCAAACATGCATGTCAATTTTTGAATTTACTTCTATTTCAAATGTTACAAATGACATTCAGTATTATGAAACCCATGAAAATTATGCATGCATGTGAAGATTGGTGCCCAATTCTCCATGTTCAACATCATTTATGTTAGCTTATGCAAATTTCATGACAATTCATGGTGATTCATAGAAATTTCATGCATGCATGCGCATTCTAATTTTATATTCAACTCAATCTTTGCCTTGAACTACCATACCACTTGAATTCACAATATTACATACTCAACTCATGAATTAAGAGTTGATTACTCACCTAGGAGCTCCAATTCTTCCAATTATAACTAATTCTTGAGCTAATCCCCTTAGTTTCTTGAATTCTCTAGCAATTCTTCAATGTTGGCCCTCTCTCTCTCACTAAATTCAGCCCTCTCTCTCTCTCTAGAGAGCTAATCTCAGCCAAAATGAGTGAAATGGCTCAAAATTAAGTGAATGTGAGTGTAATGCCCCTTTTTATAGTCTCCCACTTAATCAAATTGATTAAGGTTGATAATAGCGCCCTAATTAATCATTCTGAATCTAATTATTTTGATCCGAATCAATTTTCAATTAAATTTCACCATAGGCTCTAAAAATTATGCCAATCACAATGGCGTAGTCAATTTCGGCTTTTGTGGCCGATAAGGCCTTAAATTTTCAATTTATAACAGTAAGTTGAACAGATATTCCTACGGTGAACAGATAGAAATTCAAAACCACATATATTCATATAAATGGCACACAAAATCATATTAAACACATAATCACAATCGTAATTAAGATTAATTAGCATAATACGGAACAGGGTTATCACACAGATGCCCCTTGCCATGGTAACCTAGCAGTTATGTTCTTATGCAATGGCGTATGCTACAAGAACTACCTGTGCTTGTGTTGTTGTTTTGTTTATTGTTACAAGCTGATTTTCTAATCTGTTTTAATATTATAGATTGATGAGCTGTCAACATTCTCGGATACACCTGCTCCATCAGTGACAAGGATCCTGTACAGTGAGAAGGATGTATTGGCGAGGAGGTATTCGGAAGGAATTATCTGTTTTGTGTACTGTCACCTGATTATATGCCTATGATGATGATTGGGAAAATAAAAGGCAAAAAACAGTACTCTGAGAGAGAGAGAGAGAGAGAGAGAGAGAGAGAGAGAGAGAGAGAGAGAGAGAGAGAGAGAGAGAGAGAGAGAGAGAGAGAGAGAGAGAGAGAGAGAGAGAGAGAGAGTGATTTGCTTTTGTTGAGCGATTTTCTTTTCTTTTTTTTCTTTTTTTCATTTAAAAAAAGAAGAAGGATGGGACTGGAGAGAAGGATTGGTATAGCTAACATTGTGGGATTTTTGGCCTTGTCATATTACCTTAGTTTTAATTTCTTAGGGCCCTCTGCAATTTCTTTGGTGTATTCTACCCAATTGCTTACAATATTTATGAGGTTTATTGTTATTAATTTCATACATGCATGGATTTCCAACAAACATTGGTCATGTTGAATTACACATGATCTATTCAATCACGATATTTTGTGCCATTATGTTGCTTAGCCATGAACTTTTGGTCATTCTTTGGTCATATTTGATTGCAGGTATATCAAAAACATAATGGGACTTGCTGGTCTCTCTGTTAGAGAGGATGTTGTTGGTAATGTATTTGGTCGATGGTGAGTTCATCTCTTAATATTTTGTTTCTTGTTGGATGGCTGAGATTTTATAGGGTTGTTTTCAGTGATAATATATGATATGAATTTATTCTATTGTATCATTTGCTAGAAAATGTCATCTTATATGTTTGCTCTTTATTTATTTTGATGATGCCTTTTGTTTTGTTTATTTATTGTGTAATACTTTTCTTGCGTGTGATTATGTTTCAAAGTGTGTGTAGGGGTTCGGGAAGGTTGCCAGAAAATTTGAATGTTGCCGGAAAACTTGCCGGAAGCTTCGAATGCTCACCGGAAAATTCGAAGGCTTGCTGGAAAATTCGAAGATCTGCTGGAAAATTTGAAAATCTTTAAAGATGGTCGGAAAATCCAAATTATCTAGAAATGTGTAGAGAGGCTTAGATTCTTCAACGGTTGCAACTAGAAACATAATAGGAAAGAGATAATGGAGATAAAAGATTGGGTGAAGATGAAGACAAAGTAGTTAAAGAGAGAATAATAGTAAGGCTCTCTCATGGATTTTCCACTTTCACTGTTAATGAAAATAATGGAGTAGGGAAATTAGTTCTCTTCCCAGAATAATCTCTCCAAAAATCAATCTCCTTGTAAAGTTATGAGTAGGTTCTATTTATAGGCACCTCATGATGTAAGATGGGTTCTATTTATAGGCACCTCATGATGTAGGATGGAGTCTATGTGCAAGGCACATGAGGAATATTCTCTCTCACCACTTTGTCCGAGAAGATGACCTTTTAAAGAATGAGAAAAATTCCAAAGAGGAGATCAACCTCTCGGCGAATCCTCCTTCTTAGCCACGCCTAACCAATGATTTCCAATCATTCCAAAGGGTTAGGGGTAGTCCCAGAGGACGCCTTGCCATAGAAGGGTCATGGATAGTTCAAAAGAACGCCCTGTTATGAATATTGCCGAGTCAAAAACCCTTTAGATCGTGCCACCTTGACTCAGGTATAGGCTAGTTTAACCGAAAAGTGAATTTATCTCCACTCGCCGTCCTCGGGATTGAGTCCTTTGTTTGGATTCCGTCATGCCCATGGTTCTGGTGTATCGATCCCAGAAAACTCCAAGCCCGCAAGTATTTTGGGACTCATTAACGGAGCGACTTCTAGATTGCGTTTGAATCCAGTCAAAACCAATGCATCAGATCTCTAGGTTTACTTAGAACCTTTTCGAGTCCAAGCTAAATAAGCCTCTGGGTTTGTGGATTTGAACCTTTTCAAGACAAAGCAATTACCTCAGAGAATGGATCTCCTCTGAGGGTTTCACCTCTTCCGAGAATGATCTCTTTCTTCAAGAGTGTGCACCGATTAATTCTCTCGGATGCCCGTATGATCTAGCCCCCCTCGGATGTTCTTGTTGAGCTCTCTTTAGAGATATATGCTTGGTGGGTCCTCTTCAGCCCAATTTGTTGACTTCCTTGTGGGCTCATTCAATAGAATTCATTTGGGCCCATGTGACAATAATTTCTCCAGACCCATTCACTTTGCTTGGTTTTGATTTTTAGAAAATACTTTTCAGAAAATTATACAATTTTATTTTTTGTATTTTTTTGTTTTCACTGAATTTTTTTAATATTTTAAGCAATTTTTTTAATTTTTAGACGCACCTAATATAAATATACTTAAAAAGTATAATATTTGTGATATTTTTTTTAAAAAAAATTCACTAAATACCAAAAATACAAAAAATAAAAATAAAAATTCAGTATATTTTTTGTATTTTTGTATATTTATTAATTTTTTACAAATATTTTACTATTTAAATACATCTAAGTAAGGTGCATCTAAAAAAAAAAAAAAAATTGCTTAAAATTTTAAAAATATTCACTAAAAAAAAATATGAAAAACAAAAAACTCAATTTTCAAAAAATTGAAAACCAAACACACTGATTAATTTTGGATTTTTCCGACTGGGGTTTGATTGGTCCCAATTAATTTAATGGGCTCAAGTTAATCGAAGGATGATATGTTGTGTCATTGATTATCTTCTATTTGTTATTTTATATTGTACATGACTGCATTTTTAAGATTTTTATCCTTATTGATTAGTTCTTTGAAATCTGAAGTTTCTCAATCCCGAATCTTTAGATTCTGTATATATTTCATGCAGTTTTGAGTCAACAGATAACTTTTTCCATTCTGTTTGAGTCACTTTAATACTTCGAACATTTTAAACTTTTTCTTCATTTTGTTGTGCTGATTTTATCTGAACTTATTTATTAGTGCTCAACCCCTTTTGTCTTATCTGCTTCTATGCAGGGAGGGCTATGAACCAGAGCTAGCTGCAGTTGCAACAGGTTCTCATATTGATGCAATTCCTTATTCTGGGAAGTATGATGGAGTTGTTGGTGTTTTGGGTGCAATAGAAGCCATCAATGTATTGAAAAGGTTTGCAAGTAGTCTTACTGTTGTAAAACATGTTGTTTGAAATAGAAGAACTAACCTAGCATCCAAGCGAATAACCTGAAGTCCACTGGTAATTTTGTCAACATAGTCATTGGAGGATCTTCATAACTATCCATTCTGTATGTCTTACATTCTTTTAAGCACTCAATGACGTAAAACTAAAATATAAAAAAAAAAAAAAAACATTAGAATTTTGTCTTTTACACACCGGTTAAAAACTGGTACATACAGGGTTATTTAATTCTTTACAAACAAGAACCATAAAAGAAAACCGTGGTATCTATATAATCTGTGTAGTTGGATTGAGGATATCAAGATGCACATTGGCTATATGAGAAATTATAAATTAGGAGATCAAAGGTTGCGTTTGGTACAGCTTCAGAATTATGATTTGAGAATAGAGTTATATTTTGAGTTTGTGAGTTTTGAAATTATGATTTGAGTGTGGAAAATTTGTTTGGTTATGAGTTTTGAAAAGAGTTTTGAATTGAGTTTGAATTCAGTGATATGACATATGATATTTAATTCAAAAATTTACAACTCATAACCAAAAACACTACCCAAAATTCTTTTCAAAGCTCATAAAAAATTTTAAAAAAATTCCAAAAATATTTTTTATTTAAAATATAAAAATGACAGGTGCAAAAAAAAACACGAACACTGCTCCGGTCAACCGGGGGACTCCCGGGAGGATGACTGGGTAGACGTGTTTTCAAAGTGAGTGCGGAATCAATTTTTGAAACCTGTAAACAAACACCACGTGCAAACCAAGAGGTGGAATTAAAGTTCCAAAGCTCTACCAAACGGAGCCGAAGTCTTTCTAATAACATTCTGTTAAGGCTTTGTATCAATAAGGGACAAGATGGTATTTTTCCTTTTTCTTTTCTCTATATGTGCAACCAGTGATTTCACTAGTAATAAGCAGTAATCTGATTTGCAAGGAAGCTGTTATTAGGACAGGGGAAAAGCCAAGAAATAACATGGGTTCCGGTGAATGAGAAAGCACATAGCCTGCATGATCAGAAAGGGGATATAGCCCTTGATATAGCTGATGTTGAGAAGGGTTTGGTAGCCAATTTTACATAGGCAGGCCTTTAGAATTTGTTCAGTCGATGGTTCTTCAGATGGCCACAATATACTTTTCTACTTCAGAATTTTTAATCAAATTCTATGTGAGAAAAGAATCTGCTTTTGCATTCTTCTAAATGTTTCTTTTGGATCATATTGCTGCTTATATTATGCCAATTGGGCTTTTCACAGGTTTGGATTTAAGCCTAAAAGATCATTGGAAGTGATCATGTTCACCTCAGAGGAGCCTACACGTTTTGGGATCGGCTGCTTGGGAAGGTTAGACATCTCATAGTTGCAATATAATCACTTACTATGAACATATACTAGTTATTGTGGTTAATTTCTTGTGTATTTCTCTCCAGACTTGCTCTTTCTGATTTCAAAATTGAATTTGCTTTTTTCGCTTTATTTTATTTCAGCTGATTATGTCTTGCAAAGGATGCACGGACAAATTTTAAGTCTATATCTTGAAGGTTCTCACAGTTTTTATCTGAAATATTGCAGCCGCTTGATGGCAGGAAATGAGGAACTTGAAAAGGCTCTCAAGCAAACAGTTGATAATCAAAATACATCCTTTCTTGATGCTGCAATGTCTGCTGGTTATGCAAAAGGTGGAGAGGACTTGTCCAGTGTTTTTGTAAAGAAAGGAAGTTACTTTGCTTTTGTGGAGTTGCATATAGAGCAAGGTCCTATTCTCGAGGAAGAAGGTAGGCTGCTGTTTCAATTATGTTATTACTTGTTTACTAACAATTTTTGAAGAACTTACCACTAATTTTTTCTTTTATTGCTTGTTCTTTGTGGTTCATTTTTCAATCCAGGTATTTCAATCGGTGTTGTGACTGCAATTGCTGCTCCAGCAAGCATCAAGGTGAATTTTGAAGGCAATGGAGGCCATGCAGGGGCTGTTTTGATGCCAAATAGGTGACTATTCCTAGTAGCACAAGTTGCGTTATATCAATTTATTCCTCATATCTTCTTAAAAAATTATATGTAATTTGATTATGCACTTTCAGTGTGTGCAACATACTTATTTGAGGTCCTTTCTTTCAATTTATTTATTTTTTTTGAAATTTCTTTGCTTTTTCCTTGAGGTTGTTTACATACATGGCTCTCATTCAGATTTGCTGACATTTTGCCTTCCTTCTTTATAAGTAGATTTCCTTACATTGGAAGTGATTATTTTTGTACTCTCTCTCTCTATTTCTCTCCATAGCCCACAGTTATGTAAATCTCTTTGAGCAGGCATGATGCGGGACTGGCTGCTGCAGAGTTGGCACTAGCTGTGGAGAAACATGTGCTAGAATCTGGATCAATTGATACTGTTGGTACAGTTGGTAAGCCAGTTTTTTTCCTCGTATCCACATGTATTCTTAGTGTCCATGGAAAACTCCATTTTGTTTGAAACCAATATAATTAATCATATCCTTTTTGCCTTTTTACCTTCATTCTCTTTTTTACTACATACAAAACATTCTCTTGTAAGGCATTCTGGAGCTGCATCCCGGGGCAGTCAACAGCATACCAAGCAAGTCGCGCCTGGAAATAGGTATGCTGCTATTTTTTAATAAAAATTTCAAGTAGAATTTTAGTTTGTAATATATTTTTTCTGGGACTCTTTTGTTCCGAGTTTTTCTGTAATTTGTTCTGTGGGTTGCAGATACACGAGACATTGATGAAAATCGAAGAAACAATGTGATTGAGAAAATCCATCAATCTGCTTTATCTATAGCCAAAAAGCGTGGCGTCAAGCTTTCAGACTTTAAAATTGTTAATCAGGATCCACCAGCCCTTTCGGATGAATCAATAATTGAGGCGATGGAAGCTGCATCAAAGGAGCTAAACTTGTCTCATAAGTTGATGATAAGCAGAGCTTACCATGATTCCCTATTCATGGCCAGGTAATAAACGGAGAGAACTGTCTGTACGTCAAACCTCTGAAAATTCAGCTCTTTTCTACATATCGCTTGCAGGTACATTAAACTGGGAATTCGTAGAAACCTCCAGTTTCATCTAGGTTTCAAACATAAAAAGTTACTCAAAACCCCCAAGAACAAATAAATAATAAAAAGGAAATTTTATTGACATAATCTGCATTGTAAAAACCAATAGATGGAAGAAAATTAAGAAAAGAATGAAGCATTCTAGTGGTCCACGGTCAACCAATATGATCATGAACTTGAACAGCTTTGGACCTAATTTTCTATTTCGATGAGCCATCATCAAGAGGTGGTCCTGCACTACAAGACTTTCACGTTGTAAATTTGCTGAAGATTCTATGCTCAGTGAATGAGACTGTATTACTGAGTCTATGGAAAAGATTCCTACAGAAAAAGTTGGATTTTTTTTCCTCCTTCCCCAAGATTTTGGTCTTTGGTTTTGAAATTTCAATTTAAGTTGCACTTAGTGTACTATTGTTGTGATTATTGTATCAAAGAAGATTTATTAATATTGATAAATGCTTTAGCATATATCAGTTTTCTTAATTAAATATCAGCTGTTGATCATGCAATTTCACATCCTTGCAGAATAACGCCAATGGGAATGATCTTCATTCCATGTTACAAAGGTACGTACAAGTCATCTCTCTCTCTCTCTCTCTCTCTCTCTCTCTCTCTCTCTTCCTTTTTATTTCTGTGAATCGGATGGTTATTTTTCTGTCATTTTTTCTTTTCAACTTTAACTGAAACATATTTGAATTCGTTGCCAGATTGTATCTGTGCATATATGGAAATTAATCATGCTAGCCATAGAGATTCACACTGAAATCATAGATAACAATGTGAAATCATATTTAATTGGCAGCAACTTCACAAAGTTTGGGATTCAAACACAAACTAAATCAACATTTTTACATCTGATTTTGCAGGATACAGCCATAAGCCGGAAGAATTTTCCTCCATCGAGGATATAGCAAACGGAGTTCAGGTTTTAGCCCTAACCCTTGCCAAGTTATCCCTGTACTGATTACGCCTCAACCATTACAACTTTGTCAAGCTCTGTTTCTTTCAGTTTTAGAGGGTTTGTGTGGGTTCTGCATTCGATTCTACCTGTTGAATGATAACAACATGTATGAGAATTAGCAGTAGAGGATAATATGTTTTCAACTTCTTGTGTTTGATGATATCAAACTCATTTGTATAGCAGTCAACTGTTGTATTTTCACAGTTATGATAAACATGGACTTCGGTTCACCATCATTCAAGCACACAGGTACATGATTCCAAATACAGAATATCAGGTTATGCGAATGACGTGTACATGAAACAAGAAGATATCAGATCAACTTTAGTTGGGCTCAACCGCATTCAACCTTTGAAACATTAGATTCCAAACCAAGAGTTTGGGAAATTTTTTGAATCAGAACAAATGATGTTGACAAGTCTTTTTTATTTTATTTTATTTAGTAGTAATTATTTTTAAAAAACTCATAGGGGCCCAACTAGAGCAACTGATGATCTCACAAGATTTGAACTTTGTTCAATATATTTTTGAATGACCCAAGGCTAAAATTTGCCAATGTAAATTGAATTTGATTCGAGTTTGGTCTTTGACTTGGGAAAAATTGCCACAACTTAAGTTAATTGAATCCTATTCTTAATACATATAATAAACGTGAATACACATATAAAAAATCAATTATTTTTTCACCATTGAATTAAATAGTACTTCAATGTTAATTAATTCCACTGCTTGTAATTTGTTGAGTTATTTCTTTTAATTTATTTTTCGAAAGTGCAATAACTTTATTTAGAAAGCTCATTGCTCAACTCAAAATATATATGTATATATATATTTTTAAATATAAAATTCAAACAATTTTATTATAACTGGTCTGCATTTTCTAAGATAAACTTGGGTGGCCTTAGAGCAAGTCAATTCAAGCTGCAAAGATTAATTAGGGTTGAACTTAAGTGGATTTCTCTACTATTTAAACTAAACTTAAACAAATTCTCAATCCAATTAAACCCATCTAAGTTACAACCTTACCTCTCGCCGGCCGACGCTAATTGATTGACAACTTTATATGACCTTGAAAAATGCTTGGTATAATAAATAAATAAATAATTTGTTTTAAATTTTTGTTTCGGACTTAGGAGTTGTTTGAAATGAATTATATAAGCACACTTTTTAACTTTTTGACTAAAAAAATAGAAAAAACAAATATATGATTGGGATAACTTTTTGACTTTTTACGAAAAAATACATATTATAATATTGTATCAACTAGCAAAATTACCTTCCTACCCTTCTGAGCACTGACATGCTTTCCATGCATGCTAGTGTTTTTCCACGTCAGTGCACTGTTGGAAGGGGGTAAAACCAAAGGCATTTTTGTCTTTTTATCCTCTGTTTATTCATCCCTTTTTTTTTCGGTTCAAACATGTGAATAGTGTTAACTTTTTTGCTGTTTTAATAACTTTTTGACTTTTTATCTTTTTTAAAAAATGTCAAACACTTACTAATTAAGGAGGGGCTGAGTTTGGTGTGGGTCCATATATACAATTATTATTAATCATTAAGTCATATTATTTCTTTCTATTCTGCATCCACTCAGGTCTCCAACCCTAACCCCAGCAAAGTCACAGCTCACTAGTTCTCGTTCATGGCCTTAAATAAAGTGACCTTATTGTTATTTATAAAGTGCCCTTGGTTTAACCACAAATTTCCAACCTAACCTCCTAATCAAGCTTTCATGTCAATGAACCAATTCGGCACTTAGGACTCGATTGGGTTTGTATGAAAAAGAGGTTTTTTTTCTTTAAAAAAAAAAAAAAAAAAAAAAAAAAAAAAAAAAGAAAGAAGAAGAAGAAGAAGAAGCCATGTCAAATTATAAGGTTCATACTATTAATTAAAAGAAGAAAAAAAAAATTAAACACAAACAAAACATGCGTGAAGAAGATAAAAAAACATATAAAATAATGGTGGGATTCATTGTTTGAGTTATTTTTTAGACGGTTTTCTAGTTATGTAGAACTTTTTTTTAATGATTTAAAAAAAATCTAAAGAAGAGGGATATTTTTATGCAAATTTTATCAAAAAAAATGATTTTGAGGACCAAGAGCAAAATTGTACCAAAAACATAGAAATTCATGAATGCTTTGGTAATGGCGGTTCATGTCATGGAACCTCAAATCAAAAATTTAAGTTACGATGAAAAATTCAATCTGAATTTATTTATACTATATATATGCATGTACAATTATACAAATTGTTTGTGCATCGTTGAATAGGTTACTATATATCTTGGTTGGTTGTGGGTTTCAGATAAACCAAACCCGAATGTATATATCTGTGACGCAAACAAACAGCAACAAAACATAAGACAACAAAGAAGAACATGCCATGTTGAATTAGTTATCCGTTGGTGTCGATTGAGGTTTTTAGATAAACCAACACGATATTGTACGTTTTGGAGTTAGGCGAAAACCAACAGCTAACCCCTCACGGTTTTAGAAGGTCTCATATTAATTTAAGGAAGTTAGTCCATTTATATAGTGAAATTGTGATTTCTTACAGAGCGATGTGGGATAGTACACCCACATCACCAGTTAATAAATACTTTATAAATTTGCTTTTTCGTTAACATCATGAACCTAAATTCTACAAAATTTACATTAAGATTGGGTAAGATGAGGTTGATTTTTGGGAGAATTACATGCAAATGGGAGAAGAATAAAAAAATTACCAACACATGAGGATGTAAGGGTGTCTGTAGTGAGGTACAAATAAAAGATTATAGAGATGCAAATGTCACTTGCATCACCTCATGTGCTGGTAATTTTTTTTTTCTCCTACCAGCATGTAGTTCTCTCTTGATTTTTTCTATTAACCAAAAAAAAAAAAAAAAGTTGTTTAATAATAAGGTATAGTGTCAGGCCATGAAAGGCATATAATTGAGATTTACCTAGAGAGAGAGAGATGAGTATTGCTGCAGAACAAAGGTTGTCCCTTCACTTATTGCATGCATGGGAAAGTGATAGGGTTTGAGATCTTAAACATGAAGCTAATAGTGACACTAAATCTGTAACTTTTCTCTTTTTTCATTAAGAAATCTATTAGCATAAAATTAATTATAGAATGGATCACTTAAATTAATAGTGGTCAGACATATCAGACAATGAGTTTGTCACTAAAAATATTACTCCTCTCCCGTTATTCCACATGCATTTTTAATGTTCGATTTTATGTTCAAAAAATTATGATTTGAGGACATATCATGTCAATTAAAAAGAGCCAAGAGCAAATTGAATACGTGAAAAAAAGTAGAGTAGGTTTAAATAAAGGGTGATTATATATAGATTTAAAAACTTCATTAAACTATGAAAAAAAGTTCAACAAATAATCACAAAAATACAATAATTATAAGAAAATTCTAACAAATATAAGGAGAAAGACCAACACATAGGTGACTAGGTGAGGAGAACCAACTCCCAATATTCTAATGGAGTACAAAAATCTTAGCTCCATTAATTACTTAAAAGATTATTCCAAATGTATATCTTATAAATTTTCTCCATACATCTAACCTCTCAAACATGTTTGAGACTATGGCTATGATATATGGGTGGATGGGAAGAAAAGTTTAAAAGGGTGGTATCCTTAAATTAAATAGGAGGGTGTTAGGGCTTTATCAAAAGGGTTAGAAGGATTAATATTCAAAGATGAAGGGGGCCTAAGCAATGATTGGGATGGAGTTAATGCATTTTCTATTATATAATAAATTTTGGTTGGTACAACAACTTCAACTTGACAATCTAATACCTTATTGTAAAAGCGATCAAATCTTCATGTTTAGATCCAAAAATCATGCTACAATATTTTAATTAATTAATTGTCAAATTATGCTTCTATTGTTTATGAAGAACGAACCCAAAAAATTAAAAAAATTAAAAAATGTGTAAAACAAGGCATGAAAACAAGTAATATTCGTTAACATGGACTCGAAAAACGAAAATAAAATAAAATAAAATGAGAAGTATCACATTTAGCCAAATTATGGTTATGACAATTTTTCTTTAAAAGGGGATGACAAAACCTTATTTTAAGAAAGTTTGGAAATTTTATATTTGGTTTGATTTAGCCAATCTCATTTGATGGGATTTAAGATTTGGTTTGGTTTGATTTTCAAAATTAATTTTTTTAAAAATTGCTTAAAAAATTAAAAACTAATTTGGTATTAAAAAGAAAAAATAAAAAATACTCATCATTTTCACATGGTTTTATCTTTTTGGAAGGTAGAATAATTTTTAAAAACTGAGCATTGCTATTTAGGTTCAAAAGTTAGACCCACTTTCTAAACCCATGTGTCAATAACATGATTGTTTGATAAAAATATTCTCTAATTATCAACAAATCATCTTCTTCACACATCACTCAGTCTAGAAAGTTGATCTAAAAATGGGCGAATTACGCTAACAGTCCCTATAGTCTGAGACTTGTGTCACTTTAGTCTCTGACTTTTCAATTGTGACACATTTAATCCGGAATTTTGAATCTTATTTCAAATAAAGACAATTGAAGATACCATTACTCAATTTGAAGGGCAAAGTCGTCAATTTGATAAAATATGAACTAATTTGACAAAATAAATATCAAAAAAATATTTTTGAATTTTTACAAATTATTTCTATCAACCAAAGATAAAATTATATAAAATTGAAAAATCTTTTACACATTTATTTTTTTTACCAAATTAATTTTTATTTCGTGTTTGGATGATGATCATGTAATGGGTGGTTATTTTTATTTTTATTAAATTAGTTTCTATTTTTCAAAACTCAAATATGACAATAACTTTAATATCATTATTAAACCAATCCATTAAATCAAAAAATTTAAAACTAAAAACATTTCATACAAATATATCGATTACATTAAAAGCCTAGCAAGCACCCATTACATGATCATCATCCAAACACATAATAAAAATTAATTTGGTAAAAAAATAAATAAATGTGTAAAAGGTTTATCAATTTTACATAATTTTATCTTTGGTAAATAGAAATAATCTTTAAAAATTCAAAAATATTTTTTTGACATTTATTTTTGTCAAATTATGGCTCGTTTGGGAACCTTTCTTTTTAACCAAAAAGTCAAAAAGTTACTAAATTAGCCAAAAAGTCAACAACCTATACCAAAAGTTAAAGATTCTATTTTCTCTCTACTTTTTGCACATCTTTTCGTAAAAAGCCAAAAACTCATCCCAAACATACTAGTTTTTTTTAGCTCATATTTTAGCCAAATAGTCAAAAAATTACTAAATTAGTCTATTCCCAAACGAGGCCTTAGTTTATATTTTATCAAATTGACAACTTTGTCTTTAAAATTGAGCAATAGTATCTTTAATTATCCTTATTTAGAACAAGATTTAAAATTTAGAGTTAAATATATCAAAATTAAAAAATTAATGATCAAAATGATATAAATTTCAAATTATAGGGACGGTTAGTATCCTTATATATCATTTTCTTTTTCAAAAATGAAATCAAATAAAACTGTTGACGTATCTCTTTAGAAAAATATTATACATAAATAAATTTTCAAATGTTATTATTGCCAGACACACCTACGGTGATTTATATGAATATTTATTAATATAATTACTTTTGTATCAGGTAGTAACAAAAGTATGATAAAAATCCATTTATGTATGAGATATATTACTCTTGTATTTTTAAAATAAAATACTTGGCATTAATTTACCTTTACCAAAGAATTTTCTTGAAATATACTCCCTATCAAGCCAAGAGTTTTTAGAAAGATGGAGAGAAAAGTCCAAATTTAAATTTTTTGTGGCCAAAGGTCCATGTCATATCCTAGGGCTCTCCCTAAACTATCTCTCTCTCTCTCCCCTTCTCTTTCTCTCTCTACTAGATCTCTCTGTCATTTCGCCAGAAACAATGGCCATTCCGCCGTCTCCGCTAAGACTAGCTTTCTCTTATTCGTTTTCATCGTCTTCATAGCACGGCGCTACCATCGGAGCTACAATGGGAAAAGTGTCATGACTCAAACTTGCCCCTATAGGTTTAGCGTCATAACAAACTAGTAATCCTATGATTACCTACGGCCTCTGAAACAGATTAACAAAATAAGGGACTAACGGAAATAAATACATAAATTTAATCGTCCAATGAGCTGTACTAACTTATATGGGACAGAGCAAATTTAAACTTTATATACAAATATTATATACGTCATCATCACATCAGTCTTACATCGTCTTTATATACAGATAAACCAAAACGGGACTTAACCCTAGTTACAAAGTATACAAAAACTTAACCAACAAACAAAGATAATAAACTTGTATCTTGTTCACAAAAAATGATCACTTTACACTACGGGAACCTCTACGGGAGGCACATACGTTGGCTGACAAAACACAGATTCAAACAGGTGCCCTCAGGCCTGATCTTGCACTTGCTCACCTACATATATATACAAACAGTGAGTTATAACCCAGTGAATAACATTAATGTAAAGAAGTTAGTGAATGAATTCCAAACATTTCATATTCATAAAACAGATCATAACAGAGTTAATTCTTATATCTGAACATAATATTGGTACATCTAATAGAACATATTATATTGTCAACCGACTAGAGTAATCGGTTCCGGATACCGATTAAACATATCACCACTTTGACAAGTGACTAACGAGATCTTATAATCATATATATGTCATGGACCCTCATTAACATATTGTCCCCCATAACTTGGGACTATCTATGTATTCTATAATAGATTTCAAACATAGGATATTTGTTCACGTAAACAAATATCATTTTAGAAATCATAACTTATCAAATCACATTTGAAACATAATTCATATGAACATATCTTTACAATAACGTTACTCACAGTGGGCTTCCAGAAATGGTTGGTCAGTCTCCGAACATTGACCTACAAACACAAATGTACATAGCGCAAAACATGTCTCATTATTACTTATTCATATGGCCATGCATGGCTTAGATTTCTTCCTTTAACTTCTTATTAATTCTGTATCGCATAACTTGTTCATATTGAACCATATACTTGGATTCGACACATATTTTCTAATTCATTTACGCATGTTGTTTCTTAGCTTATTAATCCTTAATGTTTCATAAATCATGCCTAAGAACCCGGAAAGAGATGGGAGCAAAGATATGTACTTAAAACATCTTTTGAAAACATGCTGAAAATGAGCTGTTGGTTAGAGCAAGCTGAAGGCAAAAACTGAGTTCGCTCAAGCCACCATTTGGTCGCTCGAGCTAGCTTTTGCATAGTGCAAAATACTGGGAGCTTGCAATGTTGGCTCGAACCAGCACTTGATCGCTTGAGCCAGCTATGAATTTCTCGGCACCAAGTTTAACAAAAATGGCTTCCAAACAACCTTCAAAACTTGGGGTTTTGCATGATTTGATCAAACACATAAAAATAGCTTTAGAAAACTCCAATATAAGACCTTTAAAACATCTTTTATTCAAAAACTTATCAATTCTTGAAATATTTAAACCAAAACTTCTTTATATAAGATTTTTCAACTCTTCTCATGGTTTTTCATAGCATGCAAAAGGTGATCAATAAACTCATGAATTCCTGAAACAATGGATATGATTTAAACTCACGTGCATACAAGGACTTTAAAACTCAAACTCAAAATGATAAAATCAAAGCGATCTACCATAAATGTACGTGCAAGCCATCTACATGTTCAAAGACCTATTTCCATACAAATATCATGAAATTAGTTAAATAACTTGATGAACTCATAATGCCTGAAGGATTTACAATATAAATTAGTCATAGAATTCTTACTCAAAGCTTTAATTTCAAAAATATGCGATGAACCTTCCTAGTTTATTCAATCTCTAGCACAAAAATGGGCTTCTCTCTCTAGAATGAGCTATCTCCCTCTCTCTTTCTCTTTCTCTCTCTCTCATTTCTCTCTAGGATGAACTCTCTGCTCAAAGAAGTAAAAAGAACAAGAGGAATGTTGCCTACATTTCAGCAGATATACACATAGGCGGTGTTTGGGAACTTTCAAGATAGGATATTTTAGCCTCAAATGGCAAAAAAGCCTTTTAGCCTCACCTAACCCATTGATTTTAAATATAAAAAAAAATAATTGAAAAGCAACGGCTGTCCAGCGCACAACAGCCTACACTGTCACCAACAGTGTAGGCTTCAGACAGTTAAATGACGATTTTACCCCTATAGATCAATTTTGGAAAAAATAAGATTAAGGGCAAATTTGTCATTTCAACTTTAAATATCATTTCAAACACATATTTCAATACGATAATCAACCCAAAAATTTAACCCAGCTTCCCAAACACAAAAACTAAAATAACCTACTAAAATAGTCAAAAAGCCAAAAAGTTTAAAAAAAAGCCACTTTTCAAATACCCACATACACACACTCTCTCACAATTTAAACAAACAACATGTGCACACACATGCACCACTCCAACACACCCATAAGAATTTATCCTCTACACTCAACACCACCAAATGCCTAACTCAGATTTCTCAGTACACCTACATATATTTCTCAGCACACTCACTTAAGGATTTTAATCATCTACACTCAACATTATAAAATACCTCAGCACATCATACATTTAATCATATCTTGGATCATGAACATGAGTAGATTAGGCATAAATCATGCATCATCTTAATTAAACATAAGTTACCTTAATTAATCAAGGTTAGCACATGACTCAATTAACCCAAAACAATTTCAATTAATGCTCAATTTAATCACATGTGATTTTACTAAACTGAATCAATTTTTAACAAAACTCCTCAGATGGTACCTAAAATTCTAATTAGTTTATCCATGAGCTCAATTTCAGTTTTTGAGACCGTTTAGGCTATCAAATTTCATATCAAAGCAGAAATCATGACAGATATTACTACGAGTAACAGATAAATAACCAGACAAAAAGCCAAATAACATACAAAACACATAATTTATTTTAATCACTTAATTAACATCCTTAATTATAGATTAGTAATTAATTACAGATCGGGGTTGTTACAAAAAGCCAAGCAAGGCATCGGGGGGAGCATCTTACTGACGTTAGACTTCCGAAAGGACATCGGACGGAAGATCTCAACAGATCCAAGATTTGAGATCAAGGATCTCGCGATGGCAATATAGTTTACGTCTTGGATGAGTAGCATTGTATGGATCATCTTTACCACTTCAGTGGTGTCATCGTAGCCTCGGAGGTCTGGCGCCACCACTTTGTAACCGTGCGTCGCCATGTAGAGGATCTGGTGCCCCAAATAAGTTAAGAGCAGGTACACACACAAAGAGAGAGAGAGAGAGAGAGAGATGTTGCGAAGTGTTTTGTAGTTTGAGTGAAGCTTGCAAAAGACAACTCTCTACTTCAAACAAAGACTACGCAAAGAAAGAGTGAAAATTTGAAAGGTTTCAAACAACTCTCTTGAGAGAACGCAAATCTAAAACAGCTTCAGTTTTTTTTTTTTTTTTTTTTTAAAAATTTAAACAGGTAGTCTCTCTATTGTTGTTGTTGTTATTATTATTATTATTGATGATAATGAATGATGATGAAATATATATATATATTTTTTTGCATGTTTTAGATTTGCGTTCTCTCAAGAGAGATTTGTGAGGTGATGATTGAAATTTTTTGAAAACAAATATTGTTTCTCTCTATACTCTTTCTCTTTCTACCATTGTAGTTTTGGTGGTAACCATTGTTGAGAAGGGTTAGAACAGAAAGAATGAGAGAAAGAAGAAAGGAAATGAGCAAAGATTTCAACAGATAGTGGATTCAAAAAAATTGAACATACATTTTCAACAGATAGAAAAAATAAATAAAAATTTAAACAGATAAAAAATTTGAACAACAAAAAATTGAACAGATGGGGAAAAAAATTGAACAGATAGATATGTATTTGAACAAATAGTCAACAGATACATTAAGGAGTAAAATTGAAAACAAAATATTTTCTAAAACTAACAAAAAGACTTCTCACCAAACTATTTTACAAAGATGGATCTCTCACCAATAAAAAATATCCACTAAACCTAATATTTTATATTATTTTCATATTACAAATTTAAGGTAAACTACTAATAGGTCCTAATAGTTTGACTTAATTCTCATTAAGTCCTATTGAAAATAAGTTTTAATAAAATCGTCGTTAAGAATAATTTTTTGTGACAATGTTTTGTATATATTGCTAAAAATTGACAATTAGCGATTTTTTTTTTGTCATTGTTTTTATATATTGTCTCTAAAACTTACGAATAGCAACGTTTTTCTATAACGAATTTTTTAAACTGTCGTTGAAAGTTAAAAATTAGTGAGTTTTTTTATAATGATTTTTTAAACTATCATTAAAATTTATAATTAGTAACATTTTTTGTGATAAAAATTTTAAACTGTCGTTAAAAATTAACAATTAGTAACATTTTTTAATAATGTTTAATAAAAAATATCATTAATTATTATAAAGACTTATTAAATAATTAATTCACTTAGACGTACACATAAGTCCTCATAAATTTGTTAACAGTTTTCTCGAGTTTTTATAGGCGGAATACATGTAGCAATAATTTGTTACGCAAGTAAACTCCGTTTAGTGGAACCGTTACATTTCACGCATACACGGCTCATTGGTCGGCAACAACAATTCGGTCTAGTTAATCGGCTTCCCAATCATTTTTTTTTGAAAAAATTACAATTATGTGAAAGTTTTTAATTTTTTTAAACTAATTATAAATTTTATTAACATTAATAATTAAAATTATAAACTTTTTCATTAATTTATTATGAAAATCTCACTAATTTGCAATTTATCCTTCTTCATTCCACATTATCACAAGTATAGCTATCATGTGTCATTAAAAAAGGTTGAACTTACCATTTAAATAGTATTCAGTTTGTTTGATTTTAATTTTTAGAAATAAGTTTTTAAAAAAATTTACTTTTTATTTTCTGTATTTTAATGATTTAATGAATTTATTTAATATATTAAGATTTTTTAAAAAAAATTTTAGACATACATAACATAAATACACTTAAAAAATTAATATTTATAATTTTTTTTGGTAAAATTTTTAATTTATAAATTAGTGGTCTCGGTTTATAAATTTAACCCAAAAATAAAAACACAAAAAATGTGTTTTCGTTTTTAGTTTTGAGTTTTTTTTTTTTACCACCCAACACTAGCCACCACCCACCACCATTTTCCACCACCGTCTTTCGTCACCACCACCCACCCCCCACCACCACCTGCCACCACCACTCACTACCCACCTGTCACCACCACCCACCACCTGCCACCACCACCCAGCACCCACCCACTCACTACCACCACCCACCAGCCATCCACTAGCCACAACCTACCACCCGCAACTACCATCCACCACCCGCCACTACCACTCACCACTTACTTGCCACCACCACTCACTACCCACCTGCCATCACCACCCACCCACCACCACCAGCCACTTGCCACCGACTCGTCACCACCACCACCACCACCACCACCACCACCCACCACCCACTTGCCACCCACCTGCCACCACTACCCACCACCACCCACTCGCTACCACCTACCGCCCGTCACCGTCACCCACTCACCCACCACCACCACCACCACCACCACCTGTCACCTACTTGCCACCACCCACCACCACCCGCCATCCGCCACCCACCTACCGTCACCAACACTACCGCCACCCACTCCCCACCGTCACCCACCTACCCACCATCACCACCCACCCGCTACCACCCACCACCACCCGCTACCCACCTGCCACTACCACCCACTCGCTACCACTCACTACCCACCACCCGCCACCGCCACTGCCACCGTCACCCACCCACCACCACCACCACCACCCGCCACCACCCACCACCACCCGCCATCCGCCACCCACCCACCTGCCACCACCACCCACCGCCTGCCACACCACCCGCCACCACCCACCACCACCAGCTACCCACTACCCACCGTCAGCACTTTTTACTACCGTCTTCCACTGCCACTTGCCACCACTTGCCATTTCTCATTCTTTTTTATATTTTTAAATTTTTTTAAATATTTTGTCACTTACCAAATGCGTTTGTAGTTTATATTTTTCTAAAAATAAACAAAAAATAAACAAAAACTAGTTTATAAATTTTTTGTAAATATAAACTGAAAACGTAAACATTACCAAACACACCCTAAAAGATCTTATTTACTTTTCACTTAGCCTCATTTATTTTCAGAGGTAGAATGAAAAAGATTCATAATGAGGGGATTAATAGCGAGGGGATTAACTAAAATTATATTTGTTTTGATGACAGTTGATAGTGTAGGAATTGTTAAATGGAAAAAGATTGAGGCCTCGAATGTGGCTCGAAAAAGTTTGTTTGTTTGTTTTTTTTTTTTTTTTGAAACTGTTGGTTTGGTTGTTTTAATTATTTTTTTTTTTATTTGTTGGGTTGTGTCAGTTTGATTGTTTTTATTTATTTATTTATTTGGTGGGCTGTTGTAATTTTTTTTTTTTTAAAGGATGGTTATGTGTAGGGGTGGATTTAAAGTTTAGGATTTAAGGTTTAGGTTTTTATTTCATCCGAGTCTTTCTGATTTGAAATAAAAATATAGTAAAGTTTCGTACAAAACTATATGGGTTGTGCTGTGTTAGTTTGGTTGTTTTTATTTATTTATTTATTTGTTGGGCCGTTGTAATTTTTTTTTTTAATGTATTGGAGTGGGTTTAGAATTTAGGATTTAAGGTTTAGGTTTTTATTTCTTCCGAGTCTTTCTGATTTGAAATAAAAATATAGTAAGGACTCATACAAAATTATATGAAATTAACAAATTTTAACCAGCAGTTTAGCTGATCAGTCAATTTTATCACCCAATCAGTCTAACCCAACTGTTTTTTTTTTTCTTTCTTTTTCTATTTGTTGGGCTATGTCGGGTTTATTTTATTTTATTTGTTGGGCTGTATTGATTTGATTTTTTTTTTTATTAGGGTTTAGGTTTTAGGATACACATAAAAACCTTTTCAAAAAAAAAAAAAAAAAAAAACAAAACCAAACCAACATAAAACAAAACAAAAAAAAAAAAAACCCAAAAACAAAAACAAAACAACTTTTTGAGGCAAATTCGCGCCTCCCTTTCGAGGCCTTTATCACGGTTGTTGTTAAATTATTTTTATATAAAATCATAAAATAAATAAAAAAATATAAAAAATTAAATATTAATGTTTAAAAAAAAATTTATAATATGTAAAAAATAAAAAAATTTATAATCCCCTCACTATTTTTCTAATACAACCTTCACCTCCTCGATTCCAATTCCCCTTCTAACCTCCATCTTAATTCCCTTTTTCATCCTAATCACTTTTTTAACTCTATAAACAAACACAACACTAAATAACCCTACCTTCATCCTAATCCCCTCCTATCCATTACACCCCAAAACAAACGAAACCTTAGATGACTCATAAAAGATCTAAATTATCGATTAAATGTCACATACTCACATGTATTTTGACAATTTTAAATTACATGTAAAAGTAAACCAACCATTTCAATAATCAACCTATCTTTCAATTTTAAACTATTTGTACGTTTCACCCCTTGTGCTTGTTTGCTCGAAACAAAGATTACGTCGTATGTATGTTCTATTTGTACGTTTCACAAACGTTCAACAACAAATGATGAGTTTTCCTTTTCTTTTTTTTTTTCTTTTTATTCATCAAATTTAAATTTATTTTTAATTTTCTTATTTTTATAAAATAAATTGAAAACTTGCCTCGTTTGGAAACAGACTAATTTAGTAACTTTTTAGCTATTTGGCTAAAATATGAACTAAAAAAAACTAGTATGTTTGGAATGACTTTTTAACTTTTTACGAAAAGATGTGCAAAAAGTAGAGAGAAAAGAGAATAGAGAATCTTTGACTTTTTGGTATGAGTTGTTAACTTTTTGACTAATTTAATAACTTTTTAATTTTTTGGCTAAAAATGAAAGTTGCCAAATGAGGCCATTTGAAATTAAATCAAATAAGAGCATGTTTGGGAAGCGATTTTTTTTACTGATTTTTTTTTTCCCATTTTATTCATCAAATTTAAATTTATTTTTAATTTTCATATTTTTATAAAATAAATTGAAAACTTAATTTGAAATTAAACAAAATATGAGCATGTTTGCGAAGCAATTTTTTTAGTGAATTTATAATTTTTAACTGAAATATGAGAGGTAAAAAGTCAATATGTTTAAAAAAAACTTTTTGACATGTTATCAAAAAAATGTACAAAGAGAAAAAAGTAAAAAAGAAAAAATCTTTAACTTTTTTTTGCATGGTTTAAATTTTTTTAAAACCTTTTAACTTTTTAGTAACTTTTTAATTTGAAAAAATATCAAAAAAAAAAAAATGGAAAATAGAGAAAATAATTACAAAATTATAAAAGTACAATACTCATTTGCGTAATTTAGTGCATAAATCGCTTGCACATGAATTTTCAATTAATTTTTCAACTTCTCACTTTTTTTAATATTTCCCCTTTTATTTTTTTTTATTAAATAGTTATTTTTTCCCAAACAAACCCTAAGGTATAAAGGGCTCGTTTGGTTTGATTTTCTGAAAAAATTTTGGGAAATTTTCTCTACAAATAAGTTTTCAAAAATAATCAAACCAAACAAATTTTCCCAAAAAAATTTCTCAAAACTTGTAAACCAAACAAGTTTTCCAAACAAATCTCTCTCTCACACATATCAAATCAATCACTTTTTCCAAAACTCTATCTCAAAATAATTTTCCAAAACATCTTTTAAAAAAAACTAAACCAAACATGTTTTCGTACTTTTTATCTCTAAAACACATCTCTCAAACACAAACCAAACATACCCAAAATTTTTGAAAAGTTTGAAACCCGCGGCCGTATATAACTTCAAAATCATACGCAGCCACCAACTAACGGCGTTAAAAAATACACCGCACCGTACACTCATATGGTATGATGCTGTAAACAGCCTCGCACAGACATATCGCACAGACATAGCTCCCTGTCGATAAGCCCAAAATAAAAACGAAGAGAGAGAGAGAGAGAGAGAGAGAGAGACTCAACGAACGCATTGTTCTTTCTCTCATTCATACAGATCAGAGGCAAATCGTAAGCAAATCTCTCACATTTCCTTCAATTTCGACTCTCTCTCTAGTTCTCGATCTCTTGGTTTGCATTCATGTGCTGTAATGCACTTTCGATTTATACTCGATTCCTGAAGAGATCTGTATGTTGTCATTTTGTGTTGGTTTTTTTTTTTTAATTTTTTTTTTATGACTACTGATCTCTATATGTGGTTTCATGAATTTTCTTCAATTTTGTGCTTTTTTATGGACAATTTTTTATTTGAAAATTAAGGCTTTTTGGATTTTTGGTTGTTTTGTTAATTTATACCTTTGAAGTTTTGCTTCGTTGATTTGAAAAATGTGGGGAAATAAATGAAGATTAAAGTCAGAATCTTTGCTTTGGGAATTGAACATTTGAATTTGAATGTGTATGAGTATGTCTAATAGTCCTGTTTGGTTGAGTTAGGTGGGAATTCATGGACTAATAAGCTAAACAAAAAAATGGGATACTATGTAGAAGAATTGTTCTGGGTTTTGTGTTATGAGTTTTCTACATGCTTGCATTTTGCTCATACGGTGGGTTTTTGCAGGATCAGATTTATAATGTAGAAAATTCCAGATGTGAATTCATCCAATTCCTAATGGGGGTTGTCTTGCATTTGAGGTCTTCTTGTATGTTTTGCTATTTATATCAGAGCTTATAGTCATCTATTTACACAAACACGTACATGTGTGATGTATTTATCTCTGCTTTGCTTCCTTATTTGATTTTTGTTCATGAAGATTGAATGTTCGAATCAGGAAATGTGTGTAGATCAACTCATCAAATGCCATTCATTTTTGTTTTATCAATGGGATTTTTTTTGGCCATTTTATCCATTTTCTGTTATTGATATAGACCTGAAATCTGTTGTTATATGTATTTAAATTCTATTGCACAGCCTTGTTTTACCAAGGCAACAACTTTGTATACACATGCGGGTGAGCATATACATACACGTATGCATGAATTCTTTTGTTACTGGGTGGGCTACTGCAAGCACACATTTAGTTAGTATGCGGTGTTCACTTTAATAATTTTATGGGGTTTCTAATGTGTACCCACATTATTGGAAAAGAAAAAAAAGAGCATGACCACCTTGTCAGTTCTATAATTAGATATCTCCTGGTATTGGAAAACCAAATGATTCTGTTTGTTGCTTTTCTGTTTAGTAATTACCTACCATCATTATTTACCTTAAACTTTCCGCTTCCTCACTTTACAGTTTGTTTAACCCCAAATTAAATCCAACATACATACCCTCCTTTTATATAAATGGTGCATGTTTGTATGTCTGCAACAGATGTAACTGTATGAATGACCAAAAATAAAGGATGACAATCCTACTATTACAAGTTTTGCAACCCCCCCCCCCCCCCCAACACACACACACTTTCTAAAAAGCTTATATCAATTGAAGAGGTAATTTCTGAGACCTTGTAAGATTCAATGACAGTTGG
This sequence comes from Camellia sinensis, assembly GCF_055761805.1. Classification (NCBI taxonomy): domain Eukaryota; kingdom Viridiplantae; phylum Streptophyta; class Magnoliopsida; order Ericales; family Theaceae; genus Camellia; species Camellia sinensis. The sequence continues at coordinate 181,552,485 of NC_138966.1, forward strand.
CATGACTCATCAAGGAATTTGTTGCTTGTTATTTTGCATAACTAAAGTTATCTGGGATTCTTAATTAATCTGCATATAACATGATGACTTTGGTCATTATTAAAGCTGGAAAGTTTACTAGGATATTGCATTTGTCTAACATCATAACATCAAGTTCTGTTTTACAATTCCTACAATAACTATAATCTACCTTGAACTGCGTGTTCCTCTCGTAACAAATGACAGCAGCATGGTGTTTTATCCTAACTTTTGATCCCACCCATTATTGTTAGCCATATTACATTCATTTTATGACAATTAATGGCTGGTATAAAAATCCACGAATATATAACTATTTAGGGATTTGTTGAATGTTGCACTACTCTCGTAATATGAACATACAGGCTCTTCTAGGAGGTTATATTTTACCCTTTCAAGTGCAGTTATTCTGTAATTATTGCCTTTTCCCTTATGGTTCTTCACTTTTGTCGTGGTTTTGTTTTGTTAGTCAGTCATTGTTATATCGGTCTTTATTTGTATATTTACTGAATAATAGTGGTTTAAATGGTGAGATTTTTTGGCATTGTTACTAGCAGAGGAATTGGAGAATGATTTGGACTCTCACAAGGAGATGCTATCATGAAAAATTAAAAATTTCTTTTACTGCAGTTACTATGTCGACAATTAGCTATATTGCAATTTTTTTTCTTCCTTTTTTTTCTTTTTGTTTCTGTTTCCTTTTCCCCACTATGCTTATGTAATGTGCATTAGTACATATTTACAGAGAGGAACCTTTGCATTGTGTTAATTTCCTCAAGTGCACATCCAGATGAACTACGTTGAATATTAAGACAGCTATTTTCCAGTACACTCAGCATCTAAAAGCTGTTTACTTCGGGATGATTTATAGCTATTTAACTGGAAAGCATAGTGATAGCCTAGTGGAATTGGATGTTTGCATGAAGTTACTGTAAGAGAACGATGTTTGATGTAAAGATGATATGTGATGACGCACCTAAGTTATGCTGAAAGGATGTGATCATGATACTTGTCTTTCTTCTTTGCAGTGCGATGGGGATGGTAGTTACTGATATTTGCATGGACAAAGAGCCAGATTGTGTCATAATTTATTCAAATGGGGTTTCCCATGATTTAAATCACGAGACTACTCCATGTGATCATGATGTTGCAAAGTCATATGAGCGTATTAATGGAGATCCAGAACCGCAGGTGTTGGAAGAGAATGCAGAAGTTAAAGAGTTCGAAGTAAAGGAATGCACTGCTGAAAAATCTGTAGAGATTTCTGAACTCTGTCAAGTTGAAAAATGTGAGGAAATTGTACTGAGCTCAAATTGCAATGATGACTATGGGAAGATGAAATTTGAAGATCAGACAAGAAAGGATGAAAAGAAGAATTCTAAATCTTCTGCGAAACCTGCATCCAAACCTGGTTCCGGTAATGCTCGAACAAATCACACTGTTCCACGGCCATTTGCTCTGGCAACTGAAAAACGGGCTTCATTTGGGGCTCGTCCTGCTGGAAATGAAACTGATGTTGGTACTGCTGTGAGCAAAACATCTAATACAAACACTTTGCAGCACCCAGTGACTACAAAACAAAATCAGGTAATTGCACTAGTCCAGATTGTTATGTTTTGTTCTCCTGTCACTTGTTTATCTGTTTTTGGTCTTGGAGATTCTTGCAAGCCCTACAGTTCTCTTCTCTCTCTCTCTCTCTCTGAGTTCCTCTTAATGTCAGGCAAGCAAACACTTGCCTGTTTCCTTATCTTTTGTTGTTTCTCTCTTCACTAGATTGCTTGCTTTGTCTGTTCAGCAATTTACTTTTTTTCTTGTTTTATGAATGTGAGGCTGTAAACTTTGTATAAGTTGATGGCTTCTAGCTTTTTATTCTTTTGCATGCAAGTTCTGCTTGTGTAAACTTAAGCAAGATCACAACGCTCTCTTCTCTGACTTCTCCCCTGCACGCTCCTCTCCGTGACCCATTTTTTTCTATTTTTCCTCTGCTTGCTCCTTTCCCAGGAATTGTATAATGAATGCTTTGTAACAAAAAAGAAATTCTCAAAACTTGTAATTTTATGAAAATATCACTGACTTGTGGTGTTGATAACTTGATGTAATGCCAGATCATGTATCTGTTTTGTTGCTGATCATGAAAATTTCCTATTTACCTTGCAGCTGGTCTCACCTTTGGTATCAAGGAAACCATTGCAACCTGATAATAAGAAGCGTCCTGATGAAGAAGATTCTTGTTCTGTTGCTTCCTCGTATCCTGTTATTCCAAGAAGTCTAGCTTGATTTATATTAATATATCTTTCTTTTTTCCTTTTCTTTTGCGCTCCGTCTCTCTGACTCTTATGGGAAATCCCTTAATGATTCGAAGTACTGCAGCGTCAGCTCGGACTATTAAGTCCAAGACTGTTGCATCTGCTCCATTATTCAGATGCACGGAACGTGCCGAGAAACGGAAGGAGGTATTCCATCTTTGCATTTGAAATTTGTTTATGTATTTTGGAGCAATGAGTTCAAAATCAAACTCTGAATGACAACTTGTGTTCTTTATTTCTTCATTTTATTGCATTACTTTAGTTCTATTCAAAATTGGAGGAGAAGCACCATGCACTGGAGGCTGAGAAAACCCAATGGGAGGCAAGGACTAGGGTACATCTCTATACTCCTTGCTCGAGTTTGTAAATCTGTCTTAGAAAAAATTTCACCTTTTGCTCCAATACACGTTACCCTTAGAGAGATTTCTTGCCCTTTCTGGTTTATACTTATGTGCTTGGTGCCTCTATGTTTGCTTAATTGCTTGTCTAAGGAAAATAATTGACATGTATCTTCTTTGCATTTACCCCTTCCATTGATCTTCAAATTTTAGGAAGAGAAAGAGGCAACTATCAAGCAACTAAGGAAAAGTTTGTTGTTTAAGGCAAACCCGATGCCAAGTTTCTACCATGATGGGCCACCACCCAAGGTTGAACTAAAAAAGGTATTGCATTGATTTTCATGCTTATGCTCTTTCTATTGTCTAGCAGTAGAGCTTCTTGAGATTTTGTTTGAAGCACAAATTTTTCATAGTTTGTAGAGAATGACAAGTAGTTTTAAAACTAATAAGCGAAAAAAAGAAAAAAAGAAATGATCTCTAACTTAGTTTATTTGCATTATTATTGTTGTAAGTCATATTTTGGCTTTAGAAATTTAAAATCCATTGCTCTATTTGGATGACAGCCACCACCAACTCGGGCAAAATCTCCGAAGTTGGGTAGAAGGAAGAGCTGTAATGATGCCGCCGGAGACAAGGGTGTAGGAGCTTCTGGTCAAGGAACTCGTTACAGTCTTGGTAATTACAAAGATAGTACCACCGCTACTACCAACAAGAAGGATCAGATCAATCTCCAGAATGGCAATGCTGCTTTCAAATTCAAAGATGAACACAAACAGGTGAGAGAGACAAATCAGTCAATTTCGATCAAGTTAAATGGACACTCTTGAGTCTCTTGGTGTGTTTCTAATTTAAATGAGGGGAAAAGTCTGTTTTCTCTTGCTTTCTTGTGACTTATTTAAAGAAAAATATTTAATTCCATAAACCTGTGAGGACTTGTTGCAGGCTTGCATCGGTTTGTGTTATGTTGATTTTTTAATTGTAAATTTTTGTAAGCTATTTGTTCACATATATGTATAAAGAGATTCCAATTTGTCATAAATTTGCCTCTTGATCCACAGAGGAACTGTACATCTTTCCATATATTGATTTTTTTTATTTAATTTCACATTTTTCATTCACATTGGATGTGATTATGGGAAGTGGGAACTGTGAAAGTCATTTGCTGCCGAAGGAACCTAGGTTGAATTGTTTGTTATTGTTTTCTGTTTTCTTTTTCTAGAGTCTGGAGCCTAAGTTGAACTGTTTGGCGAATTGTTCGAAAAATTGTTTTTGGGATGTGAACTTTTTAGAAAACACCGTTTTCAAATATTTGAAAATTGATTTCGCACAAAAAACTAAAACAATATAAAAATGATGGGCTTTTCAAACTTTTATTGTTTTGTTTTTAAAAACAAGAAAAACAGAATCATACCCAACAAAGGATGCCCCATTCAGGACTTGCTGTTATTATGCGATTTGTAGATTTAGGAAACAGTACTTGCAACATTTTGACCTACAAGTTTTTTGCATGGAAAAATTTGTTGTTGGGAATGGGGTAGGTAGGGTTTTTTTTGGGTCTGATAATCCGGTAAGGGAGATAAAGTTACAAAGCGGAGGGCCCATTAAGATGTGCAGACACTGCTTTTATTGCTTAATTATGGAAGTCTAATAATGAAAAGCTCTTAAAGCAAAAGATACCCGTGTAAAGCATGTGGTGTCCAAATGTTTCCATTTGATATTCAGCAAAAGATGACTTTTTAATCAGTATGTGAAAGCAGAATTGCTAGGCAGTGAAAAGGACTTTTTTCTATAGATTTGTAATACTTGTAGACTTTGAATTTTGCATTGTTAGTTCTCAGTTTCTACAGTTGTGGGTGTTCTGCTTATTGATGGATTAATCTAATGATATTCAAAGGTTGATAGTCATTTTGAACATTATCTAGGTTTATTATGCATAGGGTAGCACTAAAACAAACCATTTTATTTGAGCTCGATTTGTGTTTGACTTGTGAAAATCTGTTGAGATTGACTTGAACATATTTTAAATCTCGTTAATTTTTATAAACTTGGCTAGAACTCGCCTCAATAAGCTTATTATAATAAAAAATAAAAAATTAAGCTACTTGACCTCATGTTTGAGATTGAATTGAAAAATAAATACATCAAGCTTAAATGTATTTTTTAAGCTCATTAGTTTTTAAACTCTACTCGAACAAAACCCATTACTCAACTTATTATTAAAAGAAAATTAAACTACTCGAGGTGAGTTAGAACAGTTTAACTATGCATATTGTATCAACTTTGTAGAAATTTAATGTATAAAGAGAAATAGAGAATTGTATTATTGATTGATTTATATTGATGTCTATTACAATGATTCATGATTCCTATATATAGAAGAGGGTGAGTGTGTAGTAGGTAAGGAGTAGGTGAAGTGGAGGTGGTAGTGGTGTAGTGGGTTAGGTTTAGTGGAGTAGGTGAGGTGGTAGTGGTGTAGTGGGTTAGGTTTAGTGGAGTAGGTTTAAGTGGGTGAAGTAGGTGGAGAGTAGGTGGATTTTAACAGCCCCCCGCAAACTCAAGGGGGATAGGAACTAACCAACTTGAGTTTGGAGAGAGTAACAAAACAAGAAAATACATAAAAATAAAAGAGGATAAGAGACACTGTATGGTCGTGTCAGACCATTGGCGAAGACACTGGATGGTGGTGTCATAACGTTGTAGAGGACACTGTATGGGGGTGTCATAACCATGTAGAGGACACTGTATGGTGGTGTCATAACGGTGTAGAGGACACTGGATGGCGGTGTCAGACCGATGTAGAAGACAGTTTATGGGGTCATGTCGGACCGTTGTAGCAGACAATGTTGTGACAGTTGTGGTGACAGTTTACGGAGTCTTGCTGGACCCTTGTAGAAGCTAACCGGAATCAATGTCGGGACAGTTTACAGAGTCTTGTCGGACCCTTAAAAAGTCGCACCCTCAAAAGGTGTGCCCAATCTTTCAAAAGGCGTGCCATCAAAAGGCGTGTCCAATCCATAAAAAGGCGTGCCATCAAAAGGCGCGCCCACTTCATCAAAAGACGTGCCCGACAGAAAGTGTCGAGCCATCAAAAGGGGCGCCTGACACGCGGCGATGCACGTGATTGACAGAGCGCGTGTCGGCCTCGTCGTCTCTGTCTTTATAAACCAAAGCGAAGTCTGAGGCTTGGAAGCATAACAAACCAGTTGAAACCTCTTCGTTCTCTGTAACATTCTGTAACCAACCCTTCTCTGAAACACTCAGCAACCCAAAAATATGGCTTCTTCTTCCCGTTCAGCTACCCAGAACATAGCCTCTTCTTCCCGTGGTCTGCTCACTCTCTTTCCCGACCTCAACGAGTCAACAAGAGAGATAACTGGTGCGGTGGCCTGTGAACCTCAACCAAACACCTCTGGTTTGCTCCGTTGAACTTTTCGATGCGGTCAGTGGAGCAAAAAATGGCAGTGCAAACGGATATTGAAGCTAATCAGTATACATTGAAGTCCTGTGTTGAAACTATGACTGCGGTCACAAACTTGTCGCACCGGCTGCAGAGTAGGACAAATGAGGTGCAGCAGTTAAACGCCCAACTGGCTCTGCTCCAACGCATGTGTAAGGATGCGCGAGTAGAGATAAGTGTGCTAAAGGCGGAAAATAAGGAGCTGAAGCGGAAGGCCACCGTTATGTTCCGATTTGGAGGTCCGCCATATGCTGTAGTGGAGGAGCAGGGTGGAGTGATCGTGCCCAGTGGAGTGGGAAACACGGAGGCAACACCGTCAAGGGCCGCCCAGGACGGAGGCAAGAAGAAAAGACCGGCGGAATAGGCGAAAAAGTGAGGTCGGTGGGTGGCCGTCTGCAGAAAAGAAAACAAATCTTGTGGTGTTGTGGTTTGTGTTGTTGTGGTGGTTGTTTTTTTTTTTTTTGTTTTGTTTTTTTTTTTTTTTTTGGTTAAAATTGTGATCGGGGTTGATCCCTGAGATGAATAAAAGATGGTTTGGTGTGCAAAGCTATATGGTATGAATGGAATTTGAAAAAGATTAAAAAATAATGTGAAAGAAAAATAAAGAAAGAAATAATAAAAATATATTTGAAATCAAAATGAAAGATGGGGGAAATAAGGAAAGTGGTTTGGAGAAAATAAATAAAAATAATGGATTTTGAAATCAAACGGAGGAGAGAGAGGGGACAAGCCCATGTGAGAGAAAGAGGGGAAAAATGATAGCCGATGCACCCAAAAATAATCTAGCTGCTATCCACAGGCGCTTAGGGGAAGGAAATGGTAGCAAGAGACGGCCAACACCATATATGGCTATAGCAAAGAAATGGAGTATCAAGCTCAATGGGCTAGGATTTAGACCAGAGAGTAAAGCCACTGGTCCTGTTGAACATACACCTCCAAGGCTCAAATAATCAAAACATGCTTCACGCATTTCCTTCCTTGCTTGATCAGGAGATGCACAAAACACCTTATACAGGGCTCCAGTCATTCCTCCACCAGTTAAAGGATGACGCATGTTGAAAGCATCACCTATTAATAGTGCTCCAGGAGTAGGGTAAGGAGCAGCTGGCATACTTCTATTGGGCATTGTTCTAATACTTCCCTTATCAATTGCAGCTATAAATGAATCATGCAGCTCAGGTGGAACCTGGGGAGCCACCAGAGGGAAGCAAAGCCGAAGGCTGCTGCAAAGCCGAAGGCTGTAAAAGCGAAAAAGGAAAAGAAGGCTCCGGCTAAGACAAAAGCTGCTGCGCCAAAAGCTAAAGCCGCTGTGAAGCCCAAGCCAGCTGCGAAGCCAAAAGCTGCTGTGAAACCGAAGGCTGCCGTGAAGCTGAAAGCTGCAGTGAAGCTCAAGGCTGTGGCGAAGCCCAAACCAAAGCCGAAGGCGAAGGATCCTAACAAGAGGCAAATGAGCATGGAGGAGAAGCATAGATTGAGTGTTGGGTTGCAGAGTTTGCCCCAGGAAAAGATGCCACAGTTAGTGCAGATTATGAAGAAGAGGAATTCACATTGGCCTCAAGAGAGAGGATTTAGGCAGTGATGGGAAGGTATGTGTAGAAAATAAGCGGAATAGGTTGAGGTCCGGCGGGCGGCCAAGGCGAGGTTGCCGCCCGCCGGTGAAACGAAAAATACTAAGTGCTTAACCTTGCTCTGATACCATGACGAAATTTAATGTATAAAGAGAAATAGAGAATTGTATTATTGATTGATTTATATTGATGTCTATTACAATGATTCATGATTCTTATATATAGAAGAGGGTGAGTGTGTAGTAGGTAAGGAGTAGGTGAAGTGGAGGTGGTAGTGGTGTAGTGGGTTAGGTTTAGTGGAGTAGGTGAGGTGGTAGTGGTGTAGTGGGTTAGGTTTAGTGGAGTAGGTTTAAGTGGGTGAAGTAGGTGGAGAGTAGGTGGATTTTAACAAACTTCAATATAAGAGAGAATTGAACTTATTGAATTGTCTATGGATTGGTAACCTGAATGCATTTGGAGTTAGATGCTTAAGCAGTGTTTGCTTGAATGAAGGCTAGAATAGAATGGTCAGTCAATCATAATACCCATTCCCACGTTTGGTTTGTTACAAAAGAAAGTAATGTACGTTTCAAATAGAATCGAGAATGATCATTCAATTAGAAAGCCAAAGAAAAACAATTTGATTCCTGTCCAAGATCATTCAAATGAACCAAACATTACCTTGGTTACTTGTGTGCATGAGCATGCGCACGCACGCGCACAAAATCATTTGGTAAAGTATTGGAAAACATTGTCGAAGTAAATCTAGATTCTATTATATAACAAACACCACAGTTGGTGTGAACTCACAAGTGAAACTGTAACAATTTTTTCTGCTTCAAAATCCTCATAGAAAAGTAATTCTTTTTAAGGTTTAAATTAGTTTTGTTTTAATTAATTGCAACAGCAAATATGTAAACCAAATTAACCAACATCTCTTCAATCAGAGAACACTTTCAACCTTAAATACTTTCTCTTCATATTTTATTTTCCTTTCCTCTGGCTAGACTTGTTACAGGGCAGTGCAGATGCCATATCATACAAATTTTGTTATCATAGGATGGCCTTACTATTAGGGAAAAAAGACGTGAAATAACATAATTGCCCTCCAAATCAAGGTCACCCATTGAACATTGAAGGACACTTTTGTCCTTTTACATCTTTTTTGACTGGCTGGCTGCCCTGACAATAGGATTGCCCTCTAAATTATGTAAACCTTAAAAAGAATGCAATGTGCCCTAGTTAAAGAATGACTTCAACTTTCCAAAAACCACCAAATCTCTATCAATTGTTAAAAGGATAATTAACCTAGGTCACATTTGTTTGGCTCCATAGGATGAAAGGGATTAGGAGTACGGTAGATTATTAGTGTGGTTGTATTAGCTTGGAGATGTAGGATAAAGTGTGTTTGTTTGTTTACTAGTGTGGTGGTAGTAGTTAGTTGGGATTAAATGTACAAATTATGTAAAAACCCTTATTACATAGAAGATAACTTTATTAATTTTATAAAATGAGGGACAAAATGGTCTTTTAGCCATTAATCCATGGGAGTGGACTAACAATCCCGCCTCTCTCATGGGTATGCTAATCCCACCATGGGAGGGGATTGATAGTCCCACCATGTCATTCCTCTACAAACAAACATGGCATAGGTGGGGTCCACAGATTACTAATCCAATCCCCCTCCCTAAACCTCCAAACAAACAAGGTTTGGTCCCTATTAGATAGGGATCTGTGAGGGGTAGATTAGGTATGGATCTAACATTTGTTATTATTTGTACAGAGTGACTGACTTTAGGTTCAAACTCAATCTCAAAGTTAATACGTCAAGTTTTAACCATTAAATGAGAATCTTCAAACATTTTGACATTTGAGGTTTTTACTCAGGCTATCATCATTTTAACCTTAAATGTCAAAATATTTGAAAATACAAAAGGGCTTTGTTTTGTTGAATTAAATAGTGAGGCAGCTGACTTTGCTGCTGCAGTATTGGGTTATCAATGTATTTGATGCCAATCCATTGATTTCTCAGTTGATGCAGCACACAGAAATTGAATAGCTTTTATGCTTTTCTCTTCTTCTTCTTCAATTTTCTTGTCTACTATTAGAGTTGATTGAGTGTACTTAAAGCTGTCCTAATAGTATTTGTTGTTTTTATTGAAATGTATATATAGAATCCACATAGGAACATTAAGCCCTCTTCTAGTATTCCTTAAGAAATACTATTTGGCTAGACTTGCAGTAGCATAGTGTGAATTTCGTCACATAATAGAAGCCATTGTACTCAGAGTAACTGATATGCCTTTGAGGTTGTTTTATGGGTCGACACTAGCGACCAAAGGTTTTTAGAGGCAGCGGGCCTATACTGTTGAGCCGGTTCTGTCAGTCAATATCTTTAAGTAACATCATCAAACCATTGAATACCCAAGTCATTTTCTTGATTCAAAGCAGTTTTTGCAACTTTTACAATATCAGAAAGGCATTTAAGCAATAGTGAGCTCCATCTTCCACAGTTAACATCACTTTAACACACTTTTCCTTTACCCATTCTTTCACCATAATGCCCACTTCCCATTCTTCTTTACTCTGTCGGCTCTTCTCAAGCTTTAACTAGCCAAGCTGTCTTCTTTTCTATTTAAGCTTGGAATTACACTATTTTTGGGTTGTCCTCATTGATGAAGGTTCCCCCACCTCTCATTTTCTCTCTTTCCACTAGTGGGAAGCAAAGAGACCTCCTCTTTTAAAAATCATGTCAAGGGATTGAGATCTTCTGTCCTAAAAATTCATACCCCTTTGTTTCTAATACATTTTCAATCACACGATACATGATTATGTGGTTGGGAGTACAATGGGGACATGGCACAAAGATTTTGGTATAGAGGAATATTGTTCGTATATCATTACCTTAATAAATATCAAGTTATCAAGGTAATGATATACGAACAGAATTCCTCTATACCAAGCTATCAATTTATCAAAAAGAAAAAAAAATTAATATCAAGTTATCAAGTTGTGATCAATTGGTGATGTGATTCTCAATGAGATTGATCCATCAGATGGACTTTAGAAGTGCTACAAATTTTCCTTGTAGAGTTATTTCTTAGCACATGGGTTAGTTAGAGGTCAGAGGCAGGTAAAAAGCAGAGTTTTTGATAGTCTTCCATTACATACTAAAAAAAACTAGTCTTTTGACCTTAGCATCAATGACAATGGTCTTAACTTCCTTTTTTGATTTGAACTCCATTTATTATCAATAGCAATGGTCTTAACTTCACCCACCAAACTTGTTTTATTGGTATGTATCTTCAACATCTCTTTTTGAATACAAGGGTATGTTTGGCTTTGTTAAAATATGTTTTAGATTTGTTCACTTTCTAGGAGTTTGCGATTGGATGTGTGGGTTAGTTTGGGTTAAATAAAGCTTGAGGGCCAATAAAGCATTTTTAATAATGGGTATTAACTACTCAGCCAGACAAAGCCTTAATGAGTTGTTTTGTGTGAAAAGCATGATATGGAAGGTGTAGAAAGTAAGGACTACATGTCATCTGACTCCAAAAGAAGCTCTCATCCTCACGTATATAAAAGGCTCATGAAAATGAATGCATGGCAAAATCAATATCAAACAGTCCTCTCTCTCTCTCTCTCTCTCTCTCTCTCTCTCATTAAGAGTTGAGGGGAATGCTGTCTGGTTCGCGACCATTCATCTGAAGGATCTCGGACCAGGCTTCATTCCCCCCAACTCGAGAAGTTTGCATTCACAATGGCCTTAACCATTCAATTGGAGACCCTTCATTTCTCATTGATCAATATCCTGATGTCAAAATGTTCACACACAAACACACGTTTCTCTCATTCTCTCAAAAATCTCATGTAAATTGGTGTTCTAACATTCTTCTTCACTTTTTTTTTTTTTTTTTTTTTAATATATCAACAGCAAAGGAAGATCTTGAAGAATTATATATGTGGAAGTACTAAAGCTGAGAAAGGAGGCAATCCACTACAACCAACAGTCTAAGAAGGTACATACTATGGCCTATTTTGAAGAAAGTTGTTGAGTGAGTCCTGAAAACTTCAGTTTACAATGTTACTTCTGTCATTAATAGTAAGAATCTGGTATTCATTTTTTTCACAGAAGACATTGAAGGAAGTATGGAAATTCTAAGCATATGTAGTGTCATCCATTGATCTGAACAGGTTAGAATTTTGTCACCTTTTAAGCAAATTCAATGAAGAATTATTGTTGCAATGTAAATTTTCTTAGAACGACCTGTTGTTCCAGTTGGTTAGTGACTTGGAATGCTGCGCTCGTTGTTGGGTTCGACTCCTTCCCCCATACGGTAGGAGTAGTTGTCATGCTGTATTTTGTAGAATTATTACTACAGAAGTTTTGCTCAAAAAAAAAAAAAAAAAAAAAAAAAAAAAAAAAAAACTAAAAATAAATTTGTAGTAGTAGTTGTCATGCTGTATTTTGTAGAATTATTACTACAGAAGTTGTTTTGCTGCAAAGAAATGTACTTGCTATGAGAAGCTAAATGTGACTTTAATGAGTGGAGAGAGAATTGTAGTTTGGTTGTATTTATTCAAATAGTAATATTACGTACGCGGAAACAGTACTCTAGAAAATATCTTCAAAATAAAATATGTAAATTAAATTTATTTTATCACATTAAATTTTAATATACATAGCTTTTCTGTTGTTGAAATTCACTTTTGTTCTTTCAAGTTTGCTTCTGAATCCACACTTAGTCTGCCCATCTTTCTTTGTTTTTCACCAAATTCTTTGAAAAACAGAGATGGGGTTAGTGTGAAAACATGACTTGACAAAAATCAAAACTGGAAAAAATAAAGTTAGATTTCATCTTTTAGCAGTTAGGGTCTTTTACAAAATTGGACTTTGCTTGCAGAGAGTTACAAAGAATATAAGTTTAAGCTCAGAGAGCTTTCACTTTATTTTTTGTTTGGATGATAGGAAAATCAAAGTTTAGGCTTTGAAATTTCACAAACTTTTTTTACCTTAAGACCGTCATCATAACACTTGCCCTTATAGTCTTTGGCTGATTCCTAACTTTTGAACCACCAATACCATGTGGGTCTGGTCTTATTCAATGTGGGTCTCTTGTCCATCAAAAACCCAATATTATCATGTGGCTCTGTTCCAGACATCTTGTAGCCCCCCTCCAAAGTTTTGTTATTATGTGGGTCGTCAGATTTTAATCCTTGTGGGTCAGATCTAAATGAGAAATTTAACACTACTACTATTCTTGTGGGTCAGTTGTGTACCTTTTTTGTCTGCACACAGCACATGGAAATTGGTATGACACAGGCATTGCCTCAGCTAAACATTAATGCTAAAAATTCAAAATGTAGTGCTTTCAACACAGTCATTATTTTTGTAAAGTGTGAGCTCTATTCACGGTGAATGTAACATTATTGTCATTATTCCGGTGAATTGGTGGCTGTATCCAAGATGAACGTATTCTTTTCCCTAGCTAGTTGTCTCTTGTGAATTGGGGTATCCAAATTTGAGTTAGAGAATTGGCTTTTGCATATAAAGATAGAGTGACTTAAATGTGAATGTGATGCAGATAAGAGTGTGCACTAATTGAAGAAGTGTAAAGTGGACAATGATTTTTCTCGATCGTTTTATGTTTTTCTTAATTTGGAAACATTAATATTAAGGTCATTGGGAATCAATGTAGCACATGAGAAAGTTGACCAAAATTGTTAATGATTTTGGACCATTTTCTCAATCAAGGTACAAATGTCAACAACATGAAGCATTAATTAATGATTCTCTAATTTACAATATGTCCACACACACACACCCATCTCTGTTCAAACAGGATCTATTCGGTAATGTTAATTGGACAAAAAGGCAAGCAAATCGCGTTTGTCATGATGATTTGTAATGACAAGCAAATGAAAAGTGCTAAAATCCAATCTAAATTATGATGTGCTATTCAACAAACTTTCACTTTTTTTTTTCCTAGGCTCATTGATTTTTGCAATAATGATTAAACCATACACTAAGTAAGAAATGACATTTGGATATTACATATATGTATATACACTATAAGTACCGTACACATGTTAGATTTGATAGTTATCGATTAAAATAGTTCGTTCAAAACAAAAAAAAAATTAAAATAGTTGAATGTGATTTGTAACTGTTTGAGACCATGCCTAACATGAATTGATTTCAATCTATACCAACTCAAAAATTGATTTTATATAATAAAATATATATATATATATATATATATCATTGAACACCAATTTTGAGTAGTTGTGAACACTGTTGGAGTCAAAAAGATCACAAGAGAGACAACTTGAGTATGAATGAGAAGAAAGCAATTCCTATGCTCGATAAAGCTACCTCAAAGTAGAAGATGAATTGTTAAGACACTTTAGAGTGCTTTTTATCACGACTTGACTATATATTCAAAATTTTGCAAGCATTCAACAAGAAAATTAGGAAACTTAGAAAAGTCTATTTGGAAAAGATTAAAAGGAAAAAAAAAAAAAATTTGTTGGGTAATGTGATATCAAAAGTGTAGGTAACATAAAGTTTGATTTAGCAAAATGAACATAATATATAATATGTAAATTATTGAGTCATTACATCTAAGTGTGGTGAGACCCATTGATATGACTTGATGATAAAAATAATATTACTGTTAACTAACGTATATTAGCATGAATTAGAACTTGGCATTGTTAACCAACAGTGTTAATGGAGAAATATTAGTATTTTTTAATTATTGGGTAAGATTTAATACATAGATCATTTAATTTGTAAGGTCTCGCTTGTCAACTATATATTTTAGTAAAAAAGTCAACAAATTACTATAAGTTGTCACATCAGTCTCTCTATTTTTCTGCATATTTTTTCATAAAAAGTTAAAAATTTATTAAAATAGTCGGTTTCAGTGTGTTGCAAAGTTCTATCGTTATGTTGCAAAATGACAAATCTTTCTTTTCTTCTTGGGGTGCTAATTTGACGTTTAAAAAAAAAAATCAATCAGCTTGTTTGTTTTCAGTTTTCAGAAAATTCTACTTTTTTATTTTTTATGTTTTAATGTTTTGAATGAATTTTTTTAATATTTTAAGCAAATTTTTTTTTAAAAATTTTTAGACACACCTAACACAAATACACTTAAAAAGTATAATATTTGTGAAAAAAAATATTTAAAAAATACACTAAATACCAAAAAATATAAAAAAAAATGAAAATTCAATATATTTTTGTATTTTTGTGTATTTATTAATTTTTTAAAATATTTTTTCATAAATATTTTAGTATTTAGATACATTTAAGTAATGTGCATCTAAAAAAGTAAAAAAATTACTTAAAATTTAAAAAATATTCACTAAAAATAAAAAAATACGAAAAACAAAAAAAATTTAATTTAAAAAAAATTAAATTCAGAAAATTAAAACCAAACACACTGAATAAGTCTTACTTTCTCGCTATTATGAGGTGAGAAGTATTTCATTTCTCGGAGGGCTAATTTCAGCTAGGAAGAAAATTTCGGTAAGTCATACTTCTTTCAATAGAATACCATTAACTCCTATTTGCTCATCATAGAATTGAGTGGTAGTTTAGTTGAAAAGTAGACACGCTGATTTTTTTTGTTTTTTGTTTTTTGTTTTTTGTTTTTTACAATTTTGTAGGTACTCACACCACCTTGTTCAAAACATGATTTATAAAATGAATTAAAGATCCCAAGAAAAAAAAAAAGGTGAGAAAGAAGAAGAAAGAATTAAATAGAATTCTATCTGGGAGCTGTTTTAGGATTTCATCAAAGTTTTATTAGCTTTGTTATGCATGAAATTACATGCTAATCCCTCCCCTATATAAGAAACTAAAAGCAATATAATATTATATGGAATCAAACAACTCCTACTACTTTCTTTGTCTAACATTATTATTATTTTTTTGGATTGGGTTTCTCTTCAATCCGTAATTGAACTGGAAGGTACTGTTAGGTCCGTAGGGGTCCACCATGGGTCTCGTTTAGATAATTTGAATCGTTCAATGTGTAGAACTCATCGAATACTATGTGTTTGAAAAAAATTAAGTTGATCGGATATCGATAGTTATCTCATCGGATTAGATTTTTGTCAACTATTTATTTTTTCACCATCATTTTTTAATACAAAACTGATTTGATCACGTAATTATCGATATTCAATCAATGTAATTTTTTACAAGCATATAGTATTCGACAAGTTTTATACATTAAACGGTTTATATTATCGAAATAGAACCTGTGGTGAAAACCACGGATCCAATAATACCCTCCCGTCCGATCACCGACGGAGGAAAGCCAACCCCTTTTTTTTTTTTTTTTTTTTTTTTTTTAATGTACTTAAACAAGAGAAATAATTAGTAATTAGTTAGACTTGGGTAGTTGTTGAGGATTGGGCAAAGAAAGTGCTCGTATGTTGGAACCAAAAAGTTCAACTACCAATGAGAATGCCATTTCAAAATTATTTTATTCTCTTTCCCTCTTTCTTCTTGGCCACGTTTAATCACCAAGGATCCTCTAGAGTTTTTTTTTCCTAAAGTTTCTTAAAGTGGTGTGTTGTATGGGTGAGATTTAATGCTAAAAAATTGATGTGACTTGTCATTAAATCTCAACCATACAACACACCACTCTAGGAAACTTTACGAAGAAAAAAACTCTAGAGGATCCTTGCTCACGTTTAATTTGGTTTGTTGGTTAAAAACATGAAACATTCTTCACTAATTGGTGAGACCCACTTATCCTATACTTAATTGCATAATTTGAAGATAGGATAGGGCGTTTATTGTACATCCTCGTCAGGCCATCTTAAAGGAAATTATATTTATACAATTTTTATAATTAAATAGATTAATATATATAGATTCATAAATAATAATTAAAAGGGTATTAATTTATTTAATCTTAATTCTTATAAATGAGATGCTACATTACCCAACACCATATTTAAATTTGAATCTTACTATTATAACTGTGTGAGTGTAATTTCATTTTTCTACTCCCTTCCTACCATTGTAACAAAATAAAAATAAAATCTCATGGAAGGCAGGGACAGCACTAGGTAGAAGCATATGAGGTTTACTGACTCATCCAATTATTATTAATTTTTTTTCCAGTAATTTGGTTATTTTGATAATGCCAAATTCATAATTTGACATGCAATAGCACATAAAATTTTATGCAATAATCGTCCTCATATAATTCAAATGTTTTATTTATTTATTTTTCATTCAGTTTCGTTTATTTTGACGTAAAATATTTTATATAAAATTTATTTTTCTTATAAATTGATTTTAAAAATATTTTACTACTTAGACGAGAAATTTTGATTCAATAAAGTGTCATTTATGACTTTTTAGTGAGTTAAGATATTTATTTTAAAATGCTAAATATATTAAAAAGGTAAAAATTGACTTACGAAATTTTTAAAGATAAGTCATTTTTCAAAAAATAATATAAAAATATTTTCTTGAAAAAATATTTTACTTATTTTTTATTCAACCAAACAATGAAAAATGAGTAAAATATTTTTGTTAGAACAAACGAATGCTCAATGTAAAATGTAAAATGTAAAATGTAAAATGTTGGACCGATCATAAGAGATACTAAAATAAATTACTTTACATCTTGTACGGGGGTGAAATATTCTCAGTTCTCCGTACTCCTTGAATCCAAGCTTCACATAACGTTGCTTAACCTGAGAACAGAAATGGTGAGCTGCTCGGCGGTGTGCTGCCGGATAAATCCTCCGACGATCAAGTTAGCACACTTGGAGAAGAAGAAGAAGAATGGAGAGAGCACTATAGAGAGAGAGAAAATTGGGAATTCCTTCAGATTGCTTACCACTAACGTCTCTATGTTTCTCCTTTTCTAGGCTGGCCATGCAGCCTCAGATATTGTGAATGCACTACCTTTGCTATCCTTCTCCGAGCAGGCAGTCGTGCTCCCTTCTATTTTCCTTATACGTGTAGAGACCAAAACTTCCAAATAGTGTTTGTCGAACCGCCAACAGTATTGACGCATACCAGGAGTGGATTTCCCTTTCTATACCATTGGTCCAGGTAGCTTACACAATCGGGCTATCACTTGGAAGAAACAAACATCACAACGAACTGGAACGACCAAGCTATATCAAACCAGTCCATCTGAATTGACTGGTTGTAGGGCGCACAGTTTGGCATCTCGGCCTCGCCCTGCTATCTCGTAGGACATCTCGGCCCTTCGTCAGTCCGGATTGCCCCTAGCTTGGCCCAACGCATCAGTGCGGATCTAACCAAATATTGGGTTTCATAGAATCATAGCCCGGTTGAGCACCTACATGCCTCCACATTCTGGTTGATGGTTTGCCCGGCCCAATGTAATAGGCCGGGGAGCTGTGTTTGTTCAGTTCGGTCAGGCACAGGGTCTTTGGCTCTCACAAGGCCCAACACCATATCCCGCACTGCCATAACTTGGCCCATTTGTTCAGCGCAAGTCTCCCTCTCAATTGCCCTTTAATCCCGTCCGAGCTGAGCGTAATTAGGATTACTATTCTGACCGAGCTATCCGATTTGGTCGGTCATTGAGGATTGTGCTAGTAGTCTTGTCATCGATTAATCAGCCGTACTGACAAACCATTTTTTCAACGCCACGTGTCCTTCCCTGACTGGTTCCGTGCATTCCTACAGTAGTCTCATTATCTCTGAAATTCGAAAGGTTGGTGCCCTTTCGCATCATTCATATATACGAAAGGTGTGCCCGTCCCCCCTTATCGTTGTTCATCTTCCTTGAGCAAAACCCTAAACCCTTTGAGTCCCAACCTTCTCCGTTATTATCGGCACTGTCATCGCCCTCGCTCACATCATTTCCAGAGTTTTCCGTTCTTAGCGAGCATCATAGCGAAGGTCGAGGTGGATTAGAGCCTGATTTGGTACCCAAATCTATGAGTCTCTCTTACTTTCATTACCATTTTTGTGTTCTTTATGTTCTTTATTTTTCTTTTTCGTTTGGGACCGTTGATATGCTGTCAATACTTCTCTTATGGGGCAAAATCATAGGCGTCTGTAAAAGTTAGGTAAAACTAGAACTCAGAACATATATGGGGCCATCGTGCCCTTTGTCTTTCTTAGCTTCTGTGTGTAGCTTCGAATTTAGGATGAACACATTTATTTCTAAGAAAAACCGAGCTAGGTCCCTATCTAGATCCTCAAATAGGATTGAGCCGAACTAAAAGTGGTTTGTGGATCTTCCAAGCGACAACGTTCGCGCTGAAACTTGGATCATCTAGCCGGGATAAAACGCCGAGTGATTAGGACTTGGTCAAGAACCAGCCTAAAATGTTAGGTTTCACGACTGGTCTAAAATCCAAACCATGTCAAAGTTTATCACACAAAAGCCTTTGGGAGCCGTGCACTCGTTGTCGTGCTAACACTTGCACTTATTTTTAATAATGCAGAACTAAGACCGACCAGGCAGACATCAACGTCACATCAGTGAGGCTTAAAGACCGAGCAAATAATAACTTGAGCAGCTTAATTTTGACCGAGCTACAGTTAGTTCATTTTACGAAATAAAATCGAGATAGATAGGAAAATACCGCTTTATGGTCAGCTCTCCTGGGGCAATGGTTGAATTTCGTTGAGAATACAACATTCCAGATGATGTTCACCTGGAGCTGGCCAAGAAGGGAGACACTCCCTGGGGCAAGTTGGACAGATGCCCCTTCACGGTTGTGTCTATTGTAGAGGGCGGTTTGCGTTTCCCGGTCCAACCCCTAGTCTGCGAATTTTTGAGGCAGACTAGGCTGTGTCCTACCCAAGTTTCTAACAACACATACAAAATAATAAATGGCATGGCCGCGCTAAATAGGATACTCGGTCTGAATCTTGGCCTCGCCATGATATTCCATCAATAAACACTTAGTAAAAATAAAGATGGCTTCTGCCGGTACCTCAAGGTTAGAAAGGGCTGAGCAAATCTCATAGAGGGCAACCCAGACAAAGAGGTGAATGGTGATGACTTCTTGTGGGTGTCTGGGAATTACGAAGACACTGAAGCACCCATACCGGGCTGGTACATACATAAAAATTTTGGGAGTGCTGGTGAGCATCATTGTGCAGTTTAATCTTTTTTGAATTTGAATTGCCTTTGCCGATCTAACCCTTGCTTCATTTTTGTAGATTATAAGCTCTTGGCGGACGATTACTCCAACGCTAACCAAGAGGCGATAAGAGTTGCTGTACAGCATCCGGTCGAGGAGTGTGAAGCTAAAAAATTACTCGGTTTTGAACCGAGTTACCGGCATACTGTGCAGTGCAAGAGAAGGGTCACCTATTTTCTTCGTGCTCCTTCTCCAGAACCAGACCTAACTCTCCCGCCGATCAGACTAGTTCCCCTAACCGCCGAACAAGAGATGGCCAAGATCTGCGCTATCAAATCGACGATTATGGGCGAGCCAAGCTACTCTCAGCCTGCAGAAGCTGCTGGAGGTCAATCCTCCGTGCCAAGCGTACTAGACAATAGACCGGTGCTAGCTCTTGCTAGCGAGCAAGCTACTAGTCAGTCCAAGAAAAGACCAAGATTAGCACAAACCGAGCGGTGCTTGGTCGATGAGGATTTAGCCGAGCTACTGTCGGCTGATCAGGGAGACTAGACTGAACCTCTTGCTGGGCAATCCATCCAATCAACTGTCCCCCCAATCTTGTCGCCTGAACTAACATACAAGGGCCGAGCAGTTTCGGTGGCCGACTCAGTATATGTCGACAAGGACTATTCGCTCGGCTTTAACATGACCAAGGGTTTACTTCTCTCTGCAGACATGAAAAGCACGACAAACTGTCCGATCTAAAAGTCCTTCGATCGGCGGCAAAGTCGATTGTTCTGGTAAGTAATCAAGTCCCTTTGTTTTCGTTATTTTTGTGCAAGTTATTGATCGGTTCTCATACTAACTGCTGTCCTTTTGTAGGCGGCGCAAAAAAAAAAAAAAATCTTGCTCATGAACAGATGATTTATGTTCGGCAGAGTTTGCGTGAGGCCATTGCGGATAATAAAACAAAAACGACTGAACTGGAAAAGTTAAAGACCGCACAGGAAGAGAAGGTGGCCGAGCGTGACTGACTCGCAGAGCAACTAGCTAAGGCAGATGAGGATAAGTAAAATGCCTTCTAAGTGACCAAGGCTAGATACATTTCCAAGCTACGCAAACTCCGCGAAGCCCACAAAGCCGAGTTGGAGAAACAAGTCGATGATGCTGAAGACCGCGGCTATGCGGAGGATGAAAAAGCTTATGAAAGGCAAATGGAAGGGACCAAGGACATTTTTTTCCAATGCGGTTGGAAAGCTACCGTGGAAAAACTTGGCCTTAGGCCAGACACTGACGTATTAAAAAATCCGCCAACCGCCTTGATTCCGTCCCACATGCAAGCTTATGCTAGCGCCTTGCAGCAGAAACTAATCAAAGAGGCAAAACTGGCAGTTCAGGCAGACTCTTCCCTCGTGTAACACACCGATCAACACCCTTCTTCCGAGGTGTCTGAAGAAAGAGGAAACCAAGCCCAACAAGAACCTGAGCAGGAGTTGGATACGGTGGTCGGTGTGGAGGAAGATGTTGAGATAGGCGTGACCAACCAAGAGAACACTGTGGATCTGGATTGATATCTCTCTCTCTCTCTTTTTTTTTTTTTTTTTGTTGTAACCGGGCTATGATCCTCGCTTTTGTAATCACACTTTTTCATGAATGAAAAATGATGAAGTTTTTGCTTGCCATGTATTCGAATTTTTGTTTGCCTTGTTATCATTTGCTTTGATTTGGCCGAGATATTTATCACTCGGTTTTATAGTATCAGGCTGAACATACATGCAGCAGAGATAAAATCTTCTCGTTGCATTCCAAGTGCAATGATCTTTTTAGGCCGAGACGATTTCTCTTTAAACCCGCACAAATGCAAAACCCTTTTTCAAAATTGGGGAAGGGTAGCTGCCTTGCAGGCGAGTAAATTAAGCTTAGTTAGAGGTCTAACTAGCAAAATCAGTTCGGGGACGAAAACACTTTAACGAGCGAAATCAACTCGGGTTAATGAGCAAACCCATCTCGGTTTAAAACATTCATTGAACATAACACCAACTGTTTGATCGGGGTGAGCAAGGTCAGCTCGGTTTAATGAACAAAATTAGCTCGATGTAATGAGTAAAATCAGCTCCACAACGGCGAGCAAAAATCAGCTCGAACAATTATGAACAAAATTAGCTCGGCTTTAATACAAGTTGGGCAAAACACCAACTGTTTTTTAACGGCCGAGCAAGGTCAGCTCGGCTCTAATACAAGTTGGGCAAAACATCAACTGTTTGAACAGGCGAGCAAGGTTAGCTTGACTCTAATACAAGTTGGGCAAAACATCAACTGTTTGGGCCGACGAGCAAGATCAGCTCAGTTTAATGAGCAAAATCAGCCCATAATCGGACAAGCACTCATACTGCAAAAGTCAGCCCGGTTTAGAATACTTGCCCCTGGCACTCATAGTAGCTTAATATCCTTGTAATGTTTTTGTACAGAAATGCATAGTATAAGAGAAAGAAGGGACTAACTTCTATTACACGTTAGAGATTACACCCAATGCCAAAAAGCAAAGAAGTAGAAAAGATTACATTTCAAAAGTAAAATATCTTGAGGTTGGCTGCATTCCATGGTCTGGGGATAGCTTTGCCATCTAAGTCTTCCAGGTGGTATGCCCCTTTGCCTGCAAGGCTAGTTATCTTGTATGGCCTCTCCTAATTTGCTCCTAACTTGCCCTCTCCAAGAATCACTATGTTACTCATTACTTTCCTCAAGACCCAGTCTTCGACCTTGAATAGCCTAGGATGCATGGTCTTGTTGTATTTCTTAGAGAGCTCTTGTTGGCAGGCGTGTCACAACCTAAACCCGCCCCTATGGGTTTAGCACCGTAACCGGCTAGTAATCCGCGATTACCGAAGGCCTGCTTGACAGTAGTGACAGTAATACAGAGTAAGGGGCTGGCGGAAACCAAAACAGTAAATAAAAGATGTCCAATGAGCTGTGACAATCTGAGTGCGAAAATACTTTCACAAACAAGCCACATTCATAAGCATAACATATATATACAAACATCGTATACAAACAAGTCCCAACACCTTAACTGTACAGTACAAGTCTAAAACGTTTATTACAAATAGAGACAGAATGGTGAAACTGGGACACCCCAAAACAGCCTTAGCTTGAAACGACTGGGAACCTCACAGTGAGGCACCATGGTTGGCTTGACAAAACTGGAGCTTAACCTGACGCTCCTAGCATCGGTCCGGTGCTTGCACACCTACATATAAATATAAACAGTGAGCTAAAGCCCAGTGAATGACAGCTGTGTAAAGAGGTTAAGAATGAATGTCCTTTCAGTAATAAACTAGTCATATCAGTTATATGTGGTACATCCAATAACAAACAGTACAGTAGGTCTTAACAGACCAAGCAGTCAGTTGATGGCCATCATAACAGTATACAGTATTGGTTCCAAGTATTGGAACCGACAGAGATCTCTGTGACAGTAGCAGTAACAGTACAGTAACAGTAAATTGCTATGGATGCCATGAATACAGTTTACAAATAGGGTAAACATTCATTCATTAAACAATAACGTTTCAGTAAGCAGAACAGTTGATTATTCAGAAAATAATCATAATTGAATATATCTTTACAACATTGTTACTCACAGAGTTCTGGGCTATAAGTAGCTAATGAGCGTCCTCGAATGCCAACCCTACACAGTTACAGAACGAACACATACTAAGTTACGCACTTGGGAATCAACAACTTAGTCCCTTACTGACTCGGTGTGGTTCTACATCAATATCCTCATTAAGATACCTTAAACATGGCCTAGGAATGCCTAGGATGGAATGAGGATGCAAAGATACACTTTAAAACATTTTTCAAAATTTTTCGAAAATAAGGGTCTCGCTCGAGCGTGGCTTTCTATGCTCGAGCGGACATGCAGACAAAGGAGCTCCGCTCGAGCGTGACTTCCTTCGCTCGAGCGGACTGCAAACTTCATGAAAAGTACTGGATGCATGCAATTCACGCTCGACGGACGCTCGACCTCCGCTCGAGCGTGAGAGTTAGGTCCTCGCTTGAGCGTGAACTCTCTCGCTCGAGCGAACTGTAAAATACATGAACTTCTGGGCATATGCATTTCACGCTCAAGCGGAGATGCACGACTCAGAGTGCACGCTTGAGCGTGAAGTCCTACGCTCGAGCGTGGGTCCAAAATCTAGAATTTCTAGATTCATTCCCAAGCACAAAACTCAACTTTAAAAGCCTCAAATTCGATCATTTTAGGCCAATTTTCTGGAAAAACACTTTAAACCCATAATACAACATGTTTTGAAGATCAATTTGAAAAATCAAAACCCAAAGGTAAGTCAATTAAACACGAATTTCAAATAAACTTCAAGAACAAGATGTACATTTTACATGCATGTATTCAATTGAATTCAAAGCTTCTAACACATGATCAAATGAGTCAATCCTTCCAAAAACATGATGAATTCATGAACTACGACTAGGAAATGGACATGCATGTGGAATTCATGCAAAACAACTTCAAATTTCAAGAACATGTACATGCATGCATGGATTAAGCCTTAATTCAACACTTTAAACCAATATTTGACTCTAATCACTAATTTCACCATGGACCATGCAAGAACAACTTAATTTCTCAAGTAAGAAGATGATTTTCCTACCTTAGGCCTTGAATTCTAGATGTGAAGGCTCAAATATGCAAATTCCCTTCAATCTCTTCTAAGTCTCCAAGCAATTCTCAAATGAAATCAAGCTTTCTCCTAACTCTCTCTCTCTCTCTCTCTCTCTCTCTCTCGGTTATGGTCTAGGAAGATGAACAAAGTGATGCATCAAAATGATATAAAGTGAGAAGAGGTGGTCTAGAATCAAGCCACTTAGTGGCAAAAGTGCAAATAGCTCAACTAATGTATTTTTAACATTATTTAATCTAATTTAATCGTTTCAAATCACATTTCAATTAAATCTACTATAAAATCACATAAATTCTAATTAACACATAACACTAATCAATTTCTGATTCGATCGCCGATAAGGCCTTCAATTTACAGTTCGAAACTTAAAACATGAACAGATCAATCAAATGACAAACATATAGAAATGCAAGTAAAGCAGTATACTCTTGCAATCAATTCAGAATTTTAGTCAAAATAGTTACTTATCATTCTTAATCACAGTTTAGCATTAATCAGGGGTGAGGGTTATCACAAGGCGGCTATGTGGATTAATGTCCATTCCCTTCTTTCTTCAGCTAGGTCAAGTTCCAGGGCTACAGTTTCATTGTTTAAGTTTGGTTCAAAACGTTCGGATCGGATGGTTGGCATGCTAATTTCCAATGGTATGACTGCCTCCATGCCGTAAGCTAAGGCAAATGGAGTTTTCCTAGTTGAGCGTCTTGGTGTAGTGCGGTATGCGCAGAGCACATTATGGAGTTCCTCAGTCCACCTCTTTTTGGTCTTTTCCAGTCGCTTCTTCAGCCCGTCCAAGATGGTTTTGTTTGAGGCTTCGGCTTGACCATTTGATTGAGGGTAGGCCGGTATAGAGTTGTAAAATTCAATCTTTAACTCCTCGCAAAACCCGCGAAAGAGTTTCTTGTCGAACTGAGTGCCATTATCTGAAATGAAGGCTTTTGGGATGCCGAAGCGAGTGATGACATTCTGCCAGACAAACTTCTTTACATCTTTTTCCTTGATGGTGACCAACGACTCTGCCTCTACCCACTTAGTGAAGTAGTCCATAGCAGCGATGAAAAATTTGCAATTACTTGGAGCAGTTGGAAGCGGTCCTACAATGTCTAGCCCCCAAAGTGCAAATGGTCAAGGACTTGTAAGGGAGAGTAACTCTCTGGCCAGCTGGTGGATTTAGTGAGCGAATTTTTGACATTTTTCGCATTTGCGAACATATTTCTGCGCATTGGCCTGCATACACGGCCACCAATAACCCTAGGAAATTGCTCGATAAGCCAAAGATCTGCCCCCCAATATGGCTTCCGCAGATGCCTTCATGAATCTTGAAGATGAAAGCTTTAATCTTACTAGGGTGGACACACTTCAAGTATGGCCCAATAAAAGATTTCTTGTATATGGCGCCAAATGAAGAGAGCCAAAACTACTCTGACTTGGCCCTGATCTTGTTGGTCTCCTTCTTTTCGGTGGGTAGAATTTGATCCTTCAAGAAGGTGATGATTGGATCCATCCAGGACGGTCCCAAGTCGGCGCAAAGTACTTTAGGCTCCTCCGATTCCTTAATGCTCGGTCGGGGCAAGAATTCTATCATCAAAGGATTGGGAAAAGTCATTGCATAGATGCTAGGTCGGCCAATTTGTCGGCTTCATTGTTTTCTTCACAGTTAATTTGTTCTATTCTTATCGCGATAAACTTTTTGATCTCTATGCATACCAGCGCTTGATACTTAGCCATCCTTTCATCCCTAGCCTCATATTCCCCAGAGACTTGATTGACCACCAGCTTGGAGTCACTAAATACCATAAGTTCTGATGCCTTCATTCTTAAAGCACTCTTCAATCTGGAGAGGAGGGCTTCATATTCCACCCCATTATTGGATGTTGGAAAACCTAGTGTGATCACGTGCTTAATGGTCAGCCCATCTGGGAATGTCAACACGACCCCCAGTCCGACGCCATGTCTGTTGGAGGCCCCATTGACGAAAAGCTTCCACATCTCGCCAATGAACAATTTCCAACAGTTGGAGAGATTTTGAGAGTTCCTCAACTCCAAGGTACTAGTTGGCTTGGTCTGATTCTTTCCTGTACATCCATCGAGCTTGTATTTCTGTAAATCGGCCGGTTCTTCCATTTTTGGTTCTGCTTGACCTTGCCGTTCTACTACTTGTTCCCCATCACTTTTTTCTGCTATCGGAGCCATGGGCTACTCCAAGTCTGCGCTAGCCAAATCAGCAGGGTAGACAGGCTGTGTTGCAGGGGTAAATTCCATCACAAAGTCGACAAGGGCTTGAGCTTTGATAGTAGTGCGTGGCTGGAACTTGATGTCGTATTGTCCTAATTCTACGGCCCATTTCAGAATTCTGTCGGTGAAGTCTTCCTTCTCAAAGATCACCTTGAGCGAAAATTTAGTTAGCACTACTATTGTGTGGGCATGAAATAAGTGCGCCAACTTTCTGGAGGCCATCATGAGAGCCAGAGCCAATTTTTCAAGCTGCAGATATCTCGATTCAGCTGGAAGCAGTGTCTTGCTAACGTAGAAGATAAGAAGATGTTGGATCCCCTCAGCGCGGACGAGGAAAGCGCTTACCGCGTGCTGAGAAACTGCCAAGTAGAGATACAACTTTTCGCCCGGTCATGGTGTGACCAGGATTGGGGCCGAAGAGAGGTATACTTTTAGATCCGCCAGTGCGTGGTCGCATTCGTCATCCCAAAAAAACTTGGCTTTGAAAGTCTTGAAAAAGGTCCAGTAGAGATCTGAAGACCAGCCGATAAATCTGTTCAGCGCGGTTCCCATTCCGGCGAGATGTTGCACGTCCTTTGTAGAGTTTGGCTGCTTTAGTTCTTGTATTGACTAGATCTGGGAAGGGTCGGCTTCGATTCCTCAGTTGGTGACCAAAAACCTAGAAATTTTTTGATTTCCACTTCGAACACACACTTGGAGGCATTTAAATGTAGCTTGTGATGTTTGAGGAGGGCAAACATTTCTGCTAGGTCAGCCAGGTGTTGAGACTTGTCTTTGCTCTTCACTACCATGTCGTCAATGTAAGCCTCCATAGTGTGGCTAAGAAGGGGAGCGAACATTTTGGTTACTATCTTCTGAAAAGTTGCCCCGGCATTTTTGAGACCGAACGGCATGACCTTGTAACAGTACAGCCTCTTGGAGTGGTGAATGAAATAATCTCTCGGTCTGGCTTGTATATGGCGATCTGGTGATAGCCGCAATATGCATCTAGGAAGCTAAACCTTTGATGGCCAGCGATTAAATCCACCAGCTGGTTGATTCTTGGGAAGGAGAAGTTGTCCTTTGGGCATGCACGGTTGACTGTCTTATAATCGACGCACACCCGCCATTTACCATTCTTCTTCGGCACTACCACCGTGTTAGAGATCCATCTGGGGTATTGTACTTTTTCTACCGCCCCAGCTTCCAGCAAGTTTCTGACCTCCTCTGCCACTACCTCGGAATGGTGCAAGGTCGAGCGTTGCGTTCTCTAAATGATCAGTCGTGCATTCGAAAAGACATTTAACTGGTGAAACATGAAGCTAGGGTTGACACCAGGCATATCGTAAGGCGTCTACGCAAAGGCCTCAATGTTGGAAATCAAAAAGTTGACATAATCGAGCCGCTTGGCGCTGGACAAAGATGATCCCAAAAGAAAGAACTTATTTGGATAATTTTCATCAACGCGCACTTTCACTAAATCTTCAACCGATTCCTCTTTGGCTTTTCTTCCCACATCTTCCAGGACTTCCTTTCTTTCCAGCTCTTCTATGATTTGGACAAAGCCTTTGGCAGCCCAGTTGCCATTCACTGTGACAAAGCATTGTTTTGCCATCACTTGGTCTCCCCAAACCTCTTCTGTATGCCCAGCCAATGTAGGAAAGCGCATGACCTAGTGATAAGTCGACGCTACTACTTGCATGGCATGCAACCAACCTCTCCCCAAGATCAAGTTGTAGGTCGATGGCACCTTCAGCACCCAAAATTTCACCTGCTTCGTGACAGACCCAGCCTTGACCGGCAATATGATTTTTTCGATCGACCATTCTGGTTGAGAGTTAAAGTCAACCAAAGGAGACATTGCTGGGGCCAAGTCTTTGTCCTCCAATTTCATCTACTTGAACGCGTCGTAGTACATAATCTCGACCGAACTCCCCTAGTTGATTAGAATTCTTTTGATGTCGAAGTCCTTGACACGAAGAGTCACAACTAGGGCGTCATTATGAGGTGTTTGTATTCTTTCCAAGTCTTTGCTTGAAAAATTTAAGACGTCCTTTATCTCGGTCTTCCCTTTCTTCATGGCGGGCTGAACAGAGAGCACTTCCCTCATGTGCTCAGCCTTCTTGATCATCCCCTTCAGCTCTCAAACCCACGTTGGCTCGATGATGTCGTGAATAACATTGATCACTCCTTGGGGCACCGTATACAGGGTGGCAAGGCCATTGGGCTCGGCTTGTCCTTGTGGAGCAACCTTTATACCCCCGTCAATGTACTTATCCAAATGCCCTGTTGCAACTAGCTTCTCGAAGTGTTGTTTGAGCGCACACAGTCCTCCGTTCGGTGCCCCCTTTCTTCATGAAAGGTGCAGCGGTACCTCAAGTTGAAGCCCCTCTACATGTCTCCTAATTTGGCTGGCCAAAGCACGTATGGCTGACCTCATATTTCACTGAGGATGTGATAAATTAGGATCTTAAAAACAGTGGTGATGTTGGTTCGTGCTTTCAACTTCCACTTGGTATCTTCCTCTTTGCTACGAGGAGTGCTAGCTCGGTCGTTTCAATCATTGCAATTTGAACTGCGATGTTGGTCTCTAGCTCGATTATTAGGGCGGTTGTCCTCCTGCCCCACCGAGTGAACCTTCCCAGCCACTCATCTATCCGCCGCAAACGAATTTGCCTTCTCGATTACAGTGGCAGTGGCGGCATCATCCTCTACTTGGATTTGCTCGTTGATCCACTGCATTAAGGACTCCATAGTTGTGGGCTGATGCATCGTGAGCGAGTCTCGCAGCCTATGCCCGACTGGAAAACCTCGCTTGTATTGGGCGATCGCTAGATTGGTGGGACAATCGAGGATCTCATTGCAGGTTTCCCAATACTTGGCATTGTATGCCTTCAAAGAACCTCCGGACTCTATCTTGACGCTCAGGAGGTGGTTGACCTCCTTCAGTGTTCGGGTATTGGTCTTGAACCTGTTGATAAAGGCCTCTACTGGTTGTTGCCACCCCTCGATGCATTCCACCGGGAACCATTTCAGGCCCAGTTCTGCCAAACTCGCTGGGAATATGAGACACATCAAGGCGTCATTGCACCGGTAGCCAGCCATTACTTGTCGGTAATGACTTGCGTACATGTACGGATCCGTCTTGCTGTCGTACAACGTACACTTAGGTTGGTGGAATTCGGTAAGGAGTGTGTTCTCGATCTCTGGGGACAGTGGGGTAGCGGTAAGTCTTGCTAGCTCTCTGCCCATTGGTGCTGTAAGTCTTGGAGCCATCATTCTTGGTGCCGACATGGCCACTCCCTCACTGCAACGGATTTGGGGACTCAGCCTTTACAGTGCTAGCAATCTTTGGGCCTTCCTACAGCAGGCGCACTCTTCCAACACATCCCTTATGTCTCCCGAACGGGCGGAGTAAGAGTATCTCGACGTCATCGAAGGACGCGAGAGACGGTAACTGCTGTCGCGCATGTAAGATCTCTCCACTTGTAGGTCAGAGTCGCCAACTCCGTAGTTCCTGGTGATAGAGAAAGAGGGTGTCCCATGTTGGCGACGACTGTCAGAGCAATTGAGTGGGGTGCGCTCACTGTGGTCGCCTACTCTAGCAACACCCTGTAGACCGCCCAAACTCTCTCCGCGCGCCCCCCTTTGGGAGAGGGCACGAATAGGGTTCTAGCTACTACAGTTCGGATGCCTGTCACGGTTCTGAATCTAATCTCACAAAGTGCAATATAAGACTGATAAATCACCAAAAAGTCCAAATCTAGCAATTGGTTTTGGAAAATCAATTTTGAATGAAAAAGTGCCAAACATGGACTGCTTTGCCAGATTTCAGAGTCCCCACCTAAATATTTTATTTTGGAAAATTTAGGAAACCCTGACTCGTGCCTAAGGCCTCGTGTCCGTCATCACCAAAGTTGTCTCGGCTCGGGAACTTGGGTACAAGAGGGGAAGGTCCTGAAATGAGCACCCCCGCTCGCCCGATCAAAGGATCAGCCTCTACTAAACATGATATGTTGTTTTGAAAACACAGGTGTTCTCGTTTGATTATTAGCTAACTTTACTATGTGATGCACACAACACATAAGTATAGACTAAATCACTCGATTTGGAACAAAACATCTCTGTAACGACCCCAAAATTCGTATCCAGAATTATTTTTCTGTCCTTGTGGGTTAATGCATTTTAATTTAATGATATCTGTTCAAACTGAGGAATTATCTATTGAGTCACGGCTTTAAAATTTAAATTACCGACCTTTACGGGTTCAGAAATCAAAATTGAGTACATGGGTATGTTAATCGAAATTTTTAGAACTATTTGGGAAAATTAATTGGAAATCTAATTTGTCTGATTCGTTCATGCATGTTTGGGTGGTTAATTTGGTACTGTAAATTGAGGGCCTTAGAGGCTTCAGAAACCAGAATGAAGGACATATTTATGATCAGCGTAATATTTAGAGTCATTTGGAAGGTTTAATTAGAATTTGATTTCGTACGATTCGTAAGGCCACGTTTGGCTCTCCCTATTGTGTTAGGTTTGTGTGTGTGTGTGTGTATATTTATGTAATGGATGCTTTATGAGTGAATGGACTCATCTCTTAGAATAAAAAATATCTAGAGAAAAGGAGGAGCCACGTGAGAGAGGGAGAGATAGAGAACTCATGGAGAAGAAGGAATGAAAAGCTTGAGAATAAAGAGGAAATATGGGGAAATTGATGGAATTAAAGGAGACTTCAAGAGATTGGCTCAAGGTATGTGAAATTAACTTAACCCCTTAAGATTGATCTATTACTAGTTTAAATTCATGATCTAAAATGAAGAGAAACCACCTAATTGAGTTGGGGTTGAGAAATATAAGTTTAGATGAACTCTTTTCATGAATTGAACCTTGATTCCTTAAGAGTTGTTTAATTGAAGAGTTAAATTCTTTATAATGGTTTATCTTGAGGTTGATTATGGAAGTTGAGCTCTCATCTTGAGGTTTTGCATAGTTAGCCATATATGTGAATGAAGATATATGTAAATATGTAAGAAGTGAGCTTAAATCCCAAACCATGGCTATTTTATGCTTTTGATGTTCTAATTCTTACCCTTGTTTTTGTGCTTGGGAATTGGGTAGTATTTTGAGATTATGATGCATAATGGAAGCTAAGAATGTGAAATTTATCATGTATTAAAGGGTTTTGGGCTTTGAATTGCATGAAATTGAAGTTTGGTTTTGAAAATGAGAAGTTCCAAATCAAAGAGCCATTTTCGGGCTGAAAATTGCCCAGGGCCGCACGTGCGGCGGGTCTTCCCGCACGTGCGGCAGTACAGTCCCAAAACCAAAGTTGAATCTGCTAAAAAACCACGTTCTCCCACACGTGCGGCCCCATTCCCGCACGTGTGGCTCTGTTTCCCGTACGTGCGGGAGACAGCTCTGTTTAGCCAACTTTGAATAAGTATATCTTTTGCCTCCGGACTCTGTTTTGAGTGATTCTTGAGCCTAAAATCAAGCCCCGGAAGTCTAGTTTCCAATGGTGGTGGTCTCACTCCCAAATTCTAAATGAAAAAATAGTTATGCCCAAATTAGTGAGAGTTGCTCACTTTCTGTCTACCGATTTTGTACCATTTCTTCGTCCGAACCATTTTCCTACCGATTCTTCCTATTTTTTGTGGCATGGATTATAACCTACTAAGGACTAAGGAGTTTAGAACCGATATGACTAATTGATTAAAGAGTAAAGTAAGGAATCGGGTATATTCTTGTGATACTATGTGCAATGTGTTTGTAGGTCAAGACGAGGGCATTGTCCCACTGCTACCAGAATCTATCATTGTGAGTAATAGTAGTGTAACGTTACGTTTCACTTACTTCTATGATTATGATTTATGTATTGTTATTTGTGAATGGCTTATTCCATCGATATTGTGCTTTGATTAAATTAATAGATATGTTTGAATAATGGCATTGATATAGACCAAAGGTCATTCTGTCCCTATTAATAGAAGTGGGCCCAAGGCCATTATGAGGTGAATGGTTTTGTCTCTATCAATAGTACTGTAGTGATACATGTGCCTTCTGATAATAGTTATTATTAATGTTCTGTTATTCGCAAGACAACTATGTCTGTAATAAACCATGGGGAAATGTATGTGCACTATTGTGTAATGGTATTATGATGAATCTGGAGTTATTCTGTTCTGTTTATTCGTTCTATTTATGCTATGACATGATATAAATTGTTCGGTCTTTAAGACCTAATGATTTCTGGTATGGAACAAAGTGCTGTATGGAACTAAGTGCTGCAGTGCGAGTCACCTCTAGAATCCGTGCGAGACACCTCTTGAGTCCATACATATGTGAACTGGGCCTATGGCCAATTTGTATTTTCTGGTATGAAACAAAGTGCTGTACGGAACTAAGTGCTACAGTGTGAGTCACCTCTAGAATCCATGCGAGACACCTCTTGAATTCATACATGCATGAACCGGGCTGAGGCCGTTCTGCATTCAAGGGCTTAATGCCACTTTGTTTAAGGGCTTACTGCCACTCTGTTTAAGGGCTTAATGCCACTTTGCTTAAGGGCTCAATGCCAATCTGTTAATATCTGGGCCAGAGGCCATTCTGTATAATCTGTTAGGCTAGAGGCCGCTCTGTATAATTTGTTGGGCCTGAGGCCGCTCTGCATAATATGTTAGGCCTAAGGTCGTTTTGTGTTCTGCATGGGCTTGAAGCTAGTCTGTATTATATGTGAGCTTGAGACCGTATTGAAATATAGTTATGGATAAGACATGTATATGGTTGGTATCTGTCTATTTATTTTATCCAAGGTTTTGCTTATTCAATTAACCTTCTTACATTGCTATTATTCACTGAGCTTTGCTCATTCTGTTTTATGTATACTTCTATAGGTGCCATCGGGGATTGACACTAGAGTTATACTAAGGTTCGCCTGTCTGCCAAGTCACCTGGGGTATGTCTCCACATGGAGGCCTTAATTTGTGTTAGGAGTCATAAATTATGAAGTCTTATGTAAGTGTGTGTGAGATCTATATAAATTCTGTGATTGTATATGTATATTTGGAATGTATTTAAATGCCTAAATCTAATTAAACCATGATGTATGCACAAGCTCAATGGATGTTGTCTTTTATTGATATTGCTTCCGCCTAAGGCCCCATATATGGTTAAATATTATTTTAAAATTCTGTTTTGAGGCCTATGTTTAGGTCGGTCATGGACCAAACTTTTAGGGGCGGGTTTGGGTCGTAACAATCTCATGTTTGTTTTTCGAAAATGGTTTGAAGATGTTACTCGCAAGTAGGTTAAAACGCGGATTTGCCACCCTCGAGTGGGCTTAAAACATGACTTTGCCACTCCGCAAAGTGGGCTTAAAACTCACAACCATCGAGTTGTTCCAATTCAGGCAATCAAACCTTCACCCACAGGCATTCATGCAGTTAAACACTTAAGCAAATAGCCTCATGGCAAGCATGCTAAACATGATAACACTCACACTCATGCAAGTATGCTAAAGCGTAAACACTTACAGTGTACTTCGAGCCAAAACAAAAAATTAGTTAGAAATATGCATGAATCCTAACTATGTTAGATGCCTAATGCAACACATGCAAAATGTGGTAAGATAGGCTCGGTTACCTAAGATGGCATATGAATTCAACAATTGATACATGTATTCAAATAGGAATTGAAATACAATGCAGTTTGAATGATGCGCCGAGCCCGGTGCATGCAATACAAATGAATGATGCAAACATGCAAAGCATAAGGTATGCTAATTGAAAAATGTCCTAAAACTAACCATCGAAAGCGGTTAAGTAAAAGGGAGAAATAAATGGGGGTTAGAAGACATGCATATACACACGCACCCTTATTACAACATTTGCCCTCTCGACGGAAGGTCCGAATAAATACGCTAAACTTATCTAAGCTAAGCTAACTAACTAATCTAATTAAACTAATTAGACTAATTATTACACAACAAATTGAACAACTAGTAAACTACTTACTAATTATTACAACAATTAACTAATTAACAAATAACTACGCATGTAAGATATGTAAACTAGGCTGCCTTAGCTCTGCCTTGAACAATGAAGGATGCATGCTCTCGGTTGCTACCTCGAAATGCCTTTCGGTTTGCTCTTGAGAGGCTCTGTTTGCAGTGTGTCTTTCGAAACTTTCTGCTCCACCTTACCAAACCAACTCTGAGGGATCCACCAGTGGCCTGCTGGCCATGAGGAGTTACTGCCAGCTACCTGCCGGCCAAGGGTGTGCATTGCCGGCCAAGGATGAAGCAGTGCTAGCCATTTGTGAAGCACCGCCGGCCACTGGTGTGCTGTGACACCAAAACTGCAACAGAGCACCAAACAGAGAAAATGGAGGGTCTCCCAAGGGTATGTACGTACTATGCCACTCCATATCACTTTAAAACATCAATGGAGAGGCATCATTGGATCCAAGACTGTCAATCGAGCATCTCAATGCATGATGGCCAAAGATCCAACTTGCACAAATTCGATGAATGCACAACAAACAAGACACTAAGACCACAGCCTTATCATAAGTGATCAAAGGCAATGGAGACAAAGGGGATTGGCTCACTTTCATCACTTTGAGTATGAAACGGGCCAATCCACCTTGTGTTCAACATAACGTCCAGTTGAACACGATGCTAGGCAAACAACATGCTATGCAAACAACATGCTAAGGTGGCATGCACAAGACTCTATCATGGAAACAATGCATGTAAGACATGTTAAGGGTCCGAAACACTTAGGCTAGTGAAGAGCATCATACAAGAGGCATGCAATACACAGCCCAGACAACCAAACCAGCTCTAGACAGAGCTCAAACATGCCAAATTAGAGGCTACAACATGCTGAAATTAAAGCTCAAAGGACTAGACAAACATGCATACATGTTAGGCCACAAACAAGGCATAAGGGGCACAACTCTTAAACACAATGAAAGAGTGATAAACATGAGAGTATGATAGAATTTTATGGTCTGAAATTACATATCAAATGATGCCATATCACACAAACATCACAAATATAGCATGCTAAGGGCCTCAAAACTCAAGACTAGTGAAGCCAACTATGCCATAGCTATACAAAGCAAGCCATACATGACCAAGACCACTTAGAACAGAGTTTAAGCATGCTAAAACAATGCCAAAAACATGCTGGAGTGGAGCCGAAACATGCTAGAATGATGAACCAAAGCATGAAGCATATTAGGCCAACAAGTAGGATTACACTATAAGTATAAGATGCAAGCAACCAATGACCAAACCAACCAAAAACAGAGTTATGGGAGGTCCAAAAAGTTACAAAATCATGCTTGAGCTAAGTCACAAAAGAGTAGGAAAGCATGCTCAAGTATGAGACCAACAAGGCAAGTAAGCAAGACAAGAGGAGAGAGGACCACCCCCTCTCATTTTAGACTTCAAAACCACCTTTCCACCACTGAAATTCCTCTGAGTTTTAGTGGTAGAAAGGCCATGCAAAGGCTATTACAAAAGCTTCAAAGGATGGCTTAAAAGCTTAACAAATAAGCAAAAAAAGAGGGTAAACCACCCCTAACTCCAAGAAGGACTCAAACCAACATTTTTAACACTTAAAATCAAAAATTTTTGTAGTTAATAACCAAGCCTAAAACAGCATGCAAATGTGGCTATCATGGTATACAAAAATAAGCTTAAGAGGGGAACATGCTCACCCTTGAAGCACGGCAGCAAAACAACAAGTTCTCTAGGCCAAAACCAGCTTTTTGAGTCCAAACAAGACCCTTAAGTACCTCAGGAACAAGCTAATGGTGTTTTACTAGGCGTTATAGTGCAAAAATGTGAAGAAAATACACTTTAAAGCACTATTGAGCACAATATAGAGAGAGAGTGAAAACTCTAGAGAGAGAGAGATTTTTTGTCTCTAAACTTTCTGAACCCCTCTCAAGGGAGAGGGAGCTCCCCTTATATAGAGAAATACAAGCAAAAGCTTGCTTGACAAGCTTAAACTTGCCTCTATCCCTCTATACACATGTATGGAGGATGGCTCAGTGAGCCGCAGGTGGCTCAAAATATCTAAAACAATATTTGTTGAAACATGGTGGCCTGCCGGCTATCAGTGGTGGCCGACAGTGCCTCATGGATGGCCGGCAGTGCCTATCTGTGGCCGGTAGGGCAGATACCATGGCCGGCAGCCCTTGATCATGGCCGGCAGTGCACTAAAACAAGCACTAGGAAGGGACCAAAGCATGGTCCAAAAATGGGGTAGAAATGAAACAAGGTTTGGAAAGCTCAAACTTGTGACGTTCCGCTGCAACATTCGAGTGCTCGACGAGCAATGAAACTTGTTGCTGGGTGTACCTGCAAGCACATCCAAGTCTTGAGGATGGTAAAAAATAGGGTGTCTACACACCCTTCCCCTTGATTTGGCGCTTCAGCGTCTCTATTTCAATCGTCATCTTTCGAATGATGGCGTCCTGGTCTCTGAGTTTGTGCTCCAGGCCCTGAGCATGCGACTCTCCTCGTCGTCGGTGACCCTCGGGACTCTTTGAATGTTCAGTGCTCCTCACGCATTTGTCTCGCACGTCTTTAAAAGAGGTCTCCAAGCCCGCCATAGTCGGAATAGCAAGAGGGCCATCTCTCCATCGAACAGCTTGTGGGATTAGTCTTCCCAGGTGGCGCAAGTTCAATCCTAACCTTTTCTGATAGAGAACTACTGCTGGAAGGCTCAGCACATAACAAATCCCTATACATATTTGTTGAGTGCAGAGAAAAATGGGTACCGGTGGTATTGATAGACACTGGTTCGGTTATTAATGTCTGTCCGTCTCGCATGACTTATGCCAGTGGCCTGAAACCAACAGATTTCGTACCTACAGCCCAAGTGATTCGGGCATATGATAACACAAGCAGTGAAGTGATAGGTACAGTACAAATCTGAGTTCAGGTTAGCCCAGCTTAATAGAGTTTCATGTCTTAGACGTCCCGGCCACCTTCAACTTACTACTAGGAAGACCCTGTCTGTGCCATGTAAAAGCAATCTCTTCTACCCTCCACCAAATGCTGAAATACCCTCACAGGAAAGGTGTGATAACCCTCACCACTGATTAGTGCTAATCTATGATTAAGCATGTTAAGTGACTGATTGACTGAAATTCTGACTGATTGATTGAGTGTATTAGTTTAAATGCAAATCTATCTGTTTAACTGCTAAATGATATGTTCATGTTTTATGTTTTAAACTGCAAATTGAAGGCCTTATCGGCGGCCGAATCTGAAACTGATTAGTGTTTTATGCTAAATAGAATTTATGTGATTTTATGGTATGTTTAATTGAAATTTGATTTGGTATGATTAAATTGGATTAAATAATGTTGAATTATATTAGTTGGCTTATTTACCCTTTTGCCATTAGTGGGCCACTACCTACAACATTGTTTGGAGCCTTTGATACATCATTCTTGTTTAATCTTTAGAGACAAAACCATAGGAGAGAGTGAGAGAGGAGAGTTTGGTTTCATCTAGAGAATTACTTGGAGAACTTGAAGAATTGAAGAGTATATTGCATAATAGAGCTCCTAGACTTGAAATTGAGGACCTAAGGTAGGAGAATCATCTTATTGAACTTGTATTTAAGTTTTATCTTGCATGTTTCATGGAAGCTTGGTGAGTAGAGTCTAGAATTGGTTCAAATGTTGAGTTGAAGCTTAAATCATGCATGCATGTACACATTATTGAGTTTTGAGGTTGTTTTCATGGAAATTCTTACATGCATGTCTACACTCTAGCTTTGGTCCATGAATTCATCATGTTTTTGGAAGTTTTGACTCATTTGATTATGCATTGGAAGCTTTGAAGTTGATTAAATTCATGCATGTTGCATGTTCATCATGTTCTTGATGTTTATTTGAAAATGGGTTCAATTGAACTACCTTTGGGCTTTGATTTTGCAAATTGATCTTTGAAACATGTCATATTATGAGTTTTAAAGTGTTTTCTAGAAAATTAGCCCAAAAGGTTCAAATTTGATGCTTTAAATGTTGAGTTTCATGCTTGGAGACAAATCTGGAAATTCCAGATTTTGGATCCACGCTCGAGCGTACACTCTGAGTTCATGTAGTCCGCTTGAGCGAGTAAAGTAATGCTCGAGCGTGAAATGCGTGTATCCAGTACTTTGCATGTGTTTACAGTCCGCTCGAGTGAGGGAATGCATGCTTGAGCGAGGACTTGTGTCTCACGCTCGAGTAGGGGTCGAGCGCCTGTCGAGCGTGAATTTCATGCATCCAGTACTTTTGCAGTCCGCTCAAGCGAGGAAAGTCATGCTCGAGCGGAGCTCCTTTGTCTGCATGTCCGCTCGAAAACCACGCTCGAGCGAGACCCCTGTTTTCTAAAAATTCTAAAAAGTGTTTTAAGGTGTATCTTTGCATCCTCATTCCATCCTAGGCATTCCTAGGCCAAGTTTAAGGCATCTTAATGAGAATAATGCTATAGAACCACATCGAGTCAAGATAGGGACTAAGTCATTGATCTCCAAGCGTGCAACTTAGTGTGTGTTCGTTCTGTAACTGTGTAAGGTTAGCATCCGAGAACGCTCACTAGCCTATCTGTAACCCAGAACTCTGTGAGTAACAATGTTATAAAGATATATTCAATCATGAATAATTTCTGAATGATCAACTGTACTGCTTTCTGAAATGATATTTCTTGCTGAATGAATGCTTGTCCTATTTGCGAACTGTATTCATGGCATCCATAGCAATTTACTGTTACTGTACTGTACTGATACTGTCACAGAGATCTCTGTCGGTTCCCATGTTTGGAACCACTACTGTTTACTGATATGATGGCCATCAACTGACTGTTCGGTCTGTTAAGACCTACTGTACTGTTTGCTATTGGATGTACCACTTATGACTACTATGATCAAATAACTGATATACTGTTCAAATGACTGTTTTAAATATTGAAAGGACATTCATTCCTAACCTCTTTACGCATATGTTATTCACTGGGCTTTAGCTCACTGTTTATATATATATATATATATGTAGGTGTCCAGGCATCGAATCGGAGCTAAGAGCGTTGGGTTTAACTCCTTTTTTGTCAAGCCAACCAATGTGCCTCACTGAGAGGTTCAAAGTCCTTCAAGCTAGGGCTTTTTGGGGTGTTTTAGATTCACCCTTTCTGTCTCTGTTTTGTAATACTGTATAGACTTGTATTGTACTATTATGGTAGGGATTTGGTCCCTAACCCGAATGCTTGTATATGATGTATGTACATACTGTTTTGGTTCTAAATGTGAATATGTATGAAAAGTCTTTTTGCATACAGATCGTCACAGCTCATTGGACATCTTTTATTACTGTTTTGGTTTCCGCCAGCCCCTGTACTCTGTATTACTGTTATTATTGTTAAGCAGGCCTTTGGTAATCACAGATTACTGGCCGGTTACGGTGCTAAACCCATAGGGGCGGGCTTGGGTCGTGACAAATGGGGTAGCAATTGTCTTCGAGAACTCATCCATCCATCTGCCACCAGAGGTAACCTCACCAATGTTAGAAATCGACCATGGCAAGGGAGATGTATTCCTCTCAAGGTTTAGTCTGGCTGAGGCCCGGGTAGTACAAACCATCTTAGCAGCAAATGAGGGTATATATGTCAGCGCCCAGTCTGTTTATCTCATGAACAAACTACAACATATGCCAGGAATGTGACTTGGAAAAAGTGGCAGGAAAGGTGTCACAACGTTGGCCGATGTGCCGCATAATCTGCATGCCTTTGGTCTTGGCAATGTGCCCACCAAAGAGGATTGGGTCAGGAAAAAGGAAGAGATGACAGGCAAAGCTAGAGCCAAGTAGGCTGGAAAATGCTATAAGCTCGTTCACGGGCTGATCCGTGGAACACTAAATGGTCACTTTGTTCGGGAGGGAGAGGATTTCCCCTTTTGCGGTTTTTTCGAGCCCTGGATAAATTCTGCCAAGCAGCGTGTCCCTAGCTTCAAAATCTTCTTCGATCTACAGTTGCAAAAGAGTGATGCCAAGGAAAAGGTTGAATCGAGTGCTAAAACTGAACAGGGTATAGAAAGTGACTCTGACAACAGCGAGCTTGGAGTAGGGACAACACTAGCATGTCTCCTTTCAGATCCTCCGATTAACTCAGAGAGCTTGGGGGATAACCTTACCATCTCCATGATCGGGGGAAAACTGAGTATGAACCCAACCAGTGGCATTTTGGATGCATCAGAGGCACCATCTCTTACTTGGCAAGTGGAGAAAGGCTACATTTGTAGTTCTGAATCGGACACGGAGTCTGTGGGGTTGGGATCAGATTTAAGTCAGTTTGAGGGGTCTGAGTCAGGCATTTCTGGGGGTGGTAACCCGGATGCCAAGGTCCTGTCTAGGTCTTCATTTTCTTTTGCTTTTGAGTCTGTTGTAACCGAAGAGGTGGACCTGTTGAATGAGAACTCTGCAGATTTTGAATACTTCTCTGTGCCGCTTATTTATTGCATTGACCAAGATTTTCAAACTTTTAATGAAAACGAAGAGAAAGAAATTTCTCTGGCTTTGAAAAACTTGATTAATCAAGAGGAGAAGAGGTATATTAAACCCTGTATTGATAAAATCATTGCCATTAATTTGGGTACTGAGAAGGATCCACGCATGGTCCAAATCAGGTCCACGTTGTCTTTAGAGGAACACGAGCACTTAGTCGCTTTATTAAAAGATTTCAACGATGTTTTGAGTGGTCCTACGAAGACATGCTTGGAATCGATCTTGAGATCGTACAGCACCGGATCCCTCTTGACCTTGAGGCCCGACCAGTAAAGCAAAAATTGTGTAGAATTCACCCGGATTGGGCATTGAAGATCAAGGAAGAGGTCACAAAACCGACCAAAGCAAGATTCTTATTAGTATCTGAGTATCCAACTTGGTTGGCCAACATCGTCCCAGTGCCAAAGAAGGATGGTAGCATTTGGGTTTGTATAGATCTCCGGGACTTAAACAAAGCTAGTCCGAAAGATGACTTTCCATTGCCACACATCGATGAATTGGTAGACTTCACAGCTGGCCATGCATTGTTTTCTTTCATGGACGGATTTTTCGGGTATAACTAGATTCTGATGGCTCCCGAAGACAGAGAGAAGACTGCATTTACTACGCCATGGGAAACGTATTGCTACTGAGTCATGCCATTTGGCTTGAAAAATGCTGGGGTTACTTATCAGAGGGCTGCAACCACCATTCTGCATGATATGATCCACAAAGAGGTCGAAGTGTACGTGAACGACATGATAGTCAAGTCCAAAGACCGAGAGGGCCACTACACCGCTCTGGAAAAATTCTTTCGACGGATCAGGGAATACAGATTGAAGTTAAACCCGTAGAAGTGCACCTTCGGTGTAACGGCAGGGAAAATGTTGGGTTTCTTGATCACACAAAGGGGCATCGAGGTAGATCCTTCCAAAATCAAGGCCATCCTAGAAATGCCACCACCAAGGACTAAAAAAGAGGTGCGAGGCTTTCTAGGTAAAGTGCAATTCATAAAACGGTTTATTTCTAAATTAACCTTGGCTTATGAACCACTATTTGGTCTCTTGAAGAAAAGAAAGAAATTCCGATGGGATGAACAATGTCGATTCGCTTTTGAGCAGATCAAGCAGTATCTTCAGAATCCACATGTGTTGTCGCCGCCAGAGTCGGAGAAGCCTTTAATTTTGTATTTGTCTATAATAGACACCACAATGGGATGCATGCTTGCTCAGGAATCAGAGGATAGGGTGGAGAAAGCCATCTATTACTTGTGGTAGAAAATGTTGGATTACGAGACCCGCTACACCCCGCTAGAGAAAGCTTGTTTAGCTTTGGTATGGGCTATCAGGAAATTGAGGCATTACTTGTTAGCTCACTCTGCAATTCTGGTTTCGAGATTAGATCCCATCAAATATCTCTTTGAGAAACCAGCGCTTACAGGTAAGCTAGCCCGTTGGTTGCTTCTTCTCTCCAAATTCGATCTTAAGTATGTTACTCGCAAGGCAGTCAAAGGGAGAGCCGTAGTGGAGTTCCTGGTAGATCACCCGGTAGAAAGAGGCGGTAAAATACCTCTTCCCAGATGAAGCCATTCTGCAAGTTGATAAGGAGACTTAGACAATGTACTTCGACGGAGCATCAAATCAGTACGGTTATGGGATCGATGTGTTGCTGATAGCACCTGACGACTCCCACATACCTCTAACTTTTAAACTTCGGTTCAAAGTGTCCAATAACGAAGCAAAATATGAAGCGTGTATTGCTGGTTTAGAAGTTGCCCTGGAACTAAGGGCAAAAAGGTTGGATGTTATCGGGAACTCGAACTTAGTTGTTTCTCAAGCAAATGGAGACTGGAAAGTCAAGGAAGAAAAAATGAGGGTCTATCACCAGACCTTGGACGTTCGAATTCCTAGGTTTGAAAAGCTGACTTTCACGCATTTACTGAGAGAGAACAACAGGTTCGCTGATGCTTTAGTAACTCTATCTTCCATAGTAGACATCCCGCTTAGAGTCCAGATGTGTCCGATCCTCATTGAGTAGAAATATATGTCGGCCTATGAAACTATCGCCGTAATAAATGAAGCGCAAGATAAAAATCCTTGGTACTTCGATATCTGAAACTTCTTGGAAAAGGAGGTGTATCCACTCGGGGCAAATGCCAAGGACAAACGGGGAATACGGTGAATGGCCATTCAATTTATCATCTGCGGAGGCAAACTGTACAAAAGAGGACATTTGGCAATGCACAAGTTGTGTGTCTAAGAAGAGGAGTCGAAACGCCTAATGGAGGCCATCCATGGAAGAGAGTGCGGAGCGCACATGAACGGCGTAATGTTAGCCCAGAAGATTCTCAGGCAAGGTTACTACTGGTCTACCATGGAGGAGGATTGCATTGGTTTTGTTCGACAATGCGACAAATGCCAAATTCATGCTAATCTCATGAATATCCCGTCGTCAAAACTATGTAACATGACTTCGTCATGGCCTTTCTCAGTCTGGGGAATTGATGTCATCGGCGCAATCACACCGAAAGGGTCGAACGAGCATGAATACATTCTAGTGGCAATTGATTACTTTACAAAGAGGGTGGAAGCCCAGTCCTATGTAGTGTTGAAAGCAGCCCATGTGGCTAAGTTCATCAGAAACAACATCATTTGTTGATACGGAGTCCCAAACGAGATTATATCAGATAATGGCTCCCACTTCAAGAAGGAGGTGATAGACTTGTTGGAGAAATACAATGTGGCTTTTCATAAGTCATCTACATATTGACTGTAAACCAATGGAGCTGTTGAGGCTGCCAATAAGAACATCAAACATATTTTCTAGAAGATGGTTAAGACCGACAGGGACTGGCCAGATAAATTGCCATTCGCACTTTGGGGCTATAGAACTTCAATCTGGACATCTACAGGGGCAACTCCTTATTCTCTTGTTTATGGTATGGAAGCTGTTCTACCAATTGAAATTGAAGTACCATCACTGCGAGTTATGGCTAAGTATCACATAGCAGAGGCCGAATGGCAACAGAGTAGATTTAAGGAGTTAATGTTATTTGATGAGAGAAGGCTGAAGGCATTGTATCATGTCCAAGGCTACCAACGCAGAATTGCTAAGGCTTTTAACAAGAAAGTTAAGTCTAGGAATCTCAAGGAAGAAGATATGGTGCTCAAAGACAACCGAGCTCCCATTCATGATCGTAGAGGCAAGTTCAGACCCAATTGGATTGG
Organism: Camellia sinensis; assembly: GCF_055761805.1. Taxonomy (NCBI): domain Eukaryota; kingdom Viridiplantae; phylum Streptophyta; class Magnoliopsida; order Ericales; family Theaceae; genus Camellia; species Camellia sinensis. The sequence goes on from NC_138966.1 coordinate 181,596,926, forward strand.
TCCTTACATCATCAAGTCTATCTGATCAGGAGAAGTAATTATTCTCATGGATCTAGATGGCTTGGAATTTTCACAACCAATCAACATGGACAAGTTGAAGAAATATTATCCCTGAGAGGCTCGCTAGGTTGAAAACCCGAAAGGGCGACTTAGGTAAAATTTAGAGCATGAAAAATTAGAAATAAAGAACAAATGAGCTCGCAAGGTTGAAAACCCTAAAGGGCGACTTTGCCAAAAGTTAGAGTGTAAAAGGAGAGAGTCAATACTCGAGTGAACTCAAACCGAACTACGTAAGGCTTGATTCCCATCTTTGGGATACGAAGGCAACTTTATCCAAAGTTCGGCCGTAATCAATTCCAGCTCAACTGTCTTGTCCATTTTGTTGATCAAGTCATCTTTGTCTATTCTTTACTTGAGGGATCGGTTGTGATCTTTACTTTGAGAGAAGAGCTGGGTACAATGCAGAGCAATGGTGTTCAATCAATGGGTAGTTATGATCTTTTGATCCAGCATTATATATCTTGAGGATTGATTTCGTGCGTATCAAGTGGTGATCATTTTCGAAAATGGTTTTTGAGAAGTTTTGATAAAAGTTGATTTTGTTCAAATTTTACCTTTTACAACTTAGACCATTTTTGGATCGAAAGGAAAAATTTTAGCGTTCACAACTTTAATTTCATTGATTTCAAACTGAAAGTTCTCCAAATCTCTGATACAAATCAAAGTTGTTTTTATTACAATAAAAAAAAAAACTTGAAAAGAAAGGTCGAAACAATAAACTAGTGGCATAGAAGGAGCAGTGCATGACAGCTAGACAGTACTAACCGACCTCTTTTTGAAGCCCGGCCGGGTCTAGGTGGTGGTCTAAGCCAGTGCAGATGCAGCAAAAACTGGCCCTTTGTCCTGGCATGTCGCAACTATGTTTTGAGTACTGTTTGTACCAAGTGTCTTTTAGTATTTTCAAGTTGTTTTCATTTCGTTTTCTGTTATCGAGTTGCATTTTACATATTTGTCCGATTGTGGGTCGTTATCCGATTCAAGAACAAATGCAAAAGCAAATATTCACAGTTTTAAGTCTTGTACAATGCTACCATTCATCACATGCCATTCATCACATATTATGCGAGGAGATCATCCAAACCGGTGGGTCCAAGCTTGATCATTATTTTACAAAGCAATAAAACAAAAGAAAAGTCTTCTAATACAGCGAGTCTATCTGAATCTAGTGTTTAAACTGCAAAGGAAAAAATAATAAAACCAAAAAAAAAGAGGAGGAACTTTATTTTTTTTGTTTTGTTCTGATAATTCGTAAGTTGTTCTGTTATATTGTGTGCTGGTGTTCTGTTCTATACCCATACTATTGAGTTTTTATCACCAAAATACATTTCCGATGAGCGACTGACCAGGTGATCGACTGGTATTGCTTTGTCTTGCATCCATTTTGTGTCTATTTTATCAAGTTTTGTCATTTCATCGAGTTTTGATTTGTGTTATAATTAGTGAGAGGCTTAATTTTTAGTTCGGAACCGATTGCCATTCGGATTTGCAAAAAGAGAAAGAAAAAAAAACAAAACAAAACAAACTCGTTTTATTAATAGGGATTAACCTCAATTAAATTTGTACAAACATATATGAAAAAATAAAAGGAAAAAAAAAACAAAAGCAACAAAAAAAAAAGAAAAAAAAAAGAAAAAGAAGAGATAAAGGGATCTTTTCCTTTTTGCTTCTCCGGCAGCAGCCCAGCGGCGAAGATTACAACCGGCTTCATTTGTACACAGCTTCGTTGCTCGACTTTATCATCATTTGCCTCGCTTCATCTTTACTCCTTCGAAACTCTTAAAGACTCTGCCTCGGCCTTGGCAGAGCTCCCGAAGAAGATTATTCCTAACCGGCCATCAAATTAGTTGTGCGATGAAACTCCGAATCAAGCCACAGAGATGGCCTGTCGTTTTAGCTCTTTGTTCTGCTTTTTCAGTGCACTAATCTCTACTCGAGCGCCTTTGTTCATACGTTGGAGGAGAGAGAGTTGTGCATTTAACTGATGTACCTCACATGTCCAATTCTGCAGTCGAAGGGACAAGTTCGAGACCGTAGTCACGGTTGTAACAAGCCTGCGGGGGACCTCGCTACAGCTCGGACTCGACTTTTCGTAGTCACGGTTCTAAATCTGAACCAAAGAGTCCAAATCCGGCAAATCGTTTTAGGAAAACTGATTTTTGAGAGAAGTGCCAAACATGGACTACTTTGCCAGATACAGAGTCGCCACCTAAATATTTTATTTTGGGAAATTTAGGAAACCCTGACTCGGTGCCAAAAGGCCACGTGTCCGTCATCACCAAAGTTGCCTCGGCTCGGGAACTTGGGTACGATTGGGGAAGGTCACTTCGTGAGCACCCCCGCTCGCCCGGTCATAGACCGGCCTCTACTAACCATGATATCAATTTTTGAAAACATTGTATGTTCTTATTCCGGTTATTAGCCTAGGTTACTATGTGATGCGCACAGCATATAAGTATAGACCGGGTCGCCCGAATTGGAACAAAACATTTCGTGTTTGCCTTTTTTGAAAGAGGTTTTGCTACCCGTAGGCAGACTTGAAACATTTGATGATTTACTCCAATTCAGATAACCCGACCTTCACCCACAGGCATTCAGGCAGTTATATCACATAAGCACATAGCCTCATGGTAAGCATGCTATTCATGGTATTCACTCACACGCATGCAAGGATGCTAAAGCATAAAACTCACCGGGTACTCCAAGCCAAAATAGATACTTATTAGAAATCATGCATGAATCCTAAGTATACAGAAATGCCTAATGCAACACATGCAAAATGCAACTATAGCAGGCTCGGCTATTCTAAGATGGTATATGGAATGCTACAACTATCATGTATTCAACTTGGAATTGAAAATACAATGCAGTTAGTATGATGTGCCGAGTCCGGTGCATGCAATACAGATGGATGATGCAAACATACTGTCATACTGTATGCTAATTTAAATATGCCCTAATCTAACCATCATAAGCGGATAAATAAAAGGGAGAAAGACGTGGGGTTGGAAGACATACATCACACTCACGCACACTTATTACAGTTGTGCCCTCACTCGGAGGGTCCGAATAAATAATACAGTCCAAATATTACAGTCCCCAAAATAAAAGAATATTACAGTCCAAAATATTACAGAATTCTAATTAATTAATGAATTAACTAGAAAGCAAATAAACTGGCGTGCAAGCCAGGGACTGTCTTGCTTCTGATGGATGATGCATGTCCGGACTGTCTTGTGCGGAAATCCACCGGAATGCCCCAATTAGCCTCTGTTTACACCTGTTCTTGAAATGCGTGCCAAGCCCCAAAAAGTTGCTGATTCTTCGTTTTGCTGCAACAGAGAGCAGGAAAGGGGCATAGCAATGTATCTTCACAAATGTATGCATGTCTCGATCCTCGTGCCACCAATCACGCATACCGAGGCATGATGGCCGAGGAGTCGAAATGCACAACTCAATATAGGATGAATGCACATGAAACTACAGCTAAAACCTAACTCCATCATGGATAATCCGGAGTGTCGGTGACTGGGGAATTGAGACACACTCCGTCACTCGGAGTACGAAATGTACCTCGTTTCCCGTGCCCGGGCTAACTCCTATTCCGGACACGATGCAATATGCATGATATGCATGAAGTGCAATTAAGATACAATCCTAACATACAGAATGCTATGGAAATGAGATGCCTCGAAATGCGTGCACGCGGGTACGCAAACCGAGAAAGTGACGGGATGTTGAAAATGAGATGCCTCGAAATGCGTGCACACGGGCGCGCAAACCGAGGTAATGGTAAATGCAGTGAAAATAAGATGCCTCGAAATGCGTGCACACGGGCACGCAAACCGAGGCAATGACAGATGCAATGCAAATGAGGTGCCTCGAAGTACGTGCACACGGGCACGCAAACCGAGGCGGTGACAGATGCAACGAAAATGAGATGCCTCGAAGTACGTGCACACGGACACGCAAACCGAGGCAATGACAGATGCAATGAAGATGAGATGCCTCGAAGTACGTGTACGCGGGCACGCAAACCGAGGCGATGACAGATGTAATGAAGATGAGATACCTCGAAGTACGTGCACGCGGGCACGCAAACCGAGGCGATGACAGATGTAATGAAGATGAGATGCCTCGAAGTACGTGCACGCGGGCACGCAAACTGAGGCGGTGCTAAAGTGACATGGAAATGACAAATGGACTTATACCAACATGAGTGAGCCTCAGCCACACTCACATCGGATGCCGATGGCAGAAAATGAAGTGCCTCGAAATGCGTACACACGGGCACGCAAACCGAGGCAATGCATACGCAATGCATATGACATACAGAATGCAATATGGACTTATACTAACATGAGTGAGCCTCAGCCACACTCACATAAGATGCCGGCGGATAAAAATGGAGTGCCTCGAAATGCGTGCACACGGGCACGCAAACCGAGGCAATGATAAAATGTGATGAAATAACATGGAAATGACAAATGGGCTTATACCAACATGAGTGAGCCTCAGTCACACTCACATCGGATGCCGTCGGATAAAAATGGAGTGCCTCGAAATGCGTGCACACGGGCACGCAAACCGAGGCAATGATAAAATGATATGAAATGACATGGAAATGATATGCAAGCATACTAATGGAATTTCAGCAACAAAATATGAGGGAAAACAGTCCCGAAATGAAGCGAAATGACATGAAATGCAAGGAAATGTCCCGAAATACAACATTAGGCATCCGAAATGGCCTATAGCCATGCTAAATATGCACAACATGGACATGAAATGCAAAGACAGAAGCTAGACAGTCCCAAAATAAGCACTTTTCCAGTTATAAACATGGCTAAACAGCAAGTATAAGCATGGCAAAAATAGCATACAAGAATAGGGACCAAGATAGGGGTAATGAAGCAAGTGGTATAAGCTAAACCCAAACTGAAAAATTTCCTTCTACAACACTAAATATGGACCAAAAATATGAACATTTACAGTATATGGCAGCCTCAAAATCAGTATACAAACATGCTAAAAATATGATGCAAAATAAGGCTCAAAAGGTGCTAAAACATGAAGTGTATAAAATAATCACCAAACAGAAAAAAAATGTGAATGAAACATGAAGTATAGGCCAAAATAAGACCACTTTCAGTTCGGACCAAGGTCCAAAAACAGAAACAAAGAGGGCTACTAATTTATGCAAAAATGGGGTCAAATAGGGGATATAACTACAAGTGACATATGGAAACACCAAACAATGTTGAGCCCTTCTCCAATGTTGAAGAGGGGCTCAAAATAAGCCCTAAATCAGTTTACCACATGCTCGAAAATAAATTGCTCATGGGTCAAAAATAGCATGCAAAATTATGACATACAAGATGGTCAAAGAAGCAAGTGTATTATGGAGGGCTCAAACAGGGTTGAGCCCTTAATGAGAAGTGAAGATGAGCTCAAAATATGGCCCTTTTCAGTTAGGGCCGAAGCTTGAAACCAAAAATAGATGAGGCTTAGAAATAGATCAAAGGAAAGGGTCAAAAGGATCAAAGTGTAACTTACCCTTGAAGATCCAAACTTTTGTTGCTTCTTGGGTTGATTTGCAGCTTCTTTAGCCTTCAAGAATCCTTCTTAGCTGCTGGAAATGAGATGGTGGTGGTGGAGCTTGGTGGTGTAGAAGGAATGAAGGTTAAAAAGTTAGGGTTTTTTGAAGAATTGAAGAAGAAGACAATGGAGTTTAGGGTTTATGCTTGGAGAAGAATTTTTCTAACCCTCATGAAGAAGACCCTCAGCTGGTTTATATGGTCAAGAAAGGGGTGTAAAAGGGGGGTCAAATGGAGAGGAAAACTCTCTCCCAAAATATCCCCCGGATACAGAAAATATCTGGGGGATATTGCCCCACAGCTGGAAAGGGCACAGTGAGGAGAGCACGGCCGGCCGCTCACTTTGGCCGGAGGTGGCCGGCCGGCCACACCCCCTAGCCGGCCGGCTAGGGGTCAAAAGGGTCAACCAGCTTTTCTGGCCGGCCAGGTATTGGGGAGGTAGCCCTATGTGTGTACAACACAACCATGTAATTGAAATTCCAAGAAAGTGGGCCGAAGGGGTTCAACAATGGCTCGGAAAGAGGGGGTCAAAAGGGTCAAGTTGACTTACTGGCCGGCCATGAACTTTTAGTGGCCTCCCAGATGTGTAGATCACAGATATGTGGTTCAAAGTTCAAGAAAAAAGGTCCAAGGGGTTCAACATTAGCCCGGAAGAAAAGGGTCAAAAGGGTCAGGTGACCTTAATGGCCGGCCATGAACTTTTAGGGGCCTCCCAGATGTGTAGATCACAGATTTGTGGTTGAAAGTTGGCAACGCTAGCTCTAAGGTATTCAACATTAGCCCGGAAGTGCGAAAAACGGGCGCCGGGAGGCTCGGGAGGAGAGATAACTGGTTGCTGCAACAATTGCTGGCCTCCCACCCTTCAGTGACCTTCTTCGGGATAAAACAGAGGTACCTGCCAAAAATGAGCGAAAACCGTTGCAAAACGAATGTTCCGGAGCCAAAACACGCAGTTCGGGGTCCCGGAAATGGGCTGTTAAGCACCGAAAATTGTATTCGACCTCGAAGTGGGTTTCTCAGCCCCCAGTGTCCCTCAAAATGGATGAAATAAGATGTATGCCAAAAATCAGAGCAATAGGAGATGGTTAAGCGGCCCCGAACCGAGGCACATGGCCTGACGGCTCCGAAAACCGGGAACCGGACTCCGAAATGGGCAAAATGGCCTACGGACACCATATGTAGCCTACGGACATTGAGAGATGGTCTACGGGACCTCTCCCTCCCTTCAGGAAAAGAAACAGAGAAAACCGAGTCTGGTTCGCAAACCGAGACAAGGCACAGAAAAGGGTTCGGAAGTCCGGAGGCAGGGCTTACGGCCGCGACTCTGAAACTTCTGAACGAGCACATTATGCAACATCACCAAGCGCTCAATCGGTGACGCCTAAGTCTTAAGGTCGGTCAAAAATGGGGTGTCTACAGTTGCCCCTCTTTGACAGAACTCGGAAGTCACAAGTGACGGGAGTGAATGTCAAAGCCTAGAGACGACCCATTTTTGACAAGGCCGAAGACTTAGACAAACATACAGGATAACCAGAGATGTGCCTGCAGGCAGGGGGCAAAATGCAAATGATATACAAGAAACCGAAGGTAACCCAATGATCGTGCAAATGCAGCAAGCTGTAATGAAGCAAGTATTCGCAAATAGATGCAACAGTTTTAAGCAAAAAATGCAAAGCAACAACTACATTTCATGCAGTTAAGAATGCGGAGGATTATTCAATCTCCGCCATGTCTCACACGGAGAAGATACGATACCTGCGCGATTCGTCTGGTTGCGCCAGCCTCAATTGAACCGTACATACAATATCGTGTCTGCAAAAGAGAGAAATTGCAACAAGTACAATATGCTAACAACAAAGATTTAACGCGATTCCGAAAGTTTCGACACACGCGGCGTCGGTAAGTGTATGCATCGCAATGCAAGAGTGGAACATGCGCGACAACGCATGCTCCAACACAGAGGTATACAAATAACAAGAAATGTACATGACAATGTGAGTATGCCCATGAGAACGCAAGATATGTGCATGAAAGTACAAAAACGAGTATGAATCAGGGTGTTCATTCGTCGTGAAACAACGAGTACGGAAACGCGTGTTTCGGCGAAGGTAACTCGATCATGGCCTCCGATCTGCTTCCTTGAAAGGTTACAACTCATTCAAAAGGGATACACTTTGATTTTGATGAATGATGATGAGACACATGTCAGAACTTGAAACCGAAGTCTCGACGGAGCAATTTCGCGATCGGAAGTGTACTTTTCTTGAACTTTTTCAAGTCCCGGGAACTCCGATCTTCCTCAAAATTTGCAGAGAGCTAGGTGAGCATGTGGGGAACATGGCCGGCCACTTATCTTCCCAAGGGGGGGTGTCCAACCGTTTTCCACAAAAGCTAATGGCTGGCCGGCCATATCTGCAAAAAGCAGATGGCTGGCCAGCTAGAAACAGGGGCCGGCCGGCCATGCCCTTTTCCCGAGGGTATTTCGGTCTTTTTGCCTCCTTTTTGCATGCCTTTCATCCAAGGCTTGAAGCCTATAAATAGCAGCCGAACCCCATTTCATTTCTTGTCTCTTTCAACACTTTTCTCTCCAGTTTTGAGTTTTACGCGCGTTTTCCAACACCTCGCGCAAATTGTTTTCGTAAAAACACTTAGTTTTAAACACTTTGGAGCGATTAAATTCCGGCTTTGAAGCTTCTTTTTGCATTTCCACCACTTGAGGTAAGTTCATCTTAATATTTAGAATATTTTCTCGGGAGTTGACTTTTGTTGACTTTTTATTTCCCGAGAGTTGACTTTTGTTGACTTTTTCCAATTTTTGCGCATTTTGCTCATTTTTGCTCCCCTTTTGCAGATTCTTGAAAATGGCAGGCAATTCTCCTCACGGTGGGGGTTTCCCAGATGCCGGAGACGATTTCGATCCCACGGCTCTACCTCCGAGGACTCGACCTTTCATGCCTGAGAGGTATCGTCCGGCAGTGCATGTCCTCCCTCGTGCCGTTTTCCGTCATTTTACCAGTTTCGACGAGAGAGCACCTGCGGATCTGCTTCTCAGAGAGCCGGAGCAGCATCTCTCTCACGAGGCCCGAGAGGTATTTACCTCATCTTCTGTTTTTCACATTTCGCACCCTTGCCATGCTTAAACATTTAGCTTGTGACATAGTACTTTCCTTACATCTTGAACATGTAGTTTCAACACTTGAATTTTCGAACACTCGGTTCATTAATTAATTGCGAATACACAGCCCACATTAAAACACATGGCTCAAACACTGATTTGTCGAACACTCAGCCCGAATTCGAAAGTGAACACACAGCCCACACTTTAAATGGAAGTTGAGCACGCAGCCCAAACTTCAAATTTTTTTTTTTTTTTTTTTTTTTTTTTTTGAACACACAGCCCAGGTAGATAGTGAACACGCAGCCCACAAATTAACTGAAAGTTGAACACGCAGCCCAAAATTCAAATTCTCTGAACACGCAGCCCAGGTAGATAGTGAACACGCAGCCCACAAGTTAACTGAAAGTTGAACACGCAGCCCAAAATTCAAATTCTCTGAACACGCAGCCCAGGTAGATAGTGAACACGCAGCCCACAAGTTAACTGAAAGTTGAACACGCAGCCCAAAATTCAAAATTCTCTGAACACGCAGCCCAGGTAGATAGTGAACACGCAGCCCACAAATTAACTGAAAGTTGAACACGCAGCCCAAAATTCAAATTCTCTGAACACGCAGCCCAGGTAGATAGTGAACACGCAGCCCACAAATTAACTGAAAGTTGAACACGCAGCCCAAAATTCAAATTTCTCTGAACACGCAGCCCAGGTAGATAGTGAACACGCAGCCCACAAATTAACTGAAAGTTGAACACGCAGCCCAAAATTCAAAATTCTCTGAACACGCAGCCCAGGTAGATAGTGAACACGCAGCCCACAAATTAACTGAAAGTTGAACACGCAGCCCAAAATTCAAATTTCTCTGAACACGCAGCCCAGGTAGATAGTGAACACGCAGCCCACAAATTAACTGAAAGTTGAACACGCAGCCCAAAATTCAAAATTCTCTGAACACGCAGCCCAGGTAGATAGTGAACACGCAGCCCACAAATTAACTGAAAGTTGAACACGCAGCCCAAAATTCAAAATTCTCTGAACACGCAGCCCAGGTAGATAGTGAACACGCAGCCCACAAATTAACTGAAAGTTGAACACGCAGCCCAAAATTCAAATTTCTCTGAACACGCAGCCCAGGTAGATAGTGAACACGCAGCCCACAAATTAACTGAAAGTTGAACACGCAGCCCAAAATTCAAACTCTCTGAACACGCAGCCCAGGTAGATAGTGAACACGCAGCCCACAAGTTAACTGAAAGTTGAACACGCAGCCCAAAATTCAAATTCTCTGAACACGCAGCCCAGGTAGATAGTGAACACGCAGCCCACAAATTAACTGAAAGTTGAACACGCAGCCCAAAATTCAAAATTCTCTGAACACGCAGCCCAGGTAGATAGTGAACACGCAGCCCACAAATTAACTGAAAGTTGAACACGCAGCCCAAAATTCAAAATTCTCTGAACACGCAGCCCAGGTAGATAGTGAACACGCAGCCCACAAATTAACTGAAAGTTGAACACGCAGCCCAAAATTCAAATTTCTTTGAACACGCAGCCCAGGTAGATAGTGAACACGCAGCCCACAAATTAACTGAAAGTTGAACACGCAGCCCAAAATTCAAACTCTCTGAACACGCAGCCCATTTCATCTTATTGGCACGCAGCCCATTTATTTCATTATTGACACATATATTCATTCTGAATGCAGGGTGGTTCCCGCAGTGTGCGAGGGTATGGTTCTACCATGGCGCGGGATTGGTATGCTGAGCTCCCGGAGGGCGTCAGGGATTTGGTAGACTTGGCAGGGTTTGGGCCCTTCTGCGCCGGGTTGTCACGCTGTCCTGCCAGGAGGACCTTGATGGCAGCTTTGGTAGAGAGATGGTGGGACACCACCAATTCCTTTCATTTCTCTGCCACCGGGGACATGACCATGACCCCTTTTGACTTTGCTGTATTGACCGGCCTTGATGTAGGAGGTTGGGCCATCCCCTATGACGAGGATATGGGCGAGTGGGAGGCCGCCTGGATGTATTTGTTGGGGGCTCGCCCACCTGTTGATAGGGTTTCAGGGAGAGTCAGGTATACTTGGTTCTCCTCCCATTTCCGGCGGGCGGAGATGGTGCCCGAGACTCCTGAGGAGACAGAGCAGTATGCTCGTGGCTTCCTGATGTTCCTCTTCGGGACTACCCTGTTCGCCGACAGAGGGAACACCATTGGGCTATATCTGCTGAGCGCTCTAGTCGACCTATCACAGGTCAGTAGATATGATTGGGGTGGCGCTGGCCTGGCTACCCTCTACTTTTACATGAGCGCGACCTCCCGCGGGCGGGGCGATTTGCTTGGCGGCTACTGGAGAGCTTGGGAGGTATTTTCTGTCCCTTCGATTTACATTTCCGCTCTTCATTACTTGTACATTGCACACACAGCGTACTTTTACAGTCTGCATTTTGCTTTCAGCATTTCGTACTTACATTCTGCACTGCTCTTCTCAGTTATGGGCTTATGTATACTTCCCATCGTTAGCCCCAGTGCTGGAGGTGGTGGGGATTCCCGTGACCCCATATTCATTGATATTTGAGGGCCCGCACCGGGCGAGGCCTCGAGAGACCCTGGTTCGCCTGCGACAGTACTTCGACACTGTGCGACACTCAGAGGTACTTCAGAACTTTCAGTTCTTTTCATTTTCATCTTTGACTTGCTCTGTATATTCTCGTTCTCTGATTGGTTTATACATTTATCATCCGCAGATTACTTGGCAGCCTTGGGCACCTCTGGGTGATGATCTCCTACTTCAGTATACCGGAGCATCAGGCATCTCCCGGTATAGGGTCCTGCTCGAAGGGCCAGTCGGCAGAGTCTGGTTCCTGGGGGAGCGCTTTCTATGCCAGGTACGGGGGTATCTTTCTCAGGATGTTCCCGCAGTACCTCCAGCTAGTATGCGGACCGCTGACAGGCTCTCTTACTCAGAGGTAGTCGGCGCCATGCTGGGCAGTGATGCTTTGTTATATGTTGCGGAGGGGGACTACGCCACCTACCGTCACATATATTTGATGCCTCCATTGACAGAAGCTCGTATTCCGATGATGAGACCTGCTGGTACGTCATCCTCGGATCAGGCTCAGGCTCGAGCTACAGACATCCCTTCTTCTAGCAGGGCTGGCGCATCTAGAGGTGGGAGTAGACCGTTTCCTCCGAACCCGTCGATTCATCCTCATCTGGGATGGCCAGATATGCCTACTGAGTTGATGGCGTGGCAGTATGGGACTAGCTCTCCGATTCCAATTCCACTAGAGCCTCCGATGCCCAGTGATCGATACGCCATTGATCCGGACTCACCGCCGGTATGCTCTACTTTCGTCATTCATCATTTCAGATGTTTAGACACTCATTTGTTCACTGATGATTATGAACTCATTTTTGCAGCCATCGCGAGGGTACATGGAGGAGATGGTTGAGCTGGTGGCCACACTCGAGGGCATGGTCCTACGCAGGGAGGCACAGTTGTCTGTTGCGGGCATTCAGGTACCCTTCAGTTTTTTGGCATTTATCATACTTCTGATGACATGCTGATTTCTACTGCATCGATAGACTACTTGTGTAGAGCACATCTGACACACACCTCACTTGTACACTGTATTTATATGCACCCACTTTACGTAGCTTTTGTTGTATCTGCATCTGATGTATATATTTGGACTGATGTATTTGAATTGAACTCTTTGTTTTCAGATGCCTTCATGGTCCGGTCAGCCACAGACCAGGCCACCTGGGCCTCATTGGGGAGCTGGGCCATCTGGGCCTTATCAGGGAGCTGGGCCATCCGGGCCTTATCAGGGGGAGGGGTCGTCTCGGCCTTCCCGAGGAGCCGGGCCATCTAGGCCTTTTCGAGGAGCTCGAGGGGGGCCTGTCCGCAGACGCAGGGCTCATGTTGTGGAGGTGGAGTCTGATGAGGAGGAGGAGGAGGCCACCGACCGTCAGTTCGAGACATCTGTCGAGGAAGGAGGCTCCGGTTTTGGCTCGGGGAACAGAGGCGAGGCTGAGGAGGATCCTGAGGACGACAGCTCCGACTCTGATGATGGTGTGGAGGTTGTTCCACAAAAGAGGACCAGGCGTGCTTCTCGTTCCCGTTCCCGAGGATTTTGATGTTGCTATTTCCTGCTTTATTTTTCTTTTACTAGTAGTTTGTAGCACTTTTGCACATTGTTAGGCAGTTTTGTTTTTGTAAAACCTGTACCTTTTGTTTGTTGTAAAGCATGATGAAATGAAATAGCTTTTGAAAAGGTGTTTGTATTTTGAACTTTTAGCATCGTATCGCATCATTTATTTCGCACAAAAAATGAATTTGAAAGGAAATGTACATTGTGTAATCACCAAATCAGGTAGTGAACCGACGCAACAAACTAAACAACTCAACTTACTAAGATATAACAGAATCTTTAGCAAGTTTACAACTCGATAAGCAAAATGCAACAACGTTGACAACGCAAATAAACAAGACTTTAAACAAAGATTGCTTAAACAGAGAGCAATGACTTAAAAACACAAAACACGTCCGCTCGACAAACAACTCGATAAGCAAAACGATAACTCGATAAACAAAACTCCATAACAACAAAGTGTACTTCTGACGATCTGGGCATCGGAACGCATCCGGAATGAAAGCCTTCGACTCTCCCGTTGCACGGAAATGCTTGGAGTTCTCCTTCGAAGAGTAAAACAGGGCCGAGGAGACACACTACAGCATTGCTAGCCATCCCGGGGAGCTGGTCGGCCATTTTTGCAAAAAGTGAATGGCTGGCCAGCCAAAGATATGCCACGGCATGGAGGACTAGAGAGCTTCTGGCCCCTGCTTCAACCTTCAGTTGCACTTTGTCAGATGAATGCGTGGATTGGCCCAAAGAGGCGCAGGTTGGGCCCAACTTGGCATCAGATGCTCCGTCCAGCTCTGGAAGGGGACACAGAGATACTTGATTCAACTATGCCCCAAATTTATTGCTTATTTAGTATTTTCAAGTTTTCTTTAAGACTGTACTAAAATAAGCAACCTCGATTGTAATGCAAGAGCAAGAGAACTCTATTTTGAAATCAATGAAATTGAAAGTTATGGTACTGAAAATTTTCCACTTTTGGTCCAAAAATGGTCTAAGTCGTAAAAAGATTGATTTGAACAAAGTCAACTTTTATTAAAACTTTTCAAAACTATTTTCGATGTGGATCAGAACTGGACATGCCGAAAATCTGTCACTGAGATGCACAACCTTAGATCCCTGCAACTGGAAAGTTGCCCCTAGTCTGAAGAACAAGGTGGCACTCCAAAGCAACTGAAAGTTGCCCCTAGTTTGAAAAGCACTATACCGGAGATCACGGTAAATGCTGATAGATAAAGATGACTGAGATGATCGAAATGGACAAAGTTGATCGGGGAAAAGTTTATGACTGAACTTCAAGACGAAGCTGCCTACGTATCCCAAAGATGGGAATCAAGTCTTACGTAGTTCAGGCTTAGGTTCGCTCGAGTATTTTCACTCTCCTTTTGCGCTCTAACTTTTGCCAAGGCCGCCCTTTGCGGGTTTTCAACCTTGCGAGCTCAGTTTTTATATTTTCTAATTTTTTTTGTGCTCTGAATCTTGTCTAAGTCGCCCTTTCGGGTTTTCGGCCTAGCGAGCCTCTCAAGGATAATATTTCTTCAACTTGTCCATATTGATCGGTTGTGAGAACTCCAAGCCATCTAGATCCATCAGAACCACAGCCCCACCTGACCAGATAGCTTTGATGATGTAAGGACCAGTCCAATTGGGTTTGAACTTGCCCCTTGGGTCGTGGATGGGAGCTCGGTTGTCTTTGAGCACCAAATCTCCTTCTTTCAGATTCCTGGACTTAACTTTCTTGTTGAAAGCCCGGGCGATTCTGCGTTGATAGCCTTGGATGTGGTACAGTGCTTTCAGTCTTCTTTCATCAAAGAGCATGAGTTCTTCGAATCTGCTTTGCTGCCAATCTGCTTCGGCTATCTGGCATTCAGCCAATACTCGTAATGATGGGACCTCAATCTCAATGGGTAGAACAGCCTCCATTCCATAGACCGATGAATATGGAGTTGCTCCAGTGGAAGTTCTGATTGAAGTCCTGTAGCCCCACAGGGCAAATGGCAGCTTGTCTGGCCAATCTCGATAGGTTTCCACCATCTTCTGTAGTATATGCTTGATATTCTTGTTGGCGGCCTCAACTGCTTCGTTGGTCTGTGGCCTGTATGTAGATGACTTATGAAAAGCCACATTGTATTTCTCCAACAAGTCTATCACTTCTTTCTTGAAGTGGGAACCATTGTCTGAAATTATTTCGTTTGGCACCCCGTAGCGACAGATGATGTTGTTCCTGATGAACTTTGCGACATGCGACGCCTTCAATACTGCGTATGATTGGGCCTCGACCCACTTTGTGAAATAATCTATCGCTACTAGGATAAACTCATGCCCGTTGGACCCCTTCGGGGTAACAGCTCCGATCACATCAATTCCCCAGACTGAAAAAGGCCACGGCGAAGTCATGTTGTAAAGTTTTGACGGCGGGATGTTCATGCGATTTGCATGAATTTGACATTTGTGGCATCGCCGAACAAAGCTAATACAATCCTCCTCCATGGTTGACCAGTAGTAGCCCTGCCTGAGGATCTTTCTGGCCAGCATTACTCCATTCATGTGTGCACCGCATTCCCCCCCATGGATGGCTTCCATCAGGCGTTTTGACTCTTCAGCTTCTACACAGAGCTTATGCATTCCCAGATGGCCCCTTTTGTACAAATTTCCCCCGCAGATAATGAACTGAGCAGCCATTCTTCTGACAGCCCTCTTATCCTTGGCATTTGCCCCTAGTGGATATGTCTCCTTTTCCAAGAAGTTCCAGATGTCGTAGTACCAAGGGTTGCCGTCTTGAACCTCATCTATGGCGGAAATTGACTCGTATGCTGGCACGAACTTCTGATCAATAATGACTGGACGCATCCGGACTCCAGACGGGATGTCTATCATAGAAGATAGAGTTGCTAGTGAATCTGCAAACCTGTTGTTCTCTCTTACGAGGTGGGTGAAATTTAGCTTCTCAAACCGAGGAATTAGCAGATCCAAGGTTTGGTGGTAGATTATCATCCTTTCCTCTTTGACTTTCCAATCTCCTTTTGCTTGAGACACAACAAGGTTCGAGTCCCCAATGACGTCCACTCGTCTTGCCCCTAGTTCCAGGGCTGCTTCTAGGCCAGCAATACATGCCTCATACTCTGCTTCATTGTTGGAAACTTTGAACCGGAGCTTGAATGCTAAAGGGATACGGGAATCATCAGGCGCTATCAGCAACACCCCTATCCCATACCCATACTGGTTTGACGCTCCGTCAAAGTACATTGTCCAAGTTTCATCTTCGATGTGCAGAATGGCTTCATCTGGGAATAGATACTCAACCGCTTCATTCCCCTCAACCGGGTGGTCGGCAAGGAACTCCGCTACCGCTCTCCCTTTTACTGACTTACGCGTCACATACTTTAAATCAAATTCAGAGAGCAACAGCAGCCAGCGAGCCAGCCTACCCGTAAGTGCTGGTTTCTCGAAGAGATATTTGATAGGATCCAAACGCGAAACCAACATTACAGAGTGGGCTAACAGGTAGTGCTGCAGCTTCCTGGTTGCCCATACCAAGGCCAAACAAGCCTTCTCCAGCGGTGTATAGCGGGTCTCGTAATCCAGCATCTTTTTGCTCAGATAGTATATGGCCCTTTCCACTTTGTCTTCTGACTCCTGCGCGAGCATGCAGCCCATGGTAGTCTCAGTTACCGAAAGGTACAGTATCAACGGTCTCCCAGGTTCTGGCGGTGACAACACGGGTGGGTTCTGTAGATATTCTTTGATCTGCTCAAAAGCTACTTGACATCGGTCGTCCCATTGGAATTTCTTTCCTTTCTTCAGGAGACCAAAAAGTGGTTCACAAGTCAAGGTTAATTTAGAAATAAACCGTCTTATGAATTGCACTTTACCCAGAAAGCCTCGCACCTCCTTTTCAGTCTTTGGTGGTGGCATTTCTAAGATGGCCTTGATTTTGGAAGGGTCGACCTCGATGCCCCTTTGTGTGATCAGAAACCCTAACATCTTCCCTGCTGTAACACCAAACGTACATTTCTGGGGATTCAGTCGCAGCCGAAACTCTTTGATCCGTTGAAAGAATTTTTGTAAGGCGGTGTAGTGGCCCTCTCTATCTTTGGACTTGACAATCATGTCGTCCACGTACACCTCGACCTCCTTATGGATCATATCATGCAATATTGTAGTCGCTGCCCGTTGATACGTAGCTCCAGCATTCTTCAGCCCGAATGGCATCACTCTATAACAATATGTCCCCCACGGGGTAGTGAACGCAGTCTTCTCCCGGTCTTCGGGTGCCATCACTATCTGGTTATAGCCTGAGAAACCATCCATAAACGAAAGCAAGGCGTGTCCTGCCGTGAAATCTACCAATTCGTCGATGTGCGGCAAGGGAAAATCGTCCTTCGGACTGGCCTTGTTCAAATCTCTGAAGTCTACACAGACCCGAATTCTGCCATCCTTCTTTGGCACCGGAACTATGTTGGCCAACCAAGTTGGATATTCAGATACAAGCAGGAACCCTGCGTCAATTTGCTTGGTGACCTCTTCCTTAATCTTGAGGGCCCAGTCCGGGCGAATCCTTCTGAGTTTCTGTTTGACAGGGCGGGCCTCTGGATCAAGAGGGATCCGGTGCTGTACAATCTCAGGATCGATTCCGGGCATGTCTTCATAGGACCACGCAAAAACATCTTTAAAATCTTTCCTGCTCTTGATCAATTAATCGTTGCAAAACCGGGGGAATTTCTTCCTCGCTGTTTTCATCAAAATTTTGAAAATCCTGATTTAAGCAATAAATCAAAGGCACAGAAAAATACTCGGAAACCACATCCACATCATTCTCATTAAATACTTCCAAGCCGTCAGATTCCTCTGTTACAACAGACTCAAAAGAAAATGAAAAAGACGACCTAGACAGGACCGTGGCATCCGGGTTATCACCCCCAGGAATACCGGACTCAGACTCAGTCGAGCTGGAATCTGATTCCGACGCAGAAGATTCGGTAGAATCAGATTCCGGCTCACTACCTGACCCGGAACTGCTAGATAAAAAGCCTTCTTCATACTGCCAGATGAGAGAAGGTGCGATAGATGCATCCAAGATCGGCGCTGGAAAGCCCGCAGCTATTTCATCTCCAATCACAGAAACCGAAGAGTTATCCCCCAAGCACTCTTGGCTGATCGGAGGATCTGATAGTAGACTCGCCAGTGCTACCCCCATTTCAAGCTCTGTGCTCTCAGGATCCACTGTTTCGCATTGCTCAACCTCAGTTGGTGGGTCTGTCTGCGCTTCGGCAACGTCATCCCCAGATAATTGTATGTCGAAGAAGATTTCAAAACCAGGCGCGCGCTCCCCCTTCGCGTTTAGCCATGGCTCCGGGAAGTCGCAGAATGGAAAATCTTCCCCCTCCCGGACGAAACGTCCGTTTAGGGTACCCCAGATGGGCCTGTGCATTAAGTCAAATGGCTTCCCAGCCCTCTTTGCCTTGGCTCTTCCGGCTATTTCTTTTCCTTTCCTCAACCAGTCCTCTTTGGTGGGCAGATAACCCAGTCCAAAGGTGTGAGGATTGTGTGGCACTTCGGCCAACACTGAGACGCCTTTCCGGCCACTTCTCCCTAATCCCATTCCAGGGGTATGTTTTAGCTTGTTCATGAGGTAGATAGATTGTGCGCTGACATACATGCCATCATTTGCAGCCATAACATTCTGCACCACTTGAGCCTCGGCCAAAGTGAACCCCGACAAAAACACATCCTCCGTGCCGTGCTCGATCTCCAAGACAGGTGTAGACACTTCCGGCGGCGGATGGATTGATGAATTCCCAAAAACGATCGCCACCCCTTTCCCGTGAGGGTATTTCAGCATTTGATGTAGGGTGGAAGAGACTGCTTTGACCTGGTGCAACCACGGTCGCCCCAATAGTAAGTTAAAGGTTGCGGGAACGTCCAGGATATGAAATTCGATGCTGTGTTGTCCTGGACCAACCTTAGTTTGAATTTTAACAGTCCCCATCACTTCTCTGCTGGTATTGTCATATGCCCTGATCACTTGGGTGGTTGGGATGAAGTCCGCGGGTTTTAACCCGATTGCATATGCCGTTCTGGTTGGGCAGACATTAATCGCAGACCCGGTATCAACAAGTACCACCGGTATCCACTTATCTCTACATTCCACAGAGATGTAGAGAGGCTTGTTGTGATTTGCGCCCTCAGGCGGTAGCTCTTTGTCTGAAAAAGTTAATGCCGGGGAACCTCCTCCCGGAAAAACCAGCCCAACCAGTTGTTCAGGCGTGGTGTCTATGGAAAGTTTCGACTTGTCCATGGCAGATAGGACAGCTTCTCTGTGCACTCGTGATGCCATTAGCAGTCCCCAGATGGAGATGTCTGCCTGTATTTTCTTTAACTGTTTCAGCACAGCTTCATCCTCAATCTGCTTCTCCTTCTGTCTCTCCGCTTCTCTGTCTTTCCCAGATGCTTCGGGTTGGTCTAGGTGTGGGGGCTTGAAGTACCGCCCACTTCTTGTCATGTGGTCCACTTCATCAAGATACCAAGTATTATCTGGTTGGCCATTTCCCCAGTCTTCATCGGTGTGGGCAAGACACAAATCGTCATCTTCCCACCACATTCCGCTGGCGGCCAACAGACATCTGTCCGGCTCCAGTCCACTCGCACTTTCAGTGCTCTCTGTCCAAATGCTCGCAGCATTGTCTGTCTTTGTGCACACAGCACTTTCGGTCCCCTCAGGGCCCTTCGCCTTTCTGGCTCTCTCAGCTTCCTCAAACTTTCCTTGTTCCAACTGCGTCAGTACAGTTGTTTGTTCAACAGTTCCCACATCCGTAATGCCCATGTCCTGAGCGGAATTCTTAACACCGGCGCTCTCCGGCGGTACAACTTGGTTTTCGGCCGTTCCGGCCACAACTGATATTTCTGCCTCTGCCGGGCTCTGTTCTGATTGGGCTTCCCCCATTGCATCCGGTTGATCTTCAAGCCATCCAGTGGCCTCCTCTGATCCCTCATAATCATTCCAGTTAATGGACGCGTCCTCCAACTCCTGATCATCGCGAAATTGCAAGTTGGCCAAGTCCTCCTCTAT
The DNA here is from genome assembly GCF_055761805.1 of Camellia sinensis. Taxonomy (NCBI): domain Eukaryota; kingdom Viridiplantae; phylum Streptophyta; class Magnoliopsida; order Ericales; family Theaceae; genus Camellia; species Camellia sinensis. Next base: position 181,616,909 of record NC_138966.1, read on the forward strand.
GGTTGTCGGCTCATCTGCCCATAGCCTAGATCCATCCTCTCGGATCATGCACAGTTCTCCTGTCTTGGGAAATTCTACAATTAGCCCACTTCGGCTCGTTGATAGGATGTGCCTGCTCGGATCATAAGCTCCCTCAGCAAAATTCTGCCCAGTCCCAGATTTAACAGACTCGTTCTCTCCTAAAATCTGCCCTGCCTTGTCTTCGATGGTCACCACCACCGGCTCCGATTGGGTTTTGGAGACGCCCACCATGCACAAAAGGTCAGTGCAAGCGGGGAGGAGCACCTCCGACTTGGGTAGGTGGGTGGGCGTAATATAGATGCTAGGATCGTAAGACACGACCCCAGTCTGGATGAAATTAATTCTGTTGGGAGGGGGAGGTTGGTTATGTGGTGGAAGAGGGTTAGTTGTGACATTAGGTTTATCAGGAGGCGCAATTACCTGTTTGTCAATAAGATCTTGGACCTCATGACGTAATCTGTAACAACGGTCGGTATCATGACCGTGTTGTTGGTGGTATGCGCAATATTTTGACGGGTCATATGAGGGGGGAAGTGGATTTGGTAGTGGTTTTGGTTCCAGGGGTTTTAAATGATTTTTCCTGATCAGTATTCCCAGAACCTTGGACAGGGGCATGTATAGTTGGGTGAAGGTTCTTTGGCCCCGGGGTTGGAATCGGTTGTTTTGTGAGTTACTTCCGGACGCGCCGGAGAATGGTGTGGCAGTCATGGACCTTGGAGGGGGAGGTGGAGTGGTGGTGACCATGCCAACTTCCGAGGCTCTTGTATTAGCAGCGCCGCTCGGGCCTGCATTGCTGTTACGGTTAGAGGTCCTCCTCGGCTGTTCTCTGTCCTGGTCAAACAGGCCTTGCCTCATAGCATCTTCTATTTGCACCCCCATATCATGTAAATCTGCGAAAGTAGGGAAGGGGACCACAATCATTCTTTGCATTAACTTGGGATGGAGATTGCGCACAATCATCCGGATTTGATCTCTGTCAGTGGGCCTTAAAGTCATCGTCGACGCCTTTGCCCTCCATCGGATCACAAAGTCCGAGAAAGATTCCTTAGGCTCTTGCCTTGTTGTTTCAAGATCACGGGTTGTGATCTCGATCTGAGTGTTATACGAATATTGTGTGACAAAGGCCTCAGCCATCTCGTCCCAATTCTTCTTCACCTCCTCCGATAATCTTGCATACCAATGGGAGGCCACACCCGACAGGGTTCGGCCAAATAATGAGAGCTTCTGTTGTCGTGTAAGGCCCATTGGCCGCAAGACATCCGCAAACAGTCGGATATGGACCATGGGGTCACCAGTCCCGTCAAAACGGTCTATTTGTGGCATTTTGAATCTATCGGGGAGCGTCACAGCCTCCTCGGTATATCCGTCTCCGATATCCGGCATAGCCTTAGCCCCTTGGGATTTTTTGAAAAGCTTCTCCAATTTGCTCAATTTCAGAGCTGTTTGATCAACCTCGACCTCGGATGGAGAGTCCGGGTGATTGGATGTGTGGACTTTGGACAGTTGTGGTGGAATCGGGGGCGGGACAGGCCCCGTTGGAAGACTCGTGTCCTCTTGCAGAATTTGGACAGCCGGTACGGTATTCTGGGTGTTAGGAGGGACGTCCTGAATAACAGGAGCCTTCTCAGGTAATGGGGCTCCTGCTGGAGGAGGAATCTGGTGTGAAGCAGATGCTGTACTCTGTTGTTGCAATCTAGTAATCAGTTCAGCCTGCTGAGTCATAATTTCAGCTTGCTGCTTAGCGAGTTCATCTCGGCGGACGGCATCTTGTTGCATAGCCCGCATGGTTTCCTGCATCTGGCGTATCATTTCCTCAACTCCTGTTGGTGTTGTCATACTGCTTCGATTTGTCTGAACTACTGGCAGATTTGTCTCAAGGGGGATCTCAGTCCAACTGTCCACTGGTGGGGGATACCACTGTTCTGGTGCTCTCAATTCAGATGTACTGCGCTTCCTTTGCTTCCTTCTTGTAACAGGGGGTAGAGAATGGAACACTGGCTGTCCGTCGATTAGATCCTCAGATCGGTGGAGTCGACGACCTCGTGTCCAAGGTGCTTGGGGAATGCCTGTTGGGTCGGAAGCAATCGTGCTAAAACTGACCCTAGCAAAAGATAAATAAAGCGAAAAGGAAATAAATAAACAGATAAACGGGCAGCATAACAGCTTAAAGTAACATGCAAGACTCACAGTCGGGCATAACAACACATAGTCAATAAGCTGAAATATATACTGTCCTCAAACACTGATTATTATCCCTGTATCACTGTCCCCTAAAACAGAATCTGATATCCGCAGATAACTAATCCTCAAATACTGGCTAGTGCCCGCAGGCTCGATACCCACAATACCGAACTGATGCCCGCAGGCCTGATGTCGACAGTACTGAACTGATGCCCGCAGGTTCGATACTCAAACTTACATACTGATCTTGATGCCCGCAGGCTTGATTTTGATAAGACTGAACTGAAGCTCGCAGGCTTGATGCCCAAACTCATATACTGATACATGCATTCCTGTAGAGACGCACTCTAAAGCACATAACAGATAAGTGAGAGCCAAAACACCCCTATGTTGGGGTAAGGTTTCCCTGTCCTATTTTGTCAGGAGCTAGGGTTTCACTATGCACACAGCGGTTTCAAACAACCTATAAACGGGTAAGCAACCTGTCCTAATTTGGAATGGTCACTATGGATCCGAATATGCACTAGGTCGAAAGGTCAAAGAGGGTGCCCCGGTAAACCGGGGTTTGTGTTCCCATACTGGCAGAGCCCACAACCGGTCAGCCTTATGGTCATGCCTTGACAAGACAAGCCTCCGGCAAACCGTTCAGGAATAGCAGATGGCAAACACGGTGTCCTAGGCGCACCAATGTAAATGCAATGCAAAGAAACACACAAGCGTAGTCAAAAACAGATATCATGAGTTCGAGTCAAGTTCTCTAAATCCCCAGCAGAGTCGCCAGAAACTGTAACAAGCCCGCGGGGGACCTCGCTACAGCTCGGACTCGACTTTTCGTAGTCACGGTTCTAAATCTGAACCAAAGAGTCCAAATCCGGCAAATCGTTTTAGGAAAACTGATTTTTGAGAGAAGTGCCAAACATGGACTACTTTGCCAGATACAGAGTCGCCACCTAAATATTTTATTTTGGGAAATTTAGGAAACCCTGACTCGGTGCCAAAAGGCCACGTGTCCGTCATCACCAAAGTTGCCTCGGCTCGGGAACTTGGGTACGATTGGGGAAGGTCACTTCGTGAGCACCCCCGCTCGCCCGGTCATAGACCGGCCTCTACTAACCATGATATCAATTTTTGAAAACATTGTATGTTCTTATTCCGGTTATTAGCCTAGGTTACTATGTGATGCGCACAGCATATAAGTATAGACCGGGTCGCCCGAATTGGAACAAAACATTTCGTGTTTGCCTTTTTTGAAAGAGGTTTTGCTACCCGTAGGCAGACTTGAAACATTTGATGATTTACTCCAATTCAGATAACCCGACCTTCACCCACAGGCATTCAGGCAGTTATATCACATAAGCACATAGCCTCATGGTAAGCATGCTATTCATGGTATTCACTCACACGCATGCAAGGATGCTAAAGCATAAAACTCACCGGGTACTCCAAGCCAAAATAGATACTTATTAGAAATCATGCATGAATCCTAAGTATACAGAAATGCCTAATGCAACACATGCAAAATGCAACTATAGCAGGCTCGGCTATTCTAAGATGGTATATGGAATGCTACAACTATCATGTATTCAACTTGGAATTGAAAATACAATGCAGTTAGTATGATGTGCCGAGTCCGGTGCATGCAATACAGATGGATGATGCAAACATACTGTCATACTGTATGCTAATTTAAATATGCCCTAATCTAACCATCATAAGCGGATAAATAAAAGGGAGAAAGACGTGGGGTTGGAAGACATACATCACACTCACGCACACTTATTACAGTTGTGCCCTCACTCGGAGGGTCCGAATAAATAATACAGTCCAAATATTACAGTCCCCAAAATAAAAGAATATTACAGTCCAAAATATTACAGAATTCTAATTAATTAATGAATTAACTAGAAAGCAAATAAACTGGCGTGCAAGCCAGGGACTGTCTTGCTTCTGATGGATGATGCATGTCCGGACTGTCTTGTGCGGAAATCCACCGGAATGCCCCAATTAGCCTCTGTTTACACCTGTTCTTGAAATGCGTGCCAAGCCCCAAAAAGTTGCTGATTCTTCGTTTTGCTGCAACAGAGAGCAGGAAAGGGGCATAGCAATGTATCTTCACAAATGTATGCATGTCTCGATCCTCGTGCCACCAATCACGCATACCGAGGCATGATGGCCGAGGAGTCGAAATGCACAACTCAATATAGGATGAATGCACATGAAACTACAGCTAAAACCTAACTCCATCATGGATAATCCGGAGTGTCGGTGACTGGGGAATTGAGACACACTCCGTCACTCGGAGTACGAAATGTACCTCGTTTCCCGTGCCCGGGCTAACTCCTATTCCGGACACGATGCAATATGCATGATATGCATGAAGTGCAATTAAGATACAATCCTAACATACAGAATGCTATGGAAATGAGATGCCTCGAAATGCGTGCACGCGGGTACGCAAACCGAGAAAGTGACGGGATGTTGAAAATGAGATGCCTCGAAATGCGTGCACACGGGCGCGCAAACCGAGGTAATGGTAAATGCAGTGAAAATAAGATGCCTCGAAATGCGTGCACACGGGCACGCAAACCGAGGCAATGACAGATGCAATGCAAATGAGGTGCCTCGAAGTACATGCACACGGGCACGCAAACCGAGGCGGTGACAGATGCAACGAAAATGAGATACCTCGAAGTACGTGCACACGGGCACGCAAACCGAGGCAATGACAGATGCAATGAAGATAAGATGCCTCGAAGTACGTGCACGCGGGCACGCAAACCGAGGCGATGACAGATGTAATGAAGATGAGATGCCTCGAAGTACGTGCACGCGGGCACGCAAACCGAGGCGATGACAGATGTAATGAAGATGAGATGCCTCGAAGTACGTGCACGCGGGCACGCAAACTGAGGCGGTGCTAAAGTGACATGGAAATGACAAATGGACTTATACCAACATGAGTGAGCCTCAGCCACACTCACATCGGATGCCGATGGCAGAAAATGAAGTGCCTCGAAATGCGTGCACACGGGCACGCAAACCGAGGCAATGCATACGCAATGCATATGACATACAGAATGCAATATGGACTTATACTAACATGAGTGAGCCTCAGCCACACTCACATAAGATGCCGGCGGATAAAAATGGAGTGCCTCGAAATGCGTGCACACGGGCACGCAAACCGAGGCAATGATAAAATGTGATGAAATAACATGGAAATGACAAATGGGCTTATACCAACATGAGTGAGCCTCAGCCACACTCACATCGGATGCCGTCGGATAAAAATGGAGTGCCTCGAAATGCGTGCACACGGGCACGCAAACCGAGGCAATGATAAAATGATATGAAATGACATGGAAATGATATGCAAGCATACTAATGGAATTTCAGCAACAAAATATGAGGGAAAACAGTCCCGAAATGAAGCGAAATGACATGAAATGCAAGGAAATGTCCCGAAATACAACATTAGGCATCCGAAATGGCCTATAGCCATGCTAAATATGCACAACATGGACATGCAATGCAAAGACAGAAGCTAGACAGTCCCAAAATAAGCACTTTTCCAGTTATAAACATGGCTAAACAGCAAGTATAAGCATGGCAAAAATAGCATACAAGAATAGGGACCAAGATAGGGGTAATGAAGCAAGTGGTATAAGCTAAACCCAAACTGAAAAATTTCCTTCTACAACACTAAAGATGGACCAAAAATATGAACATTTACAGTATATGGCAGCCTCAAAATCAGTATACAAACATGCTAAAATATGATGCAAAATAAGGCTCAAAAGGTGCTAAAACATGAAGTGTATAAAATAATCACCAAACAGAAAAAAAATGTGAATGAAACATGAAGTATAGGCCAAAATAAGACCACTTTCAGTTCGGACCAAGGTCCAAAAACAGAAACAAAGAGGGCTACTAATTTATGCAAAAATGGGGTCAAATAGGGGATATAACTACAAGTGACATATGGAAACACCAAACAATGTTGAGCCCTTCTCCAATGTTGAAGAGGGGCTCAAAATAAGCCCTAAATCAGTTTACCACATGCTCGAAAATAAATTGCTCATGGGTCAAAAATAGCATGCAAAATTATGACATACAAGATGGTCAAAGAAGCAAGTGTATTATGGAGGGCTCAAACAGGGTTGAGCCCTTAATGAGAAGTGAAGATGAGCTCAAAATATGGCCCTTTTCAGTTAGGGCCGAAGCTTGAAACCAAAAAGAGATGAGGCTTAGAAATAGATCAAAGGAAAGGGTCAAAAGGATCAAAGTGTAACTTACCCTTGAAGATCCAAACTTTTGTTGCTTCTTGGGTTGATTTGCAGCTTCTTTAGCCTTCAAGAATCCTTCTTAGCTGCTGGAAATGAGATGGTGGTGGTGGAGCTTGGTGGTGTAGAAGGAATGAAGGTTAAAAAGTTAGGGTTTTTTGAAGAATTGAAGAAGAAGACAATGGAGTTTAGGGTTTATGCTTGGAGAAGAATTTTTCTAACCCTCATGAAGAAGACCCTTAGCTGGTTTATATGGTCAAGAAAGGGGTGTAAAAGGGGGGTCAAATGGAGAGGAAAACTCTCTCCCAAAATATCCCCCGGATACAGAAAATATCTGGGGGATATTGCCCCACAGCTGGAAAGGGCACAGTGAGGAGAGCACGGCCGGCCGCTCACTTTGGCCGGAGGTGGCCGGCCGGCCACACCCCCTAGCCGGCCGGCTAGGGGTCAAAAGGGTCAACCAGCTTTTCTGGCCGGCCAGGTATTGGGGAGGTAGCCCTATGTGTGTACAACACAACCATGTAATTGAAATTCCAAGAAAGTGGGCCGAAGGGGTTCAACAATGGCTCGGAAAGAGGGGGTCAAAAGGGTCAAGTTGACTTACTGGCCGGCCATGAACTTTTAGTGGCCTCCCAGATGTGTAGATCACAGATATGTGGTTCAAAGTTCAAGAAAAAAGGTCCAAGGGGTTCAACATTAGCCCGGAAGAAAAGGGTCAAAAGGGTCAGGTGACCTTAATGGCCGGCCATGAACTTTTAGGGGCCTCCCAGATGTGTAGATCACAGATATGTGGTTGAAAGTTGGCAACGCTAGCTCTAAGGTATTCAACATTAGCCCGGAAGTGCGAAAAACGGGCGCCGGGAGGCTCGGGAGGAGAGATAACTGGTTGCTGCAACAATTGCTGGCCTCCCACCCTTCAGTGACCTTCTTCGGGATAAAACAGAGGTACCTGCCAAAAATGAGCGAAAACCGTTGCAAAACGAATGTTCCGGAGCCAAAACACGCAGTTCGGGGTCCCGGAAATGGGCTGTTAAGCACCGAAAATTGTATTCGACCTCGAAGTGGGTTTCTCAGCCCCCAGTGTCCCTCAAAATGGATGAAATAAGATGTATGCCAAAAATCAGAGCAATAGGAGATGGTTAAGCGGCCCCGAACCGAGGCACATGGCCTGACGGCTCCGAAAACCGGGAACCAGACTCCGAAATGGGCAAAATGGCCTACGGACACCATATGTAGCCTACGGACATTGAGAGATGGTCTACGGGACCTCTCCCTCCCTTCAGGAAAAGAAACAGAGAAAATCGAGTCTGGTTCGCAAACCGAGACAAGGCACAGAAAAGGGTTCGAAAGTCCGGAGGCAGGGCTTACGGCCGCGACTCTGAAACTTCTGAACGAGCACATTATGCAACATCACCAAGCGCTCAATCGGTGACGCCTAAGTCTTAAGGTCGGTCAAAAATGGGGTGTCTACAACGGTCTTCACACATGACCTCATCGTATACGAGTTTACTTCGATGTTAGACTGTGTCGCCATTATTTGTTCAACTGACATCACTGGAAAGCTGAGAACAGGGGAAAGAGGAGGAGCCCGTGGTTGAGGTTTAGGGGAGTCAGAATCGGTCATCTCTATCGTGGATTTGTTCAGGTCTGGAAAAAAAGTGAGAGAACTATGTGAAGAAGCCATAGCAGAAGAGAGTAATGCAAAAGAAAGAGGTTGCAAAGTGGTGGCAGAGAAGTTTGTAGGCTTTTGCTCTGCCTGTCTCTCTCGTAGGCCTCAACTTAAGAAGAGAGCAAAGAAGAAGACAAAGAGGGAGAAAGGTCGAGACGATCATTGACAATCGGGGCAGGATTGGATAGCCTGTCGGTCAAGCGCTGCGATTGTTAAAATCGCGTGCCAAACACGATGCTCGAAGAAGATGAAGGAAGAGAGAGTGAGACAAAAACAGAGAGAGAGGCGGGAGAGTTGTATATGTATATATATGTGTATATGTATTGTACATCTATGTATTATATATATTTGTTTAAATATTTGGTCACAAGAGTGGCTTGGGCTTAGTGGTTTGGCTTAGTGGTTAAGGATTGAGGGGCTGAGCTTCAGGTCAGAGGTTCGAGCCCCCATAACAATGAGTGTTTCTTTTGTTTTGTTTTGGTTTTATGTGTATATGTTTCGTATACCTATATATGTATATATATATATTTGAATATTTTGTCACAAAAGTGGTTTGGCTCAGTAGTTGAGGGCTCGGAGAAGCCTGAGTTAGAGGTTTGAACCCCCGTATCCATGCAGTTGTGTTTTTCCTTTCTTTTTGCATGTTTTGCGTACGTACACTGACGTCAGCAAACAAAATATGCCTTCTCAGTAATGGCATCTTCCCGCGGACAGCCACAAACAAAATATTCAAGCAAACGAAATATTCCCCGAATATGTATATGTATACCATATGTATATATCTGTGTGTATTTTGTATACGGTATTTGGTATTTATAAAAAAAAATTCTTTTTGACATTTTTTGAAAACAAGAAAAAAAAAATCATTTTGTTATACCTTCTTCCACTCACGTGAGACGCGTTTGGACTTCAAATTCACCTTTGTTCTCTTTATGTAAAATGTGTTAGGATTTGATATTTACTTGATTAAAATCTTTCCCCTCTCCATATGAGATATGGTTAAGTATGCTTGTTGGTTATACCATTCCTTCCACATGAAACGCGTTATGATTTGATGTTTACCTGGTTAAAACCCCCATCTCTCCTTATGAGATACAGTTAGGTACATCTGTTGATTATGTTATAACCGAACGATATTGTATGTATGGTTTATTCAGAGGAGTTTCGGATAATTTATTGATGTCTCGTGTCTCGGTAGGAGAACCCGCACGGCTTTGTAATTGCAATCATTTTGTGCACCTATCACACTCGATCACTTTGTGTATCTATTGCACTCGTTCACTTTGTACATCTATCGCACTCGATGACTTTGTGCATCTATCACACTCGTTCACTTTGTGCATCTATTGCACACCTCTCTGTTGTTTCTTAGGGCGTATGAAATGCGGCCCTAGGCAGGTTTTATCTCGGGACGTGTGAAACACGACCCCAAGCGATTTTTGTTTCTCAGGACACGTGAAGCGCGGTCCTGGGTGGATTTTATCTCGGAACGTGTGAAACATGATCCCGATCGGTTTTTCTTTTATCTCAAGACGCGTAAAACGCGGCCTTGGGTGTGTTTGCTCTTGGGATATGTGAAACGCTATCCCAAACGGTTTTGTTTCTATCTTCGGACGCGCAAAGTGTTGCCCTAAGCTATTTTGCTTTCACCTCGGGATGTGTAAAACACGACCCCGAGCGATTTTTGTCTTCTTGTTTCTCAGGATGCGGGAAATGCAGTCCTGAGCGATGTTTTCTTTCCTCGTCCTGTGTTTTGGCGTAAGTAGAGTGTTGTTAGTTCATGTGTTGTTCGCTATCTTGCATATTGTATTCATTATTGCTTATTGCATCATCTTGCATGATCATTTTCAAAATAGTCAGCTTCGCAAAGCGTATCAGTTCGTCTTTCAAAGTTGCATTGTGCATATCATTTGCATCTTACCCCTAAACTACGCAGGTTTGAGTCCTCGAAGGGATACGTAGGCAACCCTCGGGTTCAACCAATTGTTTGCACATTTGTTTGTTTGCCCAAGTCTTCTGACCTTGTCAAAAGGTCGTCTTCGGGCTTTGACATTCACTCACGTCATGAAATGACTTCGAACTCTGTCAAAGAGGGGCAACTGTAGACACCCCATTTTGACCGGCTCTAAGACTTGGGCGCTTTCTTTTAATTACCCAATGATGACAACTAAAATGTGTTTCTCACAGAATCCTCAGTAAGAGAGATAGAATTTGAACTTTAATCCCAACATTCACCATTATAGCCAAATTGTTTTAAAATACTAAATATTTCATTAGTTTAGTATTTTTGTAATTTTGCATAATTTTATGTGTTTGTTCATATTTTTGGTGTTTTTATATAAATTGATATAAATTATATATTTTATACATATAAAATAAAATAATAAAAAGTTATATTATTATATTATATATTTAGTATTTTATGTACAGTTATAGTATTATATTATATGTTTAGTAGTTTATATATAGTTATATTATTATATTATATGTTTAGTATTTTGGTATAAATTATATATTTTAGATATATTATATTTTATATTTATATATATATATATTATAAAAGAAAAATAATAAAAAATTGTTTTGATGTCGGTCAGCCCTCGCCTGCCAGCATCCAAATCTTAGCATAACATATATATAGTATATTAAATATAATCTTTATATAATATCTATATTATTATATTATATGCCTATAGCTTTTTATATTATTATATTATACTTTGTTGCCTATATAAAGCCAAAGAGGGAGAGGCTCAGGGGGGCAAGAAAAAAAGAACATAAGAATGCTTCAAGAGAGTTAGAGAGAAAAGAGAGTAAAAGATTGTCTACATTTTCAATTTTGAGCCAACACTTCTAAGCTTCCATAGCTACTGAAATTCCTCATTTTCATACACTAAAAACACTCCAAAAATTCTAATATAGTCAAAGATCAATTGCCTTGATCATAAGGAAAAGTGTTTAGTGATTGAAAGTGAGAAAAACTAAAGAGTTAGCCACTTTTCATACTATAAACTCCATAAATTCCATAATTTTGAATTGAGGATTTGAGAACATACTTCCTACACTTGAGGGTGATCAAGAGGGAGTTTGTGAACTAAGGAGTTCATCCTTTCCTTAGAAGCAAGGCAATATCAAAAATCAGTGGCCATTCTCATGGCAGAACATAAAAGAGGCGAGGATGAAAACAGATTATTTTTCTGACTGCGAAACAGAATAGAAACTAGTAATATTCTTATTCGTATGCGTGCGGCTCCTCGCTTCTCGTGCCTTTGATTTAATGCTTTAATAGTAATATGTCGTCATTATTTGGATTTGTAATAAGTAGTTAATTTGTACACTCGGATATTCGAACCCTCCTGCGTGAGGACAAATATGTAATAATTTGTATATGTCTTCTAACCCTCATTCTTTCTCCATTTTATTTATCTGCTTATGATGGATAGTATATAGCATTATGTTTTCCTTAGCATTTTTCATAAATTACATCCATTCGTTTTGCATGCATAAAAGTTCGGCTCATCATATTACTTAAATGTCAATTTCAAACTCCTTACTTGAATACATGCGTTATAACATGCCTTGGATTGACTCACATGCCATGCTAGTAGCCGAGTATATTAATTGCACGTTGTATGTGTTGCATTTAGGATCATGCATTCTTTTTCTTTAACTATTTTCTTTCTTTTGACTCGCCTTCAGACATTTGAGGTAAGCATTTTTGCTTTAGCATAGTGCATGAGTGTGATTGCTGCCATATCAAACATATTACCATGAGGCTAAATACTTAGTTGATATACTTGTTTGAATGCCTGTGGATGAAGGTTATTTCCTGAAATTGGGATATTTTGATTAATGTATATATATGAGATTACTTTTTCAAAGTGGTATATATTCAAAACATTTTTTCAAAACAAACATGAAATCAAAATGTTTCAACTTTCGTGAAAATTAGTCTATACTTGTGTGCGCATCACATAGTAATGTTAGCCTAATAATCGGAACAAAAGCATATAATGTAAATAAGATTCACATCATGAGTAGTAGATGCCAATCTTTGATCGGGCGAGCAGGGTGGTCAATTTATGACTTTCCCCTCTTGTATCCAAGTTCCCGAGCTGAGACAATCTTGGTGATGACGGACACGTGGCCTTTGGCACGAGTCATGGGTTTTCTAAATTTTCCAAAAAAATATTTAGATGGCGACTCTGTATCTGGCAAAGCAGTCTATTTTTTGACAATTTGACTCAAAATTGATTTTTCAAAAAATTTGCCGGATTTGAACTCTTTGTTATTTATCTATTTTACATTACACTTGTGGAATCAAATTTAGAACCGCGAGAGTCTGATGCTGTAGGGCTTATTCGTCTTCCGAAAGGAACGCGAAAAGTCGAGCTACAAGCCCTTGAAGCCAAATCTCTTCGTTGTATTATCAACGCATATCATACCGTCGCTAACAAGATCTCATCTCTCCGAGGTTGATGATTCTCAAAGCATCTGACTGAAACGATTTCAGATCTATTCGACTGAAAATGATTTCAGAGTGAAGTGAGAGAGGGTGTGTGTGTCTGTGTATATATATGTTGTTGTAGCAAGTCTTCTATTTCTCACTCCCAATTATTTCTCTGATTTTTTTTTTCTTTTTTTAACATATTTATGTGTGTGTATATATATATTTGAGATGAAACAATAACTTATGAAACTTCTTTTTTTATTTATTTTTTCTTAAATGGCCAGTTGCTTTTGTAAAATAGAAGAGAATTTTCACTTTCATTTTGTGAATTTGAACTTATAGTTTTCTTTGATTTGACTTTTTTATTTACATAATATGTATATATATAAGTTTACGCTTCACATGTTACAATTTCAGTATATATATGTATGTGTGTGTGTGTTACAAATTCAATTCAAACCATCTTTGTTTCTTTTTCTTTTTCTTTTTTAAATATATTTTTGTTTTTCTTTTGGCCTTTTCATGGTGTTTTTTGATCTCACCAACACTCAATAAGTTTGAATTTTGTGGGTTTTATGCTTCAAATGGTAAAATTTTGTTGTTTGGTACCTCTTTTTAAGTCCCTAGTGTGGATAAGTGAAATTATGTATTGATTCTCAAGAATTTTGCAAAAAATCTGCAATGAGGAAAACCCCCTTTGGGATTTTTTCTGAAAACAGAGAAAAGTCCTAAATGTAGCAATGAGTAAAACCCAGATGAAAAATTTTGTAAATTTGTCTCCTCCTTAATCTCTCTCTCTATATATATATATATATATTTGTTGTGTTTGTGTTTGGTACATATATGAGATCTTGGTTTTTGATCTGTTTGTTCTTTGATATGTTGAATCCGTTTGTTCTTTGTTGATGGTCAACATAAACCCTACAATGGCCAAATGGTAGTATTGGAATTTGCAAAGTAATTATGGATGACATCGGCAGAATCTACTTAATTTTGGACGGATGGGTAACAGAAGGGGGAATCTGTATATTATTTTCAAAAATAACGGAGGTTAGTGTTATTTTTTAAATAATAAGGGAGATTCCTGTAATTAAGATAAACCTCAAAACAGGTCAATGTAATTTATCCAAATATTAATAATTGCTTGGAAGCAGACAAGGTGATAACATCATCATCATATTAATTGCTTGTAAGCAGACAAGGTGATAACATCATCATCATATCAAGTTTTGAATTTTTGTTGTGGTGGGTGAACTTATGTAATAAAGATATAGCCAATAATGCAAACTTATAAGTCGATTATTTATTTATTTATTTATTTATAGCTTAATTTTGTTTCGGAGAGCTTTTTGAAGAATTATGTCAAAATTTTTAACTTTTTAAATTTACTCTTTGAAAAAAAATTTAATGCAACCGTAATATAACATTATTGGTATAACCGTCCAATAATTTCTTATCATTTATCTTTCAATGCATATGTAACACTTAAAAGTAAGGGCTGACTCCACATGTGGGGTTTATTATGTGTTGGTGATACCACATTATTGGTATCACTGTTATATTGAGATTTTACTCTTCTTTTTAGATGATCTTAAATAATAATAATAATAAAATAAAAATATTAAAAAAATATTGAAGACTAATATAAACCAATTTGTTTTTTTCTTTTTGAAAATATTTCATATTTTTTTAAATTTATTTTACATGTTTACTGATAAAACAAATTTGGTTAGTGTAGCATTACTTTCCTTTATAACGTTTACAATAATGCTTGGGACCCCCTTTTGGGGGTCATCCCCTCACCCCCTTTGCCACGTGGCAGGGGGTGATTGGTGGAGCAGGAAAAAAAAGAAAAAGAAAAAGAAAAGGTAACCAATGAGAGAGAGAGGGGGTCAAAGGGGGTGGGGGGAAAAGGGGGGATGAATCATTACTCATAACGTTTATTGAGGTCAATAGTTGGTCCACAATTCAACTACGTTAGGTTTAGTTTAGATGTTCCTCACTTGCATAAATTTTTCTCCTTGTATTGTATGATGTTTTATTGTTGATTCATTTCTTTTTTTATTCTAAGATTTTAGGTTAATTACTAACACATTTCGTTTGTTTTCGTGAAAGTGTTTTTCATATTCATATTGATGTTTGGTATTAAAAAAAAAAAGGGGGGGGGGGGGTGTTATAGACACCTTATGAAAATTAATGACATTTTTTATCAAATACTATTAAAAAATGTCAATAATTAATTTTCAGTAAAAAGTTACTAATTATAAATTTTAGCGACAATTTTGAAAAAACGTCATAAAAAAAAAGGGCATTAATTTTTAACTTTCAGCGATAGTTTGAAAAATTCATCACAGAAAAAAGTTACTAATTGTAAGTTTTAGTAACAACTTATAAAAATCGTGATAAAAAAATTACTAATTGTCAATTTTTAGTGACATACAAAAAATTATCGTAAAAATTATTTTTAATGACGATTTGATTAAGATTTATTTTTAATAGGACTTGATGAGAATTAAATTTAACTATTATTACCTATTGATAATTTATCAAAAAAAACTCAACATAAAATAGAAAATAAGTTTATTTGAATAAAAAATATTTTTTCACTTAAAAAAAATTATTGGACTAAAGCCTTATCAACGCTACTACACTACTAACACCACCACCTCAACCGCTCTACCTACCACCCACCTCTAGTACTACTTCCACTGTCATTGTTGCCACCGTTATCGCCATCCTTCAACCACTACCCCATTACTGTTGCTGCTACACCACCACTATAACTATCATCACCACGACTAATAATTTGAAAGTAATGATTAAAATTTGAGTTGTTTATTATTGGGCAAATTACATATACACCCCTCCAGGTTTGGTTAAATTACAGATACCCCCCTGAAGTTTCGGAAATTACATCCCGCCCCCTGAGGTTTGTATTTTCATAGCAATTTACCCCCTGAGGTTTATATTTCATAACAAATTACCCCCTAATTTCTTATGCAAATATAGCATTCAGGGGGGAATTCGTAATTTCTCAAACCTCAGGGGGGTATCTGTAATTTTGTCAAACCTGAAGGGGTGTATATGTAATTTGCCCTTTATTATTTGAATTAATCTTTAAGGTCCCGTTTGTTTTCAGAGGTAGAATGGAGATGATTCATAGTGAATGAATTAATGGTGAAGGGATTGTTAGTGAGAGGATTGATGGTCAGGGGATTAAGTAAAATTATGTTTGTTTTGCTGATAGTTGTTAGTGTAGGAATTGTTAAATTAATTTTATATAAAATAATAAAACAAATAAAAAAATACAAAAAATTAAACATTAATATTTAAAAAAAAATTCCAATATAAAAAAATAAAAAAATTTCTAATCCCCTTATTATTTTTTTAATACCATCTCCACTTCCTCCATCTCAATCCCCCTTCCAACCTCTATCTATATCACCTCCTCCATCCTAATTTTTTAATTGCCTGTTTAGTTTGTATTTTTATATTCTATTTTGAACTTTCATTACATACATGTCAAAATATTGGTGGATGTTTAAATATGATTGCTTTTCTGATAGCTAATCTCTTTTGTGTTTTTAGTAAGATTGTCAGAATGTGTAGAATTTTTACAAAAGCATCCCAAAAAAAATGTTTGCTCAAATGTTTTCAAAAACTATTTTCAAGATTTTTTTTTTTTGAAACAATTCACTTTTTAATAATAATAAAAAAAAAACATTTTTCAAAAATTTCAAAACCATTATCGTACCAAGAAAATGATAATTGTTTTAAAACTTTTCATTGTTTTATTTTTAAAAATACAATAAATTAAATAAAAATACAATTAAACAATAGGTTTTGTGCAGTTTCTATTCAAATTTAAATATTAATTAACTTATAAATTTGTTTAAATTTGACTTAACTAATCTTAAGAAACAATCCAAAAAATGAGCTGTGTTTAAAAGGTAGTTTGTTTTGCAGCATGCTGCCAAACATTTTAATAGCGATTGATTGAAGATAATAAAATACTTTCTAGGCTTTGAGCATCTATCTACATTTAAAAAAAAAAAAAAATCTAAAATTTAATCCACAAAAGTAAACATTGATTGATAACTCTCACACTATGTGTTTTTAACACGACCAACAGATAGAGGTAGTGGCTCTACTTTTTTTTTTCTTTTTTTTTTTTAATTCTGAAAAAAAAAATAGTTTCATAAAAATAAATACTAAAAAGGTATTTTTTGAATCATTAAAAAAAAATTACCCTTAAAAAATGTAAAACCATATGAGAATGATGAATTTTATTATTATTTTCACTAAATTAGTTTCTAATTTTTTTTAAAAAAAAATTTAAAACACTGATTTTGAAAACTAAATCAGATAAAGTATGTGTTATAAACGAGCTGAGTGGAGTGAAACTGTAAGTAAAATCATATTTACTCAAAAGGTTATCAATTTTTAAATATATATAAACTTGACTTGTTTATGTTTTGTAAATTAATTCAAAACAAGATTAAATTGAGTTGTTTATTATTCGGGACAGAATAATTGTCTTTTTATCATATATATAACCAAATTGAGCTGAATATTAATTTATTTAAATTTAAGTTGAAAATTTATTAAATTTTAAATTGTAATTGAGTTTGATTTATCCTCCTAACAAACTTATTTTTAATGAACGAGATACATGGCCTTAGAAAGAGACGGCGCTTCTATTTGTGCATTTTTCTTTTTCTTAGTTCATGCAATTATATCATTCGGAATTTAACTGATGAACCAAAAATCAGTTATTCAAATAACAATTACAAAATGAATTTGATTATTCAGATACCAAACATTGAATTGGATTTTGATATCTAAAAGGAGAAATAGTATGAACTTGTTGGCTACATATTTTGTAAAAGCCAGTTACAGTTCGACATGTGGCAGAGTAAGGGTAATAAAGGAAGGTCATTCAAGCCTTTAATCCTGATCGTACACGTGGCAATAAATATTGATCCTCACATGATCTGAGTAACACTAGATCAATAACGGGATGCAAGATGACATATCTTCAACGGTTACTCATATTCAAATTCAAGTATAAGAGGGAAGCTCAACTGCCAGTAATGGCGTAATGGAGCTACTTGTAAGGAAGCATGATCAGCGATGATGGAGGAGCAGTTCGACGGTTCGAAGTGCAGTTCGAAGGTCATCACTGACGAGTATAAATAGCAGGGCAGCCCCCAGAAAAAAAGGACGGATTCAGATCATACAAATCAGTCATTTACTTCATATATTTTCTTTTCCAGTCTTTTACATTTCCAGTCTTTAAATACCTGTTCTTTAAATACCTGCACTTTAAATACCCGCATTGTACTTCGATTCATAGGAGTAGCTTCAAGTAGATTCAAGTAGATTGCTGTTGTAAACCTCTCCGAGGTTGAGTTTGGACCATTGTACGTGTTCATTTTTATGAAATACTTCAATTGTTCTTCGTATTACTGTTATTTCTCTTAATTTCTCCTAAGTCAAGCCACCAGTAAAAGTCCTCTTCATTGAGGCTGAAAAGAACTAAAACACAATCGTCTGATAATTGGTTGGCAATCACAATTTCTGTAAGGACTGATTGATCCTTGCTGGCACGCTCACATTTACAAAAATACCCTTCGAAAAGTCAAAAAGCCAACATATATTTTTGGCACGCCCAGTGGGACTTAATTAAAAATGGCTAGAAGAAGACGACAAGGAGAAAATGAACGCTTGGAAGAAGGCGTGGAAGGAGAGGTAGAAATACCAAATCCAGAGGATAATGTGGTAACACATCCTGTGGAAACTCCTATATTGTCAGAACCTATGGTCGAACAGACCAGTACTTCTGGACAAGAACCATATGTTCATATTACTGGACGAAACCAAGGAATTGGACCATCCACTGTGCCATTTACTCAACCAACAAATCCATGGGATGGTTTAGTAGATGCCATGGGACAACAATTAATGAACACAATGGAAATGTGGGCAACATCCTTTTTGGATCGAATGAATAACCACCAACCAACAAACACAAGACACACGGAGGAAGTTGTAAATGTCCCCCAACAAAGATTGGCTAGAGAGAAACAGCCTATGCAAGTTAATAGACATTCTAATGGTCAAACTAGTACCCAAAACTTTGAAAGACCATCACCTCAGTCTTGGTATGAACCCATTTCAAGGCCTATAGCAGGCCAAAATGCCTCAGTACTTAATAATGAAGCCACACAAATTGGTGGATCTGGCCAAATACAAGAAACTGGCATAAGAATGGTTACAAATCCCATGTTCGAAGCCATACCTGGCACAAGGGGGTACACTAATCCCTTATTCGAATTTACACCCGGGGGGTTGGAGGGTTTTCCTACAAATGGCAGAGACACAACACCTGTTCCAGCACTTTTTGTAGGTCCTTTCGCAGGTCATGCTCAAAGAGGTTACCCATACCCTCAACAGCAACCTGCACCGCAAGGACAACCAGCCCCAAATTTACCACCTTATGGACCAAGAGGACCACAAGCACAAGTTTGTCCACCAAATCCTGTGTTTGCCCCTCCAGTAGTGGTTTAGCAGGCACAAAATATGGTCCCTAGAGACCAGATTGCTGATATTGTTAGGGAGATATGTGGACCAATGGCTCGGGGGGTCCAGACTCCTATATACAGAAAACCATACCCAGAATGGGTGGATAGGGTACATGAATACCCAAGGGGATTCAGGATACCAGATTTTACCTTTTTTTATGGGACTGGAAATCAATCAACGATAGAACATATTGCTAGGTTTGCTGCTCAATGCGGTGAATTTACTAACCATGACTATATGAAACTGAGATTATTTCCAAATTCCCTAACAGGGGGAGCATTTGTATGGTACATCAACCTTACACCTGGCTCTATTCAAAATTGGCAACAAATGGAAGAGGCATTTCATGCCCAATTCTTCCAATCAGAGCCAGAAGTATCTATGGCAGATTTGGCTAGATTGAGTCAAAGGCCTGAAGAAAAGGCTACTCAGTTTATTGCCAGATTTAAAAGGGCTCGAAATAAATGTAGAGTCATCCTGCCAGAGCCAGAATTCGTCAGATTGGCTCAAAATGGTTTGGAATTCAGGCTTCGAAAGAAGTTTGATTCAACTGAATTCAGAGATTTGGTCGAACTGACCTATAAGGTGTCTCGATATGAAGCATTATTAGAAGAGGAACAAGATCGAAATAATGCATCATATAAGACATATTATAGAGATCCTAATTATGAAATAGATGCAGCAGAGATTGTAGGCAAAGAACCTGTAATCTGTGAAGCATTAATTCATAAGGATACAACTATAGACCAGCAGTTTAAAAAGAAAGACTTTCACAGAAAATACTCTTTCGATTTAACAAAAGCAGATGACATCTTTGATCATTTGCTCGCGGCTAATTTCCTTAAGTTACCTAAAGGAGTAAAACTACCATCTCCAGATGAACTGAAAGGAAAAGTATACTGTAAATGGCATAATTCTTGGTCTCACTCGACTAAAAACTGCATTGTTTTTCGAGACAGGATCCAAGAACAGATTCGAAAAGGAAGTTTGAAGTTCTCAGCTAAAACAGAAAAAGCCATGGGAATTGACAGTGACCCCTTTCCAGAAGTTGGAGAGGCAGCAGCCAATGTCATTACATCAGACTTCCAGAACTTGTCCTTGACAGAATTGGAGGAAGTCAATGTGCAGATGCATGTTGCTAATCAAACCAACATTAAGAAGAATACTAGAAGCCCACCAGTTATTGAACAGGGTTTCTCGCACCAGATGGAACGTTCTGATGAAGAATCACTGGATGATGATTCTTTAGAAGCAGCGGTGATGCAGAGAATGTGCCCCAGGTGCAGACTCAGTTACAAGTGGTTGAAGGGGCTTCCAACTGATGGGAAGCAATACTACAGGGATGTTCAGAGACGTCCTAAGTCAACCAATGCTTACAACAAAAGGCCGTATCCGGCTAGTGATAGGCAGAGACCACCAGTGGTTGAGCCTGTGGTGAACAGAATGCATGACAAAGGCAAGAAGCTCTTGCATGAATCCAGGCCACATAACTATTATAGAATGGAGAGTAGCCATTCTGAAAGAAAACTGGAGAGAGGTTCAGTTCATGGAATCAAAGCCAGAGATTGGCCCCCTAGACCAGTTTCACGCAGGACAGAAAATGGTCACCCTTATCGAAGGTCTGAATCAGATTCAAAACATGAGGACAAAACCAAGCACTTACCTTCACGGCCAGTTTCGAAGATGGCTTCGAAGGTGGAGAAGGGCAGATCAGCGTCTGAATCAGCAAGTTCATGGGTACCTGGAGTCCCAGACTGGTTTGTAATGCAAAACAAACCTAGAGAATTGCCTGTTCGAGGAGATGTTGTAAACCAAGGCAGGATGATCAGGCCTCCTGTGGTGGCTCCGAATAACTGGGTGCTGCTTAAACACCCAAAGACAAGGGAACCAGACATGGTCCCAGTCATCTCAAGATCACAGAGAAGAAAAATTCAGCGCAGGTACACCCAGTATCAGAAAGATTTGAAGGAAAGTGGAGAAAATTCTTCACCAGTCAAAACGGAAAGAAGGAAGAACCCAAAGTCAGACTATGCTCCAAAGCCAGTTCCACAGAGCAAAATGGTCTGCAGCCGAGAACAGTTGGCCAAGGTTCATTCTGAACTGAAAACCAGAGAGAAGGCTAGTTTGGTAGGGTTGGAGAAAGCTCTAATGGAGACAGATAGCGAGACCGAAGAAGAGATTAGCATAAGCCAGAAGAAAGAGGTCGTGGAGGAAGAGATGTTCGAAGCCTTCATGGCTGAGCAAACGTTTCTGACTGAAGAGCCAGTTGAGAAAGATCCTTCGAAGGGATCAGTTAGCAATGAAATACCAGAATGCATCATGCAGGATGTTTCTGAGGGAGTCAACCAAAGTAACCAAGAGGGGAAACAAGTACAGCCAGCCATCCAGTTTGGCTCGTTTCCCCCAGTATCAGTGAACATGGTACACATACTACCACAGGAATTCCAAGCTGGAGATGAGAATCAAGAGGGGCAGGAAGCTGATCCAGTTCAGATCTCTAGTGAAGACTCGCAAGCAAGTATGGTGCAAGATAATTTCGAAATGGTTACCCCGATGGAAGATGAATATGAAAGTGAGGAAGTGGTAAGCATCAATCTATCGTATCCATTTGAGTACCCTTCGGATTCGATGACGCAGCACGTCGGGCCTTTGTACATCAAGGCTTTCTTTGATGGGATACAGTTGAACCGAGTCCTGATAGACAATGGGGCAGCAGTAAACCTACTCCCGAAATCTTCTTTGAAGAAACTAGGAAAAAAGAATCCCAGGTTGATACCAACTAGCACAACCATTGCTGGTTTTGCTGGAGATAAGCAAATGGCTCAGGGGATTCTACCCATTAATTTAAGTGTGGGAACCAGGGATTGTATGACAGCATTCTTCGTAATCGACAGTAATGCTAAATACAATGCTTTGCTTGGAAGAGATTGGATCCACACTAACAAATGTGTGCCTTCTTCTTTACATCAGAAAATCATGATGGCTTTAGGCAATGGAGAGACAGAGGAAATCGATGCAGATCCTCAACCCTTCATAGCCTGTGCAGACTTTGCGGAGGCTAAATTGTATATTGAGGGAGTGACACCACTCAGTATACTGATGAAAGATGACAGTTCAGCCGAAGTAACGGCTGATGAGGAGGTGACACACCTGAAGCACTTAGTCCAAGAAAGTGCTGATGAAGAGGTTGTCCTTAGAGATGACAATGATGCCTGGTTATAGGCAAAGAGAGGAACCACAAGAAGCCAAGTCCTTGGCTTTGATTAAATTTTCAGCATTGGATATAAAAGCAATAGTCCAGAAAGTTCAGGAGCAAGAGAGAGAGGCCATGATAATTGGCTGCAAACAGCAGAAGCAACAAGCTAGAGTCTTGACTCTTGGTAAGTACTGTGCCTTGGACATTGAAACAAAAGTCCAGGAGATACAGGAAGAGGAAGCCTTGTGGACAGATTTTGTCTATAAAGAGGAGGGCAGAGATATTGAATTGAAGAACCTGGGGGCAGAACCAAGCTTGAAGATCACTTCAAAGGTAGAAGAAACCAGAGGGAGTTCTCATGCACAAGACCCTTTAGAAGAAGTAAATCTAGGGGAAGGTTCTGTACAACAGCCCACTTATATAAGTGCTTGTTTGAATGCTCTGGACAGAAACCAGCTATTGGTTGTTCTGAAGAAATACAAAGATTGCTTTGCATGGTCTTATAATGAACTACCAGGATTGGATAGGTCATTAGTGGAACATAGGCTCCCCATGAAGCCTAATTTCAAGCCTTACAAGCAGAAACCAAGGAGGATGAGTCCAGAAGTAATTCAGAAGGTCAAGGAAGAGATCCTTAGACTCCTCAAGGCAGGTTTTATTAGAACAGCCAGGTATGTCGAGTGGCTATCTAATATTGTGCATGTAGTCAAGAAGAATGGCAAAATGAGGGTATGTATCGATTTCAGAAATTTAAATCTGGCAACTCCCAAAGATGAGTACCCTATGCCTATAGTGGACTTGCTGGTGGACAGTTCAGCAGGTCACCAAGTCTTGTCAATGATGGATGGGCATTCTGGCTATAACCAAATCTGCATTGCAGAGGAAGATATCCACAAGACAGCATTCAGATGTCCTGGGAATATTGGCACCTTTGAATGGGTTAAAATGCCATTTGGTCTAAAGAATGCTGGAGCTACATATCAAAGAGCCATGAACACTATCTTTCATGATCTTATTGGAGGATATTTGGAATGTTATATTGATGACATTGTGGTTAAATCCCAATCCATGGAAGAGCACCTGTTTCACTTAGAAGCAGCTTTTGAAAGGATGAGGAAGTTCAAGTTAAAGCTCAATCCTCTTAAATGTGCTTTTGGTGTATCATCTGGAAATTTCTTGGGCTATGTTGTTCACAAGAAAGGAATACAGATTGATCAGAATAAAGCCAAAGCAATCATTGAAGCCAAACCCCCATCAAGTAAGAAAGAATTACAAAGGTTCCTTGGGCAGGTTAACTTTCTTCGAAGGTTCATTTCTAACACTGCAGGGAAAACTAAAGTATTTTCTTCCTTGTTAAGGCTGAAAGATGAAGAGGAATTTGTGTGGACAGTAGAGCATCAAATTGCTTTCGAAGGTATCAAGGCCTACTTGGCTAACCCTCCAGTGCTGATGCCACCAAAGGGGAACAAGCCCTTGAAGTTGTACATAGCCGCAGCAGAGGATTCATTGGGAGCTTTCTTAGCCCAAGACAATGAAGGAGGCAAGGAGCAAGCTATTTATTACCTTAGTAGGTTTTTAAATTCTTGTGAATGTAAATATTCAGCTGTTGAAAAGCTGTGTCTTGCTTTGTATTTTGCTGCAATAAAATTAAGATATTATCTTTTGCCTACAACTGTCTTGGTAATTGCAACCACAGATTTGGTTAAATATATGTTATCTAGACCAATGTTGAGGGGAAGAATTGGCAAATGGATGCTTGCCTTATCAGAATTTCATCTAGAATATGTCCCTCAAAGGGCAGTAAAAGGGCAGGTTTTAGCCAATTTCTTGGCAGATCATCCATCTCAAACAGAGAGCCAGGAGATAATGGAACTTGGTATGGCCAGTGTTGAGCCATGGCAAATGTGGTTCTATGGGTCGAAAGCAAATGGGTTAATTGGAATTGGTATTGTAATCAAGTCTCCACAGGAGACAGAAACTACCCATGGTTTTAGAGTAGATGAAGCTACCTGTTCCAATAACCAAGCTGAATATGAAGCCTTAATTGTGGGATTAGAGATTCTTATTGGATTACAAGTACATGCAGTTGACATATTTGGAGATTCTCAATTGGTGGTTAACCAAGTGAAAGGAATTTTCAAGTGTCAAAGCATAAGTATCCTGTCATATTATGTTGTTGCATTACATTTGCTTTCTCAGTTTCAAATAGAAAATGTAACCCATGTTCCAAGATTCTTGAACACTAGAGCCAATGATGTGGCTCAAAAGGCTTCGAACTTCAAGAGAAGGGATAGTACCCAAAGGGACATAAGCCAAACAACATATCAGAGATTAATACAACCTTTGAATAAAAGGAATGTGATCTTGGAAGTCAATCATAATGACTTACAAGAACAAGATTGGAGGCATCCAATAAAGCAGTACTTGACTGGTCCATCTTCGAAGGCCAGTAGAAAAGTTAAATTGCAGTCTATGCAATATATGATATATGGTAATGCTCTCTACAAAAGGGGGGGAGATGGCTTATTGTTAGAATGTCTAGGCCCGAAAGAAGCATTAACAGCCATGGCTGAGGTTCATGAAGGCATCTGTGGTGCTCATCAACCTGGTGTAAAAATGAGGTGGTTGCTTCGAAGGCATTCCTATTATTGGCCAACCATCCTTAAAGACTGCATAGAATATGCAAAGGGGTGTCAGGCATGTCAAAAGCATGGCACAATAAGGCACGTGCCCATAACTGACCTACATGCAGTAGTGAAGCCTTGGCCATTCAGAGGGTGGGCCATGGATATGATGGGAAAAATACACCCACCTTCTTCGAAGCATCATTGTTTCATTCTAGTGGCCACTGACTACTTCAATAAATGGGTCGAAGCTAAGCTATACAAGGCTGTAGACCAAACAGAGGTTATTGGTTTTATTAAAGATTTGATCCATAGATTTGGCATCCCGCAAACCATAACAGTTGATAATGGAACTGTGTTTGATGGGAAGATGGTGAAGGCTTTTGTAGCAGAATTTGGAATTAGCCTTGTTAATTCCACACCCTATTATGCACAAGCTAATGGTCAAGCTGAGTCATCCAATAAGTCCTTGAAAAAAGGAATACAGAAGGTTGTGGATGACAATCCCAGGGATTGGCATAACCTATTATTGGATGTTTTGTGGGCATATAGAACCTCACCGAGGTCAAGCACAGGAGTCACTCCCTATGCCTTGGTGTATGGACATGATGCAGTCTTACCAGTAGAGATTAATGTTAAATCTTTGAGAGTAAGATGTCAAGATCAATTGAATCCTGAACAATACCATCAAAGTATGTGCTTAGAATTAGAAGGTATAGATGAAGCCAGAATTTTGGCATTAAATAGCATTCTTTTCCAAAAGAAGAAAGCAGCCAAGAATTATAATAAGAAAGTCAAACACATTGGCTTTGATGAAGGTGATTTGGTATGGAAGACAATACTCCCAATTGGGATTAAAAGCCATAAGCTTGGCAAATGGTCACCTAACTGGGAAGGACCATATCAAATTCATAGGGTTCTGCCTTTTGGAGCATACCATTTAAGAAATTTGAATGGTTATGTACATCCCAAAAAGATTAATGGCAGATATTTAAAACCTTATTTTCCAACCATTTGGGAAACACAAGGGATAGAGTAAACATCATATGCAAGCATCATATGCAAAAACACAAGCTTGCTCAAATGATATACAAAATATTGCGCTTTCATAAAGAATCAAGTACATTGTGCCACAAATTGGCCCAAAAATCATTACAATGCTTTAGTTGTTTTTGTACAATAGCGTTCCTATTGCTAAGGGAAGGAAATAATTGGATAGCCACAGCCATGTCTTCTTTTCGATTAGCCAGTCCTTGATTGGTGATGTGCAGTTTCTTATCAGTTCGAACCAAGGCTTGGTTTACTGCGGCTAACTCTTCTTCAAGCTGAGCTTTCTTCTCCAGAAGTTGGACTCGAAAGTGGGAGGCAGAAGAGTGTTGTTCTTTCAGAGTCGATACTTTAGTATGCACTTAAGAAACAAAACTCTGGTCCTTAGCCAGCTTCTCATCCGCAGTCTTAGCAGCATGACAAATATTGAGATAAAAATCAATAGTAGCTGCAGCCTGAGATAGATGACTTGAGACACTCCTGGCAGACTGCTCAGCAATGTTACAGCATTGAAGGAACCCATTCCTGATGATAGGCCTTTGTAGAGCCTCGAAGGGGATCCTTGAAAAAGAAGTCAACAGTTGCAAGCATGTGTCCAAATCTACTGAAGGTGCAAAAGGCTTGTTGCTGGAGGAATGAGAACTCTTGAAGATTTCCAGTAGGGAGTCAGCCAAGGCTAATGGTTCAGCTTCAGCAGTAGAGGTGGGAGAGGTAGAAGGTATGTCAAAGAGACTAGCTAGTCTTCCTTCGAAGATGTCTACCTCGTCCCTTGACATGAAGGGCATAGAGAGTGTTGTGGTGGAAGACACAAAGGGCTGCATGGGGATGGGAGAAACGGATGGAGCATCTTTGGCAGCCTCTATGGTCTTGGCCACCAGCAAATCAAGTGAAGAGGGGCTGGAAGCTGGCATTGGTGATGAGCCACGAATTGAAGAGCTACCAGTGTCCTCTGTGGAAGAATCAACTGCCACTAGGAATGGAGCAACAGTTGGAGTTTCTGTAAAGGATAGAAAAAGAGCATGGCTCGAAGGAAAAGTAGACTGAGGTAGGTCACGAGCCAAAAAAGGGAGGTATGGCTTTAATCCAAGAAAAGGAGATGCAGGAATACTGGGACTTAAGGAAGGTACGTCAAATATAGGTTTTGGAAGTGGAAGTACGATTCGAACAACCCTGACATTCTGCATTTGGTCAACCTCAACCGAAATTGAGGAAGGTCTCATTGGAAAGGTGAGTGCAGTAGTTGTCGCTGCAAAAGGAAGAAATGCAGAACAATGTTAAACTTCAATACCACGAGCTGACAAAGTAAAAAACAGCAGAGGTATGAAAGAAATTACTTGTTCCAGAGGCGCTAGTACTGATGGGAGAACTGCGGAGAGAGTAATGTCCAGCAGCCTGCTGCCTTCTTACCATTTCCCCTTGTGTTGCATCGGCAGTAGCAGCTTCCTCTCTTAGCATTTGCTCTTGCCATCTTTTCTTGGCCCTCTCAAATACAACGATTGCCTTGGAATGTTCTTGTTCAACTGCCTTGGCAGCTGCTTTATGAGTAGAGTCCTCAACATGGTCAGTGACAGGAACAGTCATTTTCTTTCTCTTCTCCCTTGGCAGAGATACAACCAATTCGTTTCCAACCTCCCCTTCTTCAGATCGGGGTTCAGACTCTCCAGAGATAAGTTCTTTCTCCGCTATTATGGTGGTTGCCTCGCTAACAGGATTTTCAATGGCATCAGATGAAGAAACAGCTACCTTTTGTCTCTTTGTTCTTTGTAAGGGCACTTCCTTCGCTGGCTCAACCTCTCTTTCTTCTTCAAGAGATTCAGGTACTTCAGGAGGAAGGACTAGTCTCCTTTTTGTTTTTTGTTGTTGTTTCTTCTTGAGAATAGCTAAAGTCTCGGCTCTCTTGGGAGATTCTTCTTGTGGAGACCCTACACCAAAAGCATGAGTATAAGGAAACCAACAAAAGATTCAGAAATAAAAGGGGAGGAAAAGAACTTGAAGATACTCACCCTTTTTCGAAGCAGCTCTAGTAACCCTGGCTGGAAGGGGTAAAGTGGCAGGAGTGGTGGTGACAACTTCAGGAGGGGGAGAAGTGTTCTGGGCTGTTGTTGACTTATCCTTCGAAGGCAATCCCAACCCCACCAACAAGTCATGAGGGTGTACAGAGAGGCGCACTTCCATATTGGCTGGGTCGCCAGCAAGTACTTTTAGAGAGGAGGGATCCATTGGTAGTAAGCAAAAGAAGAGCAAAGAAGATCAGAAGAACCAGTAGAGAGAAGGGTTTGTAAAAGGCAAGAGATTTCGGAACACGAAACGAGAGGGTTTTAAAACCTTTGTGTCCGAAATTATACCCCGTAAGTCGTTAAGTACTAAAAGTACGAATGCGAGGAATTTCTTCCAATATTGATAGTTTTGGAGGGAAGAGCGTATTCCGGGGATTGGGGCTAGCTTCGAAATGAAATATTTGGTTTCGAAAACAAGATCTTGGCGTCAAAAAATCAAATAACAACGGCTTCAAAATACATAAGTCGGCTTCGAAGCCTAGTATATGCTTAAAGGTGCTAAATTGCTTGATTATGGGTCTGTTTAGGGGTTATAAATCAAAGTAACGACCTTCGGAGCAAACCCTAGTATTCTCTGAGTATGAGAAACGCTGTTCGGAGCATACTACATGCTTAAAAATGCTTGAATACTCAAAGTATTGGTCTACTTCAAAAATCCAAAAACCTGTTTGAAGGTTATCAGTCAAAATGACAACATTCGAAGCAAACCCTAGGACTCTTTAAGGAAGAGGGGCACTGTTCGAAACATCCAAGACCAATCATTGGTTTCTATATGAGCAAGAAGGAATTGCCATAGGTTGCCCTTCGAAGCCAAAAGAGATCAGTTTAAAATTGATTGGCTTTATCAACCATGACCATATATTGGTTACAGTTAGTGTTGAAGACTAAAGTCATTGAAATCGAAGTACTAAAATAATATCTGCCAGAATTGTCAATTTTACTCCATGAATTGGAAAAAGACATGATTGGTTCTTTTAGTACTTCATTAAACAATTGATTCGAAGGGTGAGATTGTTCAAATTCGAAGTTACGAGTTAGCTGTTAAAGATAAAAGGAAACAAAGTCAAACAGTGTTAAATACAGAAAGACTTTGTTTATATTAAAGCCAAGACGATTACATTAAGTAACCCTATCTGGGTACAAATTCAAGTTCATAAAAATAAGGAATAGAATAAATAACGAGGTCATGAAATTTTGTCCAGCAATGGTCAATAAATTTCTGTTCTTTCTTTATTATTTCTTCTATCTCTTCTAAAGTTGGCTGCATAAGCTGATGAGCTCTCACTTCGTAATAGAGTTCTTCAGCCTTTGTTTCGAAAGCCTCTTCCCTCGATTTTTGTTCCGATTCATCTATAACCAAATCGTCCCAGTACGCAGAATCTTTATTCTTGAAGTCATCGAACTCTTCGATAAAATTTTCTGCTTCATACTGGGCATGAATTCGGAGAGATAAAAGTTGATCCAGATTTTGGATGGTGATCTTAGAATTCTGATGCCAGTAGAGGAGCACTGGGAGTTGGTCCAAAAACAAATGAAGTTCTGCTTGGGCAATAGGGTTGAGGACATGACCCCTGGTCAGGACATCACAAGCCCATTGAAAGTTCTTAAGAGGAATGTCATCCTCAAGAACATTGAAGGGCAGGTGGGAGAAAGCCGCAAGCAAAAGTTGAGCTTGCTTTCGCTCGGCTGGAGAAGGGGGTGACGGAGGTTGGTAAGGTGGAAAAACTTTGTCCATTGGAAGGGCAAGTCTTAGTTTCTCTGTCCAGGAAAGAATGGGAGAAGGGGAAGGAGAAGATGATCCTGCTTCGGAAGATGGGAAGAGAGTAGATGGCTCTGCTTCAGAAGACAAAGGGGAGGGAGTAGATGTTTCTATCTCAGAAGATGCAGAAGAGGGTGTGGATGCCTCTATCATGGGAGATGGCACGGGAGTAGAAGGAACAAAGGCATTAATGTAATCAAGCCAATCAGAAGAACAAATCTTCGCCTTCTTGGCTAAGAATGAAGGGGTGTACCCTTGTGCTTCTTCTGGACGCCGGGCAGGGTGCATTATCTTTGTAGACATGGAAGAAGTATACCAAGCCACAAGCAGAGTCTCTTCCAAGCTACGTCGAAGGTCAATAGGCACGTAAGGGTAGACTACTGAGCTTCGAGCGTAGGAGGGAAACTCCAAGGGGTCAGTGAACTCAACAAAATGGTGATTGATTCGTTCCCTTAAATCATAAGTCTCAGGAGTTGACCAGCTTGTCCAGCCAGAAGCCTCAGAGGGTGAAGAGGTTACAGTTTCATCCCATGCAGAGGTCTGTGAAGAAAAGTTTCCTAAGTCCATATTTGCAACTTGTCGAAGCAAAGGCTTGAGAGTAGTTCGGTCAGAATACAAAGGGAGTTTAGGGAAAGAACTCTTTGTATCTGTAAGTTTATAAACCAAAGGATTAAAGGCAATGTGTTCGTAGTCCAAAGGTTTATAATCTGCAAAAGCCTCCATTACCTGAATAGAGAAGGGCGGGTAAAGGTGGCTAATGAATGCGTGGAGGTTCTTTCGAGGGGGAATAACATCACTCAAAGGCTCTTCATATGCTTGATCAGTAGTAAGGGAAGTTGATGCAGCCATAGCCTGTTCGAATACTAAGGTATTGGGATGTTCGACGAGTTAATGCAAATGATCACCAAATGGATGACGGTTGTGTTTCCAGAATTTGGACTTCATACACGTTCTAGAGGCGTGGGAAAACTGTAATCCACTAATATCACCAAGTGTTGGGTATATTAGTGCGGGGGGTAATGTTGGCTACATATTTTGTAAAAGCCAGTTACAGTTCGACACGTGGCAGAGTAAGGGTAATAAAGGAAGGTCATTCAAGCCTTTAATCCTGATCGTACACGTGGCAATAAATATTGGTCCTCACATGATCTGAGTAACACTAGATCAATAACGGGATGCAAGATGACATATCTTCAACGGTTACTCATATTCAAATTCAAGTACAAGAGGGAAGCTCAACTGCCAGTAATGGCGTAATGGAGCTACTTGTAAGGAAGCATGATCAGCGATGATGGAGGAGCAGTTCGACGGTTCGAAGTGCAGTTCGAAGGTCATCACTGACGAGTATAAATAGCAGGGCAGCCCCCAGAAAAAAAAGACGGATTCAGATCATACAAATCAGTCATTTACTTCATATATTTTCTTTTCCAGTCTTTACATTTCCAGTCTTTAAATACCTGTTCTTTAAATACCTGCACTTTAAATACCCGCACTGTACTTCGATTCATAGGAGTAGCTTCAAGTAGATTCAAGTAGATTGCTGTTGTAAACCTCTCCGAGGCTGAGTTTGGACCATTGTAAGTGTTCATTTTTATGAAATACTTCAATTGTTCTTCGTATTACTGTTATTTCTCTTAATTTCTCCTAAGTCAAGCCACCAGTAAAAGTCCTCTTCATTGAGGCTGAAAAGAACTAAAACACAATCGTCTGATAATTGGTTGGCAATCACAATTTCTGTAAGGACTGATTGATCCTTGCTGGCACGCTCACATTTACAAAAATACCCTTCGAAAAGCCAAAAAGCCAACAGAACTGCAAGAATTTGTCATGTACAATATAAGAGTATTTTAAAAAAATAGTTAAAAATTACTTTTTAATTTCTTTTAATTTTTTTTTTTAAGAAAGAAGGGAGTTAAAAAATGAGAAGCGACTTTTAGGCCTAGTTTGGGAAGACTAAATAAGTGCACTTTTTGACTTTTTATGAAATATGGGTTGGGTTTGAATTGGGTTTGAAGTGATGTATTAGAGAGATGATGTGACTTAAATA
The DNA here is from genome assembly GCF_055761805.1 of Camellia sinensis. Lineage (NCBI taxonomy): Eukaryota > Viridiplantae > Streptophyta > Magnoliopsida > Ericales > Theaceae > Camellia > Camellia sinensis. Next base: position 181,648,828 of record NC_138966.1, read on the forward strand.
AGATGATATGACTTAAATAAGATAGTGACTTTTTAACTTTTTATCTTTTTTCAATCTTCTCAAATTAGGCCTTACCCTACTTTTTAAAATACAATAAGAAAATTTGCGGGTGCAAAGGAATTTATTAGTGGCGGGATTTAGAAGCTACAGGTACAAACCTGGCTACGAAAAGACCAAAACACCCCTCAACACCCACTAATCCACCAACCTGCTTCAAATAAAAGTATCAAAACATCTTCCTAAAAAACAAGCAAACTTGATCAGACAGTTATTACAGCGCCACGTCACACAACATACAAGACTCAACAACCGCCTAAACCCTGACGTTTCTCTCTCTGTTTGTCTGTCGTTCCCTTTTTTCAGGTTGTCTCTCTCTGCAATCTATGCAAGCTTCCATGGCTTAGCACCTTATCTCCTTATCTCCTTATCTCATCCACTTTGTATATACATATACATATATGTATATTTATCGATTCTCTCATGTGCATACACATATCTGTGTAGACACCGATCGATAATGGAGCAGAGCTTCTTCGATTTGATCTACTTTCTACACTGCCCAGGCCTCGCCGAGACATTTCTCGACGTTTTGCTCTCCTCAGTTCCGATTTGGCTCGCTGTCATGATCGGCCTTGTCATCGGCTGGTCCTGGCGCCCTAGGTGGACCGGTCTGCTCTATCTCGGTCTCCGCTCCAAGCTCCGGTTCGCCTGGACCGCGCCGCCGGGGTTCGGGGCTCGGAGGTTCTGGCTCGCCTTCACGGCATTTTCGGTTGGTCGGAGACTTTGGTCCAGGTTCATTTGGAAGGGAAAGGACGGTTCTCCGGCTGCGGCGGCGGCGGCGGCGCAGGTGGTCGGAAGTGGCGGTGACGTCAGGTGAGAACGGTTTTGAAATTTGGTTTTTCATTTATCGAATTGTATATTAATGACTTTATTTATATATGCATATGTGTTTGTGTATCTGTTATGAGAATTAATTTAGGGTTTTTGATTTAAGGCTTCTTGGTGATTGTATGCAATTTGATGTCTTGAATTGATTAGGGACTGTGCTCTGAAACCTTATTTGTTAATAATGCAACTAAATCTATGATAATTATGTGATTAGGGCTTTTATGGTTCTAAACTTGGCATGAATTTATTTGTAAAGTATGCAGGGAACAGTGTGGTCTATGGTGTGTGACCGTTATACGCTGTTATGTCGTTGAAATAGTTGAAATTTTTGGATAATGTGTGTCGGTTTGTGGTATCCATAGTTGACGTAATGATTTTGTCGTGGCGTTACTGGCATCGTAGTATGCCCTTGGATTTTTTGTTTTATGTATAGAACAATGTAGTTGACGTATTGATTTATGATTGTGTTGCCGACATTCATCATTGGTTACGGTGTTAGCTGATATAGTGGTCCACTTAACATGTTGCAATGCCGGCGCTAGATGAGTCATAGAGCTTGCTAATTTTACTTTCTATTGGTTAATATAGTTTGGGAAAATTTTGTTTTTTGTAGTCGGGGTTTTGTGTGTCTTTTTGAGTTGTTGGCAGCCCTTCACGTGTTCGGTTTATGTGTACGGTTATTTTAGTAATCCAGTGGCGGTATGCCACTGACAATGAGGTTACTCCATATATAACGATATGGTATCTTTGAAAATCCAAACATGTGGAATGACACTTGGTATTATTTAAAAATAAAAAATAAAAAATAAAAAATTGAGGACTAATCTACTAGAAGGAAATTGCCAATTATCACATCTTGGTTGTGTTTGAAAATTTAAACTATGTTGAACCACAAAGTGGAGGGTCACTTTGTTATGTTGTGGTTGCAAAGTTTCAAAAGTATCTCCAAGTCATGTTTTCTCACCTAATTAGTATTGACAGAAACAGATGGTTGGGGCACCTAACTCAATGGTTACGAAGTCTAGTTAGGGATATATAACACATTGACTTTGTGGCTTAGGGAGATTGAGGTTGTCTATATTTGTAAGAAGTTGCTGCATGCACGGTAGAAGACATTTACCTAAGCCTATCATTTTGGGACCTTTCTAACTTAGGGTTGGTTTGGGATGTTCTAAAAAAGTGTACTTTTTGACTTATTGGCTTATATGGGTTGGGTTTGGGTTGGGTTTGATGTGATGTGTTAGAGAGGTGATGTGATTTAAATAAGATGATGTGACTTAAATAGGATAGTGACTTTTTGACTTTTTGTATTATTTAGGTCATGCCAAACTTGGCCTTAGATTAGGAAACAAGGGATTTCTGTGTCTTAAGCAAATTATATATATATATATATATATATATTTTTATTATTATTATTTTTTGGATTACCACCAGTTATGTTTATAAACTTTTGAACCTTAACTTATTGGACATGTCACCATATTTTGACTTACTTTTTTTAGCAGGCCCAGCAGAGGAACCTCACAGGTAGCGAATGTTGTGGTAGAGAAGGATCTAGAACACCTATTGCAACTTATTGAAAACAAGGGTGGGAAAATGGAGTGGCAGAGTATGATGGGACGCTCCACCTCAAACTTGACATACCAAGCTTGGCGCCATGATCTTGAGGTACAATTTGGCCTTGACTTTGTAAGATGTGTATTTTCTGTGTGCTGGAGAAATCTGTGGGAATTACTTACATGGATTTTGACCTTTGTTTGATGCATGTATTGTCTTTCAAGTGCTGGAAAAGTGGGCCCAAGTCTTGGCATTTGCATTGTAGTTTAATTAGTGTTTTTCATTAGTAATAGGGGTCATTAAATTCTAAAGAAGCAAAATTCTCATAAATATGAATTGACTTGGATATGGATATAGGATAATAATCACAGTTCACACATGCATCCGTTTTGTTTTTCTATGGAAAACTGGATGGATTACACAGCTTGACTGATTAAACAATAATAGATTCTTTAAAAGCTTTCCGTTTGTTACAGGAATGTAATAAGATGAGGGAAAATCCGTAGTTGAGCAGGAAATGTTTATGCTTCTTTCTTTCTCACTGTAACAACTTGATTCCAAAGTTTTACCATTTTTAGCTTAGATGGTTTGTGGGATACATACCCATGTAGCTTTACTCCTTATATTGGTGTGTGGCTCCTTGTTATTAGATATTCAGACCTTCACTTTTTGTCAAATTGAAATTGTAGAATATAACAGAAGCATGCATAGGGGCATCTGGTTAAATGATACCAGATGACTTTCTTAATTTTTATGTATATGTAGTATTTTCTGGTGACTTAAGAATATTTTTAACTTAATTTTCTGAAACCTTTCCTAATTGCAAGATCTTGTTAGAATTCAAGTCTTCCTTCCCATTTTCATTGTTGGTTAAAATTTGTATGCATCAAAACCTGACAGTGAATCTTGTTCATCAGACGGGGCCCACAGTGTACCATAGCAGAACCGTTTTTGAGGATGCAACTCCGGAGATGGTTAGAGATTTTTTCTGGGATGATGAGTTTCGCACTAAATGGGACACCATGCTTGCATATTTCAAAATATTGAAGGAATGTTCTCATACAGGGACAATGATTGTGCAATGGATAAAAAAGGTATTTCTGAATACGTGCATTTTGCATCTATATGGATGAGTTTTATCTTCAATGGCTCTTGTTCTGACAATGTATGGTTTGATACCTTGATTTGCTCGTTTGTGCAGTTCCCCTTTTTCTGCAGTGATCGCGAATATATCATTGGTCGAAGAATATGGGAAGCTGGAAATACATATTATTGTGTGACAAAGGTAATAATTTCTCAAACTGTTCTTTAGGTTTTTTAGCATCTTGCTCTACTCTATGCAGTTGTTTCCCCCACTGAATGAGTTGCCTTATATACATCTATGTATTCATCATAATGTGTAGCTCTTCGTTTCTCATCAAACACAATGGAAAGAATGAGAACTGTAGAACTTGACAGCAATATTTTTATTCTGACAATTAAAATGATAATTACCAGGGTAGATACTTGATGAATATTCTTTGCCTGTTTTATTTTCTTTCATGTGTTTGTTGTTAGATTCTTTGTTTTTTTTTTTTTTTTCTTTTTTTGGCAATAAGATGTGAAAATGTCTTCCAACTTCTTGCTTTTCTTTGGAAAATCAAATTTCTTTCAAATGTTTGTGTATATCGGCTGTGTTGGTGTATGGACAATAGCTTTTAACTTGAAGCTGTAATATTGCAGGGGGTGCCATATCCAGCTTTACAGAGGCACGAAAAGCCTAGGCGTGTGGATCTTTATTTTTCAAGCTGGGTTATCAAGCCTGGTAAGCATTGTCAAATAATCATGTGATGCTTACAAATACTTTCAATGGTAGTTTCTATCTATAATTCAATTAATGTAATATTTTGATCGGTATATTTGCATACTTGTAGTGCATTCCCGTAAAGGAGATGAACAGTTGTCTGCGTGCGAGGTGAATCTTGTACACTATGAAGACATGGGAATCCCTAAGGATGTCGCGAAATTGGGAGTCCGTCACGGGATGTGGGGAACTGTAAAGAAGTTGCACTCTGGCTTTAGAGCATATCAGCAGGCAAGGAAATCCGAGGCACCTCTGTCCAGAAGTTCACTGATGGCAAGCATTGCCATGAAGATTTCATCTGAAGAGAACACCAATTCTTTGGAAATAGTGTCTAGCGAAGAAGAAGAACAAGAAGAAGAGAAAGGACAAGCCATGGATATTCAGAGACCTGGCAGTGATCATGGTGGCGTTGATTGGAAATGGGTAGTTATAGGTGGTACTGTGGCTCTGGTTTGTGGACTTCATACTGGCGTGATAGGAAAAGCCTTGTTACTTGGGGCTGGCCAAAGAGTCGCCCGGAAGTGAGAGACAATCCAGCTGAGGAGTAATAGCTTTTCTTTTTCTTCTTTTAACTATCTTTTTTTTTTTAACTGATCAATGAGAACCTAGTTTACATATTAAAACCTCGAAGTCTCTGCAAGGCAGATCCATCAGTTATATGGTCCACCCCCCCCGGGGGGGTCACTTTTTACGGTGTAAGCTAAAGAACAGAAATGTTGGTTGGAAAGTGTTCCAATGATAGAAGTTTTTTGGTTATGCCTAAATACTTGGGTCAATGTTAGTACTTGTAGTTATGATTGTGTTGGTTGTTAGAGGGTGATGGTGGTGATGGTGTTAGTGGCGGCGGTGCTGCCATCAGTGGTGGTTGACGCTTACATGTATTATTATTATTATTATTTTTTGGGAATAATCTAGCTTTTAGGTTTGGCATAAAACTTATAAATGGATCTCTGTTTAATTAGGGCAGGGATTTTTACAATGACACTGATCATATTTACTCAAAAAAAATAAGCAAGCCTTTCTCTCTTGCATATTATTGATTTTTGTTTCTGACTTCTCTAGCAAACATCACTAATGAAGCTCCATTTCTTCTCTTGAAGGTCAAAATCACTTCAAAATTCCATTCTGGCCAGGTGTGCTATTAAACTCTCTGCATATCAATCTTGACTCAATCCCTAATCTGCCTCCGAGAGTCATTGACACCATTTCCGACCACTTCCTCAAGTCCTTTCCTCCTCTCCTCTGCCACCATCTACCCCCTCCCTCACCTCTCTGCAACTCCCCCACTACTGCCCTCCCCTTCAGGTGATGTACCTTTTCCCATTAACAAATCCCTCCCCACCCCCACCCCAGCCCACACCTCCTCATCTAGGGTTTCAAACAAATTGGAAGGAATAGAGTGGGGTGGATGGTGACGGTGATTGGGTGAGAGGAGGGGTAGATGATAGTGAGGAAGGGGCTGGGGTGGCTGTAGGAGGTGGTGGTGTGATGGTGGCCTAAAGGTTAGAAGGGTGTTGCTGAGAGTGAGTGTCAAGGAAAGAGTCTTTTTTGGTAATTAATTTCAGGATATAATGGTATTAATTTTTTCTTTCCAAAGGTAGGGTATCTAACAATATTTTTGGATTGCATTCCACAAGTCTGGAATTGAATTGGATTCATATCTCAATCGTGAGAGTTAGCTTTTGTACACACATATTCTCTAGGCACACACATACTAAATACCTTGACTTTAAATTTTTAATATTTTTAATAGATCCACCATATAACAAAATTATTCTCATTTTTTAACCTTTCAAATCCAAAGTCACACCCCTTCCACCTCACCTCCACCCCACCCACCTCTACCATTGACCACCACCACCTCTACCATTGACCACCACCACCTCTTCCAACTCCAAACACCACCATCAACGCCTTCTCCACCTCCAACCACCACCAAGCCCTTCCTTTACCACCCCCACACTTCCTTTGTTTTTTTTCATTTCTTTCACAAATTTCTCCTCAAATCTAAAATCTAAACACAACATATAATGATCTTCTTATACTGAACCCAAAAGAGAAAAAAACTTATAAATTGAAATTTTTGAAGTTGCCATACAATGTTGATGCAGAGCCTTATGAATAAAGCTTCTCAAAAAATGTTTTTGCTTTTTCATTGTCCTGGCATTAGTTGTCATCTTGAATTGATTTTCTGTCGCCATGCTGATACGACAATGTCTGATAAGACCCAAGGACTCTACTAAAATACAAATGGCCTTGCGACTTTGCCGCTCATATTTATCATTATTGTGATATAACACAAACAATATGTGGAGTAAAAATCTTTCATTGTTTTTCAAAGCACTTTAAGAACCATTGACATTGAATAAAAAAAATCTTTCATTGTTTTTCAAAGCACTTTAAGAACCATTGACATTGAATAAAAAAAATCTTTCATTGTTTTTCAAAGTATTGTTTTTCAAAGCAGGCACCGTTTGGGAAGTGATTTTGTGGGTTTTTTTTTGGCTATTTTAACCACAAAAGATAAAATATGTTATTTTAGTTATAACAAATAAAACATCACATCCAATCTATAACTAAAAAAAATTAAAAAAGTCAAAAGCATTTCTCAAACTAAGCTTTTTAGCCTAGGCTAAAATAATCAAGAAAGCCAAAAAGCCAACCCACTTCTCAAACCAACCCTTAAGAACAATTGACATTGAATAATTTACGAACAATGTCAAAACAAAATAAATTAAATTTCAAAACCCTGTTGGAACAATTCGTCTTGAATTTTTCAGTTGGCGATTTTCGGATCTTCAAAATTTGGCAATGATCTTGTTTATGTAGAACACAAGTCACGTTACTTAGTCGCTTTCCTAAAGACAATATTTGCACCCACCAAAAAGTTTGCAAGGGGTTACAGTAAATTTGCCTCTAAGATATAATGAAACCTGATTTAAAGATCAAGTCTACCAGTGTCTGCACTGACGACAGTAAATCAAAATACTCTTGATATAATCAAGAAAACCAAGACACTGATAATCAAGTCTGCAGAATTTGATTACCAATAAGAAAAGCAAAAACTTGCTTAAGAAACTTTTAATTGAAAACTCTAAATCAAAAGAGAGAGAGAGAAAGAGAGAATTGCAAGAATGCTTTATGGATTTTTGGATGGGCTAAAATGGCTGATTTTACACCCTATTTATAGGCCTTGATTAATGCATATTACTCTCACACTGAATAGATGCCTTGACTGATCATACCTCATCACGATCGGGTGTCATCTCATCTGTATAATTGTGCGTATCTCCCAATTAACAACAATGATCAAACCGCTCCAGATCGGACACGCAACCATTCGGTCGATTGGTTGACTCATCGCCAACAGACACCACATCACTGCCACATAGAGCTAAGTGTATTCCAACTCACCTATGCCACGTTGGATCCACATCATCGCTCTAACCTGTTCGATGCAAATAGGTCACTGCCACGTTGAGCTAAGTGTATTCCAACTCACCCATGCCATGTTGGATCCACATCATCACTCTAACCTGTCCGATGCAAATAAGAAAGCGCCCTCATGGCGCCTTGCGTCAATGCGCCACTGCCTACGCAGCGTGCATGTGATGCGAAGCACCATCTTTGCGGTGTGAGTGCATGCACACTAGTATCCATCCCACAATTTCATATTCAAATAAATATTCTATGTAACACTTTATTAAGTGCTCCATATTTTGCTCTCTTTTCAATGTGGGACAAAGTTCCCAAGCTTATTTCAAGTTTTCCAAAGAAAAACAAAGTAGGTTTTGAAAACACCCAAAAACTAAATAATAAATTTTGAAAACTCATTTTGAAAATTTCCCAACAAACCCTACTAGGTGTGTGTGTTGTTTTCTGACCACACTGCCAAACAGGTACTCAACTAGAGAACGCTGGCAGAATAGACTGCGCTCGAACGACCTGTAACAGAAAGAAAAAGACTTCGGTGGTGGTTCCTCCACCCAGGGGCACTCCGACGATCAAGTCAGTTATCTCTCAAAGATAGCAAAAGTGCTTAACTCACTATTCAAGATGCAAAAAGCGTACCTTAGACCCATGAGGGTGCCTCTCTTTTATAGCCAACACTGACCTAATTTCAATAGAAGCCTAGCTCCAATGGATTCTGTCTCAATGCTAATCTTGGACTCCCAGTTAGATTGGGATAAACTCTCTAAGAGTCATATCTTTATCCAAACTGAAGCCTTCGCCAATTCTAGGACTCTTGTCCCTTATCCGCTTATCTCGGATTCTGGTATCTTCGCAGATAACGCCGGCCTAGACAAGATTACCTCACCATCATGACCAGGACACGTGGTACCTCGGCTGACACTTCGGTGCCACCTCGACCACTTATTGTCATTCAAAAATTATGTCCCCACAACTGCCTCCTAGGTTCTATTACCTCGGCATCCTGAGGTGATGGAACCTATATCATTTCTTCCATTTAGCACATCGGCTAAGCTCGCTTTACCCTTCATTACCGAGGTCATCATTCGTCGGTTCAATATGACCAAGACTTATAGTCCGTTTTCATCAATGCTTTAGAACCAATAACCAAGTTCGTTCAAGTTTCTCAGCCGAAACCGTCTCCCTAGCCGAGGTCCTTCTCCATTAAATCAAGAACTCCAAGAGTTTCTTCACACGTATGAGCTATTACGCATAGTGTTTCAACCGTTTCTACTACGCGTCTTTCCCCTACTGAGTCATACCTGACACGCGCCATTAAGTCGCATCGCACTTGCGTGTGCCGTCTGACAAGCACGTCGTCCTAGACATAGTAATTGCGTTTTTGTCGTCATTTCATGTGTTTGATCAAAACCATATCTCTCTCTCCGTCTTTTCACTTTTTCACCATCATTTTCGTGCAAACTCTCTCTCTCTACTCTCCCAAATTCGCCATTGTTTCAAGCTCTCAAGCTCTGCAACCACTTCCATTCTTCTCTTCCGGCGACGCTTTTGCTGATCTTTTTTGATTCTTGCCATCATCTGACTCCGGCATACTCAACACTGGCTTCACTCATGTGGTCAACCACTGCTTTCCTTCGTTTTAGTTTCTTGTTTCTCCTCAAACTGTTACATTTGTATACTGCTTCTGTGACTTCATTCATGTTCTTGAATCTTCATTTATGTTGTAAATTTTCCCTTGCTTGCAATTTGTTTATGGATATATACCCGTATTCACACACTTGTTCATTTTGCCACTGTTTTTGGCCTCGCGCTCTTGTACACACTCTGTTACAGCATTCTTGATAGGTCATCACTATTCTTGATTTTGAATCATGTTTTTGTTTCTGTTTTCTTGCTGTTTTTACCAGATTCTTGCCTTTAATCCTCCTATTTTAGTAACTCTAGGATTTGGATTTGCCTTAGAACTCCAAACTGTAGGAAAAATTGAAACAAATTCCGTTTAGGTTCTGAAAAACCGTTGCTCCAGCATTCGTTTTGGTTTTGCCGAGGTCCTTAAAACCCTAACAAACCACTTCCCCTTGCAACCCAATACTTTTCCCCTAAAGCTGACGTTATGGGTATGTAGAGGTGGAAGGTAGACACCCCAATTAAGCTAGAATATTTTAGGCAGGAGTTCATCATCCCTGTCGATGTCCACTTCAGGTTGGCTGGAGAGGAGGACTCCATTATGCCTAAGGACGACTCCGTGCCCTTTCCAGTCGTAGCCTTCGTAGAATGCGGACTTAGGCTTCCTCTCGATATTCTCTTTCGAGAAGTCCTACACTACTGCAAACTAAACCCAATACAGCTTGCCATTAACTCCTACCAAGTTATCAATGGTATAATTGCCTTATCCAAAATGGAGAATGCTAGGGTTACCCTTGCTGACATCCAGCACTGCTACACTATGTGCAGCCTTAAGTCAGAAAAAGACTATATTTACTACCTTAAGCCAAGGTCAACAAAATACAAACTCATTGCCGACCTCCCTGATTCCAACAAGGGCGCCGGGGATGATTATTTCATCATCTCGGGCAACTGGGAGTTCCTTCCAAATGACGATCTCCACCTCTACCCTTTAAGCCGTACACTATTCAGAGAGGGAGATGATAAAAGCCAAGTGTTATTTTTACTTGCTTTCAAGTCTTTTTTACTTGGATATTTTTGTATGTTCTAACGTCTGTTTGGTTTTGTTTTGCAGTTCTCCCCCAGCCCCCAAAGGGCTTCTGCAAAAACTTTTTTCCCAGTAAAGATTTCAAAAAGTTGCTGGACTTGCCTGTTAATCAGCGCAAGGCTCCTTTGTTGCTCAACTTTATCCCGAAGTACAAAACTGTTTTTCCCGACGTCCCAAGAAAAAAGAAAAGCAAGTCTCCTCCATCAGCTACAACTCCCCAAGCCGAATCATCAAGGCTTGACCAAGGATCAACATCTGGTCCTTTGGAACAACCATCAACCTCGGCTCCACAACTAATCCCACTTTCCAATACAAACGCCGATGTCGAACTGTAGCCGCTGCTGAGATGGGTTGTAAGAAGGCTGTAGCCAATGGCCTTCTAGCCGACATCCCTAACACTGTCACTGCATAACCATCACTATCCCAGTCTCAGCCAAAACCAAAGCCAAAAAGGATAAAGAGAGCCCAACCAAAGGCAACGGTGACTCAGATTGACACTAAGGACACCTTGTCAATCTTAAAATTGGCCGAGGGTGAGAAGAGCTCCTCTGCTATCGAGAAGAGGCCCGCCGAGGCCGCACCTTCTAAATCAACTAGGTCAAAGAAACCGAGGTCCGAGTTAGCAACAATCTCGGGTTTTCTAAAGTCTGATTCCCCCTGGGCTCCTCCAATTATAATTGAGGACAAGTCGGTCAGAACTGGCGACAGCGCCGACGACATTGAAGTCGTCGTTGCCCTCTCTATCGCCTCATTCCTTCCTAAAGATTTCGATCGCAATGCCGAGATGAGCAAGTATGAAAATTTTGATTTAATATTGCAGCACTCTATACAGGTAAGCCCCATCACTTGGTACTCTCCACTCTCTGTTTTTCCATACTTAGAGAGTTTTACTAACATGTATTTTTTTTTTATTTCTTCTAGGCGATCTAGCACGACCACTCATTCCTGATACAGTCCTTCGCCATCAAGAAGGAGTTAGTCCAAAAGACAAAGGAGGCTGCCAATTTGTCCAAGTCCCTTAGCGGCCGAGGGAAAAATGAAGGCCTTGATAGATCAAGCCAAGGCAGCCAAGAAAGCTCAGGACAAGGCCGATGAAAAGGCAGATGCTGTAGAGGCCATTGCTAAGGTCCTTAAGGTCGAAAAGAATGAGGCCCAAGTGAAAACTGTCGAAGCCCAGACCGAGCTCCAGGCTGCCCTGGCCATAAAAGAAGCCGAGATCAAAGCGGCTGATGAGAAGGTGTACGCCGAGGGGGCAGCCGACGTCAAGGAAGATTACAAGAAACAAGTGAAGCAGGCATGCAACAAGGGTTTCACCCTTGGTTGGATGGCTGCTCTGAAGAAATTGGCTGTCCCTGAGGACTTTCCCTTAAAAAATGCCAGCAACCTTATCCTACCATTCCCCCATAGTCCAAGCCAATCCGAGGATGAGACTGAGTCCGAGGAGGAAACTGAGGTCGAGAAGACGAAAGAAGCTGCTGGGACCAAGTCCCCAACTCTGAATGAGTAAGTCTTAGACTTGACTTAGGACGAGGAGGACGAGGTCTCGAAAGATGCCACCCCGATAAGACAACATCTGACGCGTCTATCGCCGAGAGGAGTATCAACCAGACTCTCTAAGAGATCGATGCCGAGCTCGAGGCTGAGAAGGTTGCCGAGAAGTCTTCTCAACTGTCTTCTGGGGCCGAGACGCAATCTGTCGCCGATGTCGAGTAGTCTATTTTGATGCTTTTCTCTATTTCTCGTACCTTGTACTTTTTCTTACTTTTGAAACAATGTAAGCTTTAATTGGGCTAGCGTGCCACTTTTGTAATCTGAACAATTATCCTTCAATGTCAGGCTGAAGTGCCTTATTTTCTTATCTGAATGCACTCTCAAATTTCTTCTTTCGATGTGATTGCATGTTTGTCTTCTTTTTACTCTTGTATGATTCTATACTTTGAATAATTTGCATTTCTTCAACGTACACCTTAACTATGTAATCTTCTCGGTGTGGAATACTTCGGTTATACCCACTAGCAGTTTATCTCAGCTTTGAACTGACACTTGAAAATATTTTTTATAATATTTTCACAAATGTTGTTTACAACTTGCCACTTCACTCTTACTTACCAAGGCTTCTGTCTTGGCAAAATGGTAATCTCGGCAAAATAGTAATCTTGACAAGTACATAAGTACTTCTTTCAATACAGCCTTGGCTTAACTTGTAAACTTTTCTTAAAAACTTCAACAAGTGTTAAACCAATCTTCCTTTACCATAACCTCGGCTTAACTTCAACTTGTAAATTCTTTCTTAAAATTTCAACAAGTGTTAAACAAACCTTAGCTTGTAAATTCCAACTCCCAAGCATCATTCTCCAGCTCTCTGCCCCCTAATGTGAACCTAAGTTCCACTTTGGTTCTCATTAAGCATGTGGCTTTGACCTTATCGCTGAGGTCAGATTCAAACAGAGTGGCCGAGGTTACCAACCTTGGTCTCTTTGTTAATCTGATGTTTGACTTTGCCGATATAGCAAGTTCAAGTTGATTCAACTTAGTTTAACTCTATTATATGCAAGTATAATTTAACTCTGCCATATAATAAGTCTAAGTTATTGGTCATGTTTTAATCAGAAACATCACCAACTTAGTTCGACTCTATTATATGTAAGTATAATTCAACTTTGCCATATAATAAGTCTAAGTTATTCGTCATGTTTCGCTCAGAAACATCGCCAACTTAGTTCAACTCTATTATATGCAAGTAGAAACTCTGCCATATAATAAGTCTAAGTTATTCGTCATGTTTCAATCAGAAACATCGTCAACTTAGTTCAACTCTATTATATGCAAGTAGAAACTCTGTCATATAATAAGTCTAAGTTATTCGTCATGTTTCAATCAAAAACATCGCCAACTTAGTTCAACTCTATTATATGCAAGTAGAAACTCTGTCATATAATAAGTCTAAGTTATTCGTCATGTTTCAATCAAAAACATCGCCAACTTAGTTCAACTCTATTATATGCAAGTAGAAACTCTGTCATATAATAAGTCTAAGTTATTCGTCATGTTTCAATCAGAAACATCACCAACTTAGTTCAACTCTATTATATGCAAGTATAAACTCCGTCATATAATAAGTCTAAATTTTTTTTCATGTTTCAATCAGAAACATCGCCAACTTAGTTCAACTCTATTATATGCAAGTAGAAACTCTGCCATATAATAAGTCTAAGTTATTCGCCATGTTTCAATCAGAAACATCGTCAAGTGACTGGTTAGTTAGATTACACAAGTTTAAAAATCAAGCTAAAACTTTATTATTACTTCGGCTAATAACAAAAAACTTAAAAAACAAGAAAATCTAATGATAGAAAAACTTCAAATTGCAAGTATTCCAAGGTCTTGGCAACTCTTTGCCTTCACTGTCTTCAAGCCGATATGCCCCATTACCCAGGATCGAGATAATTCTGTAGGGTCCTTCCCAATTTGGGCCAAGCTTGCCCTCTCTAGGATCCTTCTTGTTGCCGACGACCTTTCTTAAGATGAGGTCACCAATTTGGAACTCTCGTGGATTGACCTTCTTATTATAAGCCCTGGCAAGCCGCTACTGGTATGTCCCCAACTGAATTGATGCTTTCTCCTTTCTTTCTTCTAGCAGATCCAGATCTCGGGCCAAGAATGCCTCATTGGTTCCATTTTACACTCCCTGGGTTTTGATCCCTGGGATGCCAACCTCTAGTAGATTGACTGCTTTTGTGCCATAAGTCATGGCAAATGGGGACTCCCCAGTTGATCTTCTTGGCGTAGTCCGATATGTCCAGAGTACATTGGGCAACTTTTCCACCCACTTTCCCTTTGCTACTTCCAGCCTTTTCTTGATCCCATCCAAGATAACCTTATTGGAGGGTTCTGCTTGACCATTACTCTGAGGAAAGATTGGTGTAGAGTAATAGTTCTTGATTTTGTACTTTGCACAGAAGCTCTTGATTAGCTTACTGTCAAACTGTGTACCATTGTCTGCTATTATTGCCCTTAGGATCCCAAACCTGGTGATGATGTTCTTCCATATGAAGTTCTTCACATCAACGTCCTGAATTTTTGCAAGGGATTCAGTTTCTACCCACTTGGTGAAATAATCTGTTGCCACTAGCAAGTACTTCCTTTGTCTAGTTGCTTGAGGCAATTGTCCAACAAGATCCATGCCCATTGGACAAAATGGCTAAAGGCTAGACACTGGGTTCAAGTCCGCTGCTGGTTGATGTATCAAATGTGCAAACCTCTGGCACTTCTCGCACTTCTCACACTTCTTGACATAAGCTTCAGCATCTTTCTGCATGTAGGGCCACTAGTACCCCTGAGTAATGGTCTTATGAGCAAGTGACCTGCCCCTAGCATGGCTTCCACATACTTCTTCATGTATCTCACACAGAAAGTCTTCAACCTGTGCATGATGCATACACCTCAGAAGGGGTCTAATAAAAGATCTTCTGTAAAGATGTTCTTCTACTGTCAAACTGAACCTTGCCAACTTCAGTCTGATCTTATGCGCCTCTTTATGATCATCTGACAGTATCCCATCTCTAAGGAATACTATTATTGCATCCATCCAACTTGGTCCCATTTCCACACACATTGCTTCACGCTCTGCATTTAGTGGTTCTATGCTTGGACCTGACAAGTAGTCAACCATTATCGTCCTTGCCTTTCCAGGCTTCATTGCACTAGCCAGGTTGGCCAGAGCATCAACATGGCTGTTGTCATCTTGGCTAACCTGCTGTAGTCGGCAATTTTGAAATAAAGCTACCAGTCTGCCCACCTTCTTTACATAGGCCGACATCCTTTCATCTCGGGCTGCATATTCGCCTATTTCCTAGTTGACTATAAGCTGGGAGTCACAGAAGACTATTACCTTGTCAGCTTCCATTGCTACTGTCAGCTTTAATCCTGCGATCAGTGCTTCATACTCTGCCTCATTGTTTGAGGCCTTAAACCCCAAACAAATGGATTGTTTTAGTATCTGCCTACCTGGCGATACTAGTACTACTCTTATCCCTACTCCTTGTCGGTTTGAACTCCCATCAACAAACAACCGGAAGGAGTCGCCGATGTAAATGTTGCAGGGCCTGAGTTTCTCTTCTTCCCTTTGCTCTACTATCCCCAGCTAGGTTTCTCCTGGTTCACTTGGACGTTGTATACGTCGGCTCAACGGAGCCCGATGTATGATGGCGTCTGGTGTGAACTCGGTCACGAAGTCGACCAAGACTTGACCTTTGATTGCTGTTCTGGGTCTGAATTTCAGGTCATATTGGCCCAAGGCTACTGCCTATCTGGCTATTCTGCCTATCAGATCCCCCTGCTGCAACAGGGACCTCAGAGGATGTTCAGTTAACACCACAAGTTTGTAGGCTTGGAAGTAATGATTCAGCTTCTTGCAAGCCATTACTAAAGCCAGTGTTAGCTTTTCCAAGGAAAAGTATCTGGTCTCAGCATCTGCTAGGGTTTTACTTACGTAATAAACTGCCCTTTGCTCTCTATTTTCTTCTCTGACTACTACTACACTCACTGCATGCTTTGAAACTGCCAAGTATAAGAACTGCTCCTCTCCAGGTACTGGATTTGAGAGAACTGGAGCTGTGGTCAAATACTTCTTTAAGTCGGCCAAGGCGACTTCGCACTTTTCTGTCCATAAGAAGTCTGTGACTTTCTTCACTAAGCTGAACAAAGGTTACACTTGTCAAAACTTCTGCTTATAAATCTATTCAAGGCTGCAGTCCTTTCAGTCAACATCTGCACTTGTTTTGCCGATGTTGGGCTCTTCAATTCTAAGATGGCCTTAATCTGATCTAGGCTAGCCTCAATGTCCCTTCTAGTAACCAAATATCTTAAGAACTCACCAGACCTAACTCCAAATGCACACTTCGATGCATTGAGTTGGAGCTGATATGTTCTGAGGATGTCAAAAACTACCTTTAAGTCTTCTAGATGATCCTTAGGCTCCTTGGTTTTCATGACCATGTTATCTATGTGTACCTCTACTGTTTTTCCAATTAGATGTCTGAACATCTTGGTTACCAATCTCTAGTAAGTTGCTCCTCCATTTTTCAACCCGAAAGGCATCACTTTGTAGCAATACAGCCTTTTTAGGGTGATAAATGCAGTTTTCTCCTCATCTGGGAGGTACATGGCTATCTGATGGTACCCCTTGTACGCATCTAGGAAGCTCATCCTTCCATGCCCTGAAGTGACATCTACCAATTGGTCAATTTTGGGTAATTGAAAACTGTCTTTGGGACAAGCCTTGTTCAGGTTGGTGAAGTCCACACAGACCCTCCACTTCCTATTCTTTTTCTTCACGACGACCGTGTTTGATAGCCATGTTAGGTAGTTTATCTCTCGAATGGCTCTGGCCTCCAGAAGTTTGCCCACTTCCTCTTCTATTGCCTCAACATACATCAACATCGGCCACCTTGCTCGCTGGATTACAGGTTTGGCTGACCAGTCCACATTTAGTCTATGGCGAGTGACCTCGGGGTCTATGCCAGGCATCTCGTATGGTGTCCAGGAAAACACCTCAATGTTTGCTCTCAGGAACGTCTCTAGCTCTTTTTCCTCTTCCTCGGCCAAGCTCGAGCCGAGAAGGAAGAAGCGTTCTTCATCCCCTTGCTAGACAAGGATTTTCTTCAGGGCTTCTTCACTCTTCTCGGCTGGATTTTTGCCGACGTCCTCCAAGACTCCCACGTCCTCATCCTCAATCTCTGCTGTTTCTGCTTCTCATATGTTGCAGGTAGATTTCATTGCTGCCATAGAGCAATTCTTTGCCTGCACCTGATCCCCTCTGACCTTCTCTATTCCATGCTCTGTTGGGAACCGTAATAACTGATATAATATTGAGGGAACAACCCCCATTGCATGCATCCATGGCCTTCCCAGGATAGCATTGTAAGGGGAGGGGGTGTTGATTATGGTGAACTCTGTTTTTATCTTCTTGGTGCCAGCTTGCACCTCCAAACTTACCACTCCCAAGGGCCACGTTGGCATGCTGTTGAACCCAACCATTGGGCCATTGAACTACTCCAGATCATCTTGGTAAAGGCCAAGCTCCTTGTAACACCTGACATACTTGATGTCACAAGAGCTGTCCTGGTTAACTAAGATGCGCTTCACTTAGCACTCTCCAATCTTGAGGGATATTACCAAGGCATCGTTGTGTGGATGCTGCACCATCTCTAGGTCGTCTTCAGTAAAAGACACCACTGGTCCCTGGCATTCGTCTACCCTAGGTCTTTTCTGACGGACCTGGTACACATGTTGTAAATGCTTTACTTTCTGAGTCTCCCCACGTATTTTGTTCTTATTGACCTTCAAATGAATCACATTAATCACTCGAGGTTCGCCTGCCTGTAGTTGCGGTGCTGGGGGTGGCGGTGCTGCCAGTGCTTGGGGCAATCTTGCCTGCTCTTCCCTTGTCCTGGCCTTGTCTACTAGGTCCCTTAAATGGCCATGTCTTACCAGGTCCTCTAGATGTGCCTTCAGGGCTCTGCATCTCCTGAGTCAGATGTCTATCTTCATTGTGGTAAGCACAGTGCTTGCCAAGGCTTTTTTCTATAAATTCGTCTGGTACCCTTGCTGGTGCTCTGTAATAAGGTTGATTTCGGATTTTCTCCAAGACTTTATAAACCAGGATTTAGAATACGGTTGTGACTGCCTGTGCAGCCCTTAATCCTATCTCTTGCTTATTGTATCCACCATCACCTCGGCCTCGCTTCGACGAGCCACTTTTCTTCTCTTGTTTCGGCGCCTTTGTCCCCGGCGTGTCCTTCTCGGCGTGTCCTCCTTACCAAGTCTTCTAGATGTGCCTTCAGGGCTCTGCACCCTTGAGTCAGATGTTCAGCTTCATTGTGGTAAGCACAGTTCTTGCCAAAACTTCTTTCCATAAATTCCCCTGGTACCCTTGCTGGTGCTCTGTAATAGGGTTGATTTCAGATTTTCTCCAAGACTTTATAAACCAGGATTCAGAATACGGTTGTGACTGCCTCTGCAGCCCTTAATCCTGTCTCTTGCTTATTGTATCCACCATCACCTCGACCTCGCTTCGGTGAGCCGCTTTTCTTCTCTTGTTTCGGCGCCTTTGTCCCTTGCGTGTCCTCCTCGGCCCTGGCATACTTTTCTATCCTGGTCATAAGTTCGTCTATGCTTTTTGGCAATGTCTTTGCCAGTGATTTTCGAAGTACGCAATCATCTTTCAGGCCATTCTTAAACGACGTGACCGCCACCTCTTGGTTGCATCTTGGTGTTCGGTTGAATATCTCATAATACCTTTTGGCATAGGCCCTAAGGCTTTCATCCTCGCCAATTCTCAAAGCCATCAGGGCGTCCATCCTCAATGGTTGTAGTTTGTTTGTCCTGAACCTGGCCACAAACATCTCAGCCAGGCCTTCCCAACTTTTCACAGTTCCTTTCGACAACTTGTGATGCGATCTCTCTATAGGATGAGGGGAACACCTTGTAGAGCAACGGTTCATTCCCGGTGTATAATGCCATTGAGTTCAGGTACAAGCCGACGTGAAAGTTAGGGTTCGACTTATCGTCGTATATCTGGAACCTTGACATATGAAACCTTTTTGAGGCCTCAAATTTGTCCAACTCCACCAAGAACGACGTTCTCAGCTTGACCGGAGAGGTTACCTCGGCATCTTGTTGCTTCCTCTGCAGGTAATCCCTCAGATCCTCCTTGGTCCGTCCAAGAGCTCGGCTATCAACAGATTTCAGCCTTTTTAGTGCGCTACTCTCAGTATCATTATGAGTTCCCTTGGACTTCCCTCCATTGGTTGTGTCGAAACAGAGTTCCTTCCCTTGAACATCCAAATGTTCTTTGGTGCAGGCTTTTTTGGTTCGACGTGTTTTCTGGGATTCTCTTCTCGTTGATTTCCCATGCCCGACCTCCCGTGAAGGCCGGTGAGAATATTCCTTAGTCTTATCATGTTGAGGGGTTGCAGGAACTGTTTTCTGCCCACCTTTTCGGGCATCTTTTTTGGCCGCTGAAATCGGCGTATCTTGTAACGGGAATGGTGGTTGCATGACATTGTTCTGTATCATGAAATTGATGACCGTTTGTAGGTCCGCCAATTTGTTCGCCATTCCCTTCATCTCGTTGTCCCTCCGTAGGCATCTATCTTTCCATACTTGGAGGTCGTCCTCGTTATAATACTCGCTTTGGTATGATTTCTTTGGTACGTCGCCCTCCTGGCCGACGTCTTTCTTTTCGGGATTCTGATCCCGAGTTTTCTCGTTGCAATTATCTTCCTCTGCGTTAGGATCAATATGTTTCCCACTCCCAGTAGGAGTGTCGTCCCCAACCTTCTCTTTCTGTCCGTTATTGGCTATCTATTCTCCTTTCTTTCCCACAGACGGCGCCAAATTGTGTGTGCTGTTTTCTGACCACATTGCCAAACAGGTACTCAGCTGGAGAACACTGGCAGAATAGACTGTGCCCGAATGACCTGTAACAGAAAGAAAAAGACTCCAGCGGTGGTTCGTCCACCCGGGGGCACTTCGACGATCAAGTCAGTTATCTCTCAAAGATAGAAAAAATACTTAACTCACTATTCATGATGCAAAAAGCGTACCTTAGACCCATGAGAGTGCCTCTCTTTTATAGTCAACACTGACCTAATTCTAATAGAAGCCTAACTCCAATGGATTCTGTCTCAATGCTAATCCTGGACTCCCAGTTAGATTAGGATAAACTCTCTAAGAGTCTTATTTTTATCCAAATTGAAGTCTTCGCCAATTCTAAAACTCTTGTCTCTTATCCGCTTATCCTAGATTCCGGTATCTTCGCAGATAACCTCGACCTAGACGAGATTATCTCAGCATCATGACCAAGACACATGGCACCTCGGCTGACACTTTGGTGCCACCTCGGTCACGTGTTGTCATTTAAAAATTATGTCCCCACACTACGCATGTAAATTTGGGAAGTGATTTTTTTTTTTTTTTTAGCTAATATATGAAATGAAAAAGAATTGAAGATTATATTTGGTTTGGTATTCATAAAAGTTTTCCAATTTTTTTTTTTCAAAAAATAGAAGCTAGTTTGATAAGAATAAACTTTAAAAAATAATTTTAAATCTTTAAAATTTATTTCTACTTACCAAAAGGATAAATTTATATGAAAATGATCAATATTTTTTTTAGTATTATCACTAATTCTGACTAAATTGTTCACAGTGAGAAAGTGGTGACTATATGAAAAGAATCAAAAACACCAATCTCATCGAAGGCCTTTATTGTGAAAGCAACTTTTTAATTCTGGATTCTTCTACAACTGGGAAATGCATGGCTCATGTCTCCTCCGCTGTCTCCATAGATGGACAATCTTGAAAGAGACTACTCACTTTCTTGTAATTAATTACACATAAATAATTATGTAATAAAATTAAGCAATTAGTGTGGTTTGGGATAGGCCAAACCAAACCTATAAGTTTTGGTGGTTGATGTGAAGTGTGTGGGTTGGACCAAATCCCTAATCCTAACATGGAATGGATTATATGATAAGTGTGAGAGCCCCACTTGAACAATATGTGAAGTTTCAACTTCCTTTAAATTGTCAACTTGCTTATCCATTGCTTGTTCCAATCTTTCTCATTTCATGCAAAACTTGAATTTTCACCACAAATATAAAAAATGTAAGATTAGATTTCAATATTTGCCTTTTGTCATCGCTTACTGGTTGGGCATCTTCACTTATAGTTGGGTTTTATTCTCGGTCCCTACTCTTCTTTTTTTTTGGAGATTGAATGTTTCCAAATAAGTCATATATTTTTCAATTTTTTTAATTTTAGTGATTTTTTTAAATTATATTACAAATTTTACTTTTTTGATCTGTTTGGTATAGAAGAATCTAAAAAGTAAAAAAATAAATAAAAATAAAAGCCAAAATAAACACACACAAAAAAAAAAAGTTTACTATTTTTGCCTTTTTTTTATTGTTTTAAAAAATATATTTTTTTGGTTCATCTTGTCGAATAAAATCTAGAAATCTAAACTTTTTTGAATTTTTTTTTTATTTTAAAATTCACTAAAAATCAAAATAAGCCAACAACAAAGTAAACTCCAAAAACACACACTGAGGTTAAATTTTAAATTTATACAGGGATTTGTAGAAAGAACAGAAATGAGTAAAGAAAACTGAATAGAAATAAATAAATAAATATTTTATTTTTTACTTTTTGTAACAAATCATCCACAAATTCAAAGTTTCAACACAATCTTAAAACTATGTACTATAATACTAATATTCTTTCCGTATTACATTTTAAAAATACTAACTTTTTAAAATTATCCTTTGATAGTATAGTTATTTCACTTCAAAAATATTACTAATGAATTATAAATAAAAAAAAGACAAATAAAAATTCATGTTATTTTAGTGCTTAATTTTTAAAAAGAAACTAATACTTTGAGATGATAATAATAATAATAATAATAATAATAATAATAATAATAATGTAGATTGGGTGCTATTATGGTAGGGTTGCACACCATATACAACCAACATAAAAGGTGTAAGTAGAAGGTATAAATATAAAATAAAACAATAAACAGAAAGGCGTAAGTGTAAGGTGTAAGTTACACACTTAAGAAAAATCATTATTTTTATGTATGTCTTGTATGAACCAGATTTCCAGTAGAAAAATGAGTTCAAGGTCTGAATTAATTTCATGGTGTGTGCATGTTCCTTCAACTTCAGACTAGTCATATCAATATGACACTGAGTCGTTTTGGCAACTTGTTAAAAAAATAAGTTTTTTGATTTTTTAATTTTTTAATTTTTTTTACATAAAAAAGTTATTAAAAAGTCAAAAAATTAATTTTTTATCAACTTCTTAAAACAACACCTAGTGTGTGATACAATTAATCTATATATTACATTAATTAATTGATTATATCTTCACTTTCAATTGATTTCTACCTTGTTTTATTATACAACCCATATTATCAAGCCGATTAAGGAAAATGTCTCGTAACTCAAATTTTGTGGCTTAAAAGTGGTTCAAATGGCCAAAACGACGTCGTTTTAGCCATTTTTATGTTGTTCTGTACTCAAAACGACGTCGTTTTGGCTATTTGAGCCACTTTTAAGCCACAAAATTTGAGCTACGCAGCATTGTCGGCCAATTAAACTCATCAAAAAGTAAAAAGTTTGAAAATTAAAATTCATATAGTGACTAGAAAGTTCAAAATGCTTTTCAAAATTTGACCATTTCTTTATGTTTTTAGACAAGATGTCTATGTGTCCAATTTTCATAAAATAGGCACACAGTAGATAATTTCTTTATAAAATAATTTTGGCCATACATTTCGCATGGTAGGACTCATAATAAATATAAAATTTGACTCATATTATTCCACTTAAATTTGAAAAATTATTTAATACTTCCGGAATATTACGCGACTATACTTCAAGTCAATTACTAATTAATTAGTCATGTATTGTTTCCTATCCCCATCATAAATTGTGTGTGATGCCCCAAAAAATCAGAAACATCAGATAATATACTAATTATTAAATACAGGGTTTATCTAAGGTTACAAGAGTAGGAAACGTCACTAATGAATCTTTTGGCTAATAACCAAGCAAGATCCTAGGAAGTCGGAGGAGTCAAAACAGCCTCCCTTCTAAGTCCAACCATCTTAGATAGCAAAACTAACTTTTTGATAGATCTTGACAGGGTATTAACACAAAGCCTACGTGAGTTGACGGAGTATAAGGATATGTTACAAATGTTATATATATACAAATTACAAATCATGTCTTAAATACAACATGAGATCTATCACTTACAATTTCAAAACACGTTTACAAACTAGTTTCTAATCCTCTTAGGGTAGCCGTACGTCCTCAAATGCTTCAGCTTTGCCTTCGACCGGCCTAATAGTCTTCAATGCCCACTAAACGCACACATACCCCTTCCTTTTTTCCTAATCCAATATACCATCACATTTATAGTAAACAAGTAGTGAAACATGATATTCAAGTCAATAACAGCAATTTCAATAATAAAGAAAAAGAACATATCATTCAGATAGATAACAAGGTTATAATGTTAATAGTTAGTATTCTAGAAATCCTCTAAAGAGATTTCATTCTCGTAACCACAAGAATTGGACACCAGACTATTCGGAACTCCCCTTTTTACTGCTTTGTTGCAGAACTAACCTCGGATGCCTACCAACGGTTATATATCGCGTAGCGCCAACCGCAGGGCCTCAAAAGGGACAGCGAAAAGAAAAAAGGTTTTATCTCTTGAATCCAACCTTATCCTTTTAAAAAAAGTTTATCCTCCTGAATGTCCCATCTGAGCCCAACCTTATCTCACCAATCAAACCATCGCAAAGAGTCCGAATACGTCCGTTCCATTCTAGGGTTTACGCGACAACCGCTTGCACAAGACTTATCCTTCAATTAAGGAGCACATCCTATCAATCTATACATAACACATTATCATCTCTTCAATATTCAAGTGATCAAAAACCCATTAGCCGCCTCGTTAAGTTTTCCGTTTGGATTAATGTTTTAAGTCAAGTTAGAACAAACTCAACAAGATAGTAATATCCACATAAGCATAAGCATCACTAAATGAAGAAGATAAGGAACATAACCATAACACATGCAATATCATTCCAAGACATGATTATCAACTAATAAGCATATTCATGAACACAAGAGTGTAAAACACCCATGCAAAAACTAAATTTCCAAATTTATCAGCATATAAAGATTAAAATCAAAAGGGCTATTTCAGATTTTTTTTTCCGAACTCGGCCTTCCTATGGTTCGTAGAGAATTTAATCTAGTTTTCAGAACATGTTTCGGAAATGTGATAGCTTTTCTAGATTTTTAGTTATTTAAGAAATGTTCCAGCGCTGTCCCGATTCATCGACCGTTATGAAAATTGGAGTTTCTCACAAATCTCTCACTCGTTTTCAATGAAACCAATTTTAGTTGAAAATAACTCCTTAAGGAAGATTTCGACATAAAATGGAGGTCTAGAATATTTTTCTAGAAATTTCGAAAGTTGGATGAGAAACAAATTTTTCTGGCACAGTTCTTGAAAATAGAAATTTGGTGAGAAAAGAGGTCAACTAGGGGAAATTTTCCACTTATCTTTGTGATGAAAACTTGCTAAATAATATGTATTAAACTCATAAATTTAAGGTGAAGGTGTATCATTTGGAAATTTTGAGAGTTTGATTTGGAAAAATGTAGTCTTATACCGATTAAGAGAAATACAAAAATGGTGGAATCAAAACTCAACTCCTTTCATTTTTAACATGAGAATACCATCAAAACATATCTGACAATACCATTTAAAATTTCTAATAGCATGTATTTGTAAAAAGAAAATGAAAGAGAGAGTTGTGTTGTGGTTTACTCAAATGCTTATGGAACTAGTTTTGCAAGACTTGCTCTCTTTCCCTTCTTTCTCTATGACATGTGGGTGTGTGGGTGTGGTGTTTGATGTTCAAATAGATGGAGAATGGTGGTGTATTTATAGGAAAAATGGTATGAATTGTCTAAAATGTCCTTTGGTTGAAATGTAATGTAATTGAGTTGTATTTAGTTCAAATAAAATGGAGTAGTGGATAATTAGGACCTTAATTATGTATTTAATTATGATCTAGTCAGGCTTAAGTCTAATTTAATCGATTCTAGTTACAAGTACACACATATATATAGCAAATCTTTATAGGTACCAAAGTCATTATTGCTCCAAGATTTCAAGAGATTTGTTTGTACTAAAATACAATGATTATAGCCTAGAAGGTATGATGGCTAGCCATGTGATGGTCAATTGATGGACTTGTTATATATATATATATATATATATTGTACAAATCTGGAAAATTGTAAAATATAATGTTAAAAAAGATTTTAGGGTATAAGTGTATATATAAATATATAATGGTACCTGTTTGGAGTCAATTTGTGATTTAATAAAAATGTGAGGATTTGGGCTCAATTAAAGTATCTATTTCAAGTGTAGAGTTAATAAATTAGTGTTAAGAAAAATAATTCGGTTTGTATTACCTTGTTTTAAATTTAAAGGTAAATAACTGAACGAAGATTATGAAAATCGGAAGTTAAGATTTAGAACGATTAATCTAAAATTTGAGAGTTAAATAATTAATATTAGAGTGTTAGAAATGATTTCTAAGCTACCAGGGTCGATTAGGGTTTGTATGGGTTCGTCCGTGATATGTTTTCGGTTCTAGGGTTTAATTTGCGAACAATCAACGAATTAAGGACTTTGTTATAATAACTCAAAATTTAGGAACCTAATAAGGTTTACAAAAGTTAGGGGTCTCACATTGTGGGCATTTACACCTCTCCACTAATCAAAATCTTATGAAGTATTACGTATTCATGTTATGAGAATACTGAATAATCACCCCTTACATTTTACGTGATTGATTCTGTAATCTATAAACTTATTGAAGTCATAATAACTATCTATGTATTTGGCTCGGAATAATGTTAGGAATATTTATTATAGGGAAAACTAGTGCTCAGTGGGATTTTTATAAATTAATTACTAATTGATGAAAAAAATTATCATTTCACAATTTAGTTCTTATAAAATTTATCATTAATTTATACATATTTTTTTTAAGTATACTGATATGGAATTTCCCTTTATTATAAACTTGCCCTAATTTGTAAACCAGACACAAAAGATTGGTGGGTCTTGCCTAAATTTTGCTAGTAACAAAGAAAATAATTTTAAACATTCGACCAAACATCAACTTTGTTAACAATAAATTTATGCCTATTTTGAGAATATGAATTTTTAGTTAAAAAATCAATATAAAAAGTTAATTCATTTATTCTATTTTTTTACATATTTTTTTATAAAAATAAAAAATTATTAAAAAAATCAATTCTTAAAAAAGACCTTATTCTAAAAAAAATAAAAAAATAAAAAAATTAATTTGTAATTTCCATACCAGCCCTAAATGTTATTCATGGGCTTGCAAATCTTAAAAAAATAAATTAATTAAAGGAAAATGATTGGTGGCCCTAAAAATGTTGCTCCTAATATCCCTAATTTCTAATTTTAGAAACTGTTTTCTTTTTTTCTTTTTTTTTTTTTTTTTTTTTACCTGAAATGAAATTTCGGGGCATTCGGACCACCCCATTTCGAGCCCTCAGTCACCGCCGTTAATTAAAATACTAATTTTAGCAGAGATAGGATTGGCACCTGCACAAGTTTCATATGCTTTAAACTATGTCAGAATTTTCCTTTCAACCCCACCCACCACCAACAGAGAGTCTACTACTACTATTTTAATCCATATTCAAGGCCTCCTCCAAAAAATAATAATAAAATCATTCTCTAATGAGATGCAGACCCTCCTTTTCATTGTACTTTCATAGCTTATACATATTTAAATATATTATTATAAAGTAAAGGGTTAGACTTTTACCTTATTTGTTTCCCCTCAAAGAATCTAAAACCCCTAATTTGGGTTAGCTTCATCTTCTCTCTCATCCAAAAACACCACCCATAATCCATTTTTGGCAAATGAGGCTTCTCTTCTCTTGTCCTATTATTAATTTTACTTTATCAAAAACAATAGTAGTAAGGTAACTGTTACAAAAAAATTTAAAAAAATGTCTTTATTTGTATTTTGACATATTAATTAATATATTAATATATATTATGATATTATTATTTTAAAATTTTAATCTCACTTATTATATAAATTATAAAAATATATAATTTTTAAAATTATGTCACATTATTAATAGGCTAATTAGTATATTGGGATGATTTAAAAAGTTAATTAAAAATTAATTTTTTAATAAATAAAATATGTAAAAATAATATAACTCAAAATGAATTAAAAATTATAAGTGAGCTTTTAACTAAGCTTGCCAAACGACTCCATTGTGTCTCACTGGTTCAGAATTCGCCACGTGGCAGCTTCTCAACCATTCATCTCAAAACAACTGTGTAAAGCTCAGAGCTTCTGCTCGTCCGTGGTATCGGGACGCATCGCTGATAGCACTCAGTCGGCTACTCTCTCTCTCTTCTCTCTCTTCATTCATTTGGGTTGTTCTTGGTTTTGCTCCACTTTTAACTACTGTTTGAGTAGTGAAGGAATATTAAGCGAGAAGGGTCTGATTAATCAAATAGAGAGCAAATTCTATGGATTCAATGGATAAAAGGTGTGTGGGTCTCCTTTAAACACGCTTATCTTTAATGGGTATCACTTTTTTTGGATTACTTTGGTGCTTTTCTTGTGATTTTCTTCTGGTTGGTTCTCGAGAAAATGTGGGAAAGGGAAGGAAAATAATATTCAGAGTCCTGGATTTTGCTTAGTTGAGTCTATTCTGCTTTAATTATACGTGGATCATTTATTTCATTTTCTCGGAAATTGTGCTTGAAGATTTGGTTTTTTTATTGTAATTGATCTTTTTTAGTTGGAAGCGATCCTAGTATTTCTTGCAGAAGTATATCCAATATTATGTGGAAATAATGATGAGAAAATAATTTTAGAAAGAGAGACAGAAGATGAATGTTTTAAATGTATTGGACTATACTTGTTTCTATATTAAGAACACATAACCCCAACTTCAGAGCTTACAGTTTAGTATTGAGATTTTTATTCACTTTGATGAGATGGATCCATAAGTTATTCGGACGATTGCTCGAATATGGTGCCCTTTTACCTTTAAATCTTCACTAGTTGGATTCAGATAAATGGCAATCTGTTATCTGTATCAGTGTATCCAATCTGTATGAGTGTATTCAATTATATTGATTCAAATGTTGGTCTAATAATGTAATGCCCATTGAACACATACAAAATTACTGGCAGCCATGACTTGATCGGAATTTGGAAAACCATAATGTGAGAGAGAGAGAGAGAGATTGATCGATTGTGTATTTTGTTAATTAATAGACGCTTGTGGGACATCTATGGTCACACCTAGTGAGGGTTGCGACATACTGGTCGTCCCCTCCCACTTTTTTTTGGTTAAAGCAATATATATATATATATATATATAATTCCCGTACATCCATTGAACAAGCATATTTGATTGATCGATTCATACAAGTGCTCTTAAGGAATGATCTTTGGGATTTCTGGTTCATATTGGCTATATTATCAAGTAGTTCTTTGTAACGTGGGTGACCATGATTGAATTTTAGTTTGCAATGAAATCATCCTCATGAGACCAGGAAGGACAATAAACTTGTATAATTTGTTGCTACAGTAGGTTTTCTACTTTCGGGGATTGTATTACCTAATCTCACTTCTTCTTTTTTTGTTCTTTTTCTTTTTTATGCCTCAAGCTATTGGTAGTGCTAACTTGATTTTGATACAGTGCCTTTCCCTGACTGAACAATGTTTTAGCAATGAATCCTGTTGGTAATAATCTCTGTCTGTCTTGTATATCATCAATTAGATAAAGGCTTTTCTACTTCAAGTGAGAGGTAAGTTGAGTAATTTAGCTACATGTGTTCAACTTCGAGTTATAATTGTCCTTGTAGTCCTTTACTTGAATTAGCCAGTGTTAGTAGTGTGCACTGTTGTATTATTTGAACCATGCATATTTTGTAGTTTGTCATTTAATAACTTATAGAGCTTTCCGTTTAATTTGACTCGTAGAGCTTTCCCATTCATCCAAGTGGCTGTGTCTTTTTTAATTTTTCTTATCCTTTCTGTTAATCAATCAAGTCAAATGGAAATGATAACTGTTGATTCTCCAAATCATCTTCTTTCAGTAACCCCTCAATTAACTCTTGAAAAATTTCAAACATGCAATATATTTTGTCTTTGTTTTGCTCATCAATACACAATATATCTTGTTGATAGCTTTCTCCATTATAAAAGCCACCACATCATTTCATAACTTGCCCAAATGTTTTTTGAAGATGTGCAAAATAGCACATGAATGTTTTTGTTCTTCTTTTTAAAACTTTTCTTTATATAACAAACAGATTTCACTGGAAATATACTTACGTCTTACATGTAAGAAAATGATATCTATAGTTGCATATCTTAGCTTTTCCTGAATGTTTCTAAGATGACTTATAAGTTTCATTCCAAACTTGTCTCTGCATATCATATAGAAGATGGTCTATGACATACAACTGAACTCAAAAAGACAAGGGAGAAGGTGAAGGATGTGGATTGCAGTAGCACAAAAAGACGTAATGGCTGACAATTCGGATATTAAGCATCCATATAGATTGTTTGTTTTTGTGGAAATGGTTTGTCTATTATGCACCATAGCCTAAGATTGACCTGTTGATATGGCATTTCAGATTTGATGATGAATGTGGAGAATGACGACGTGGAATCAGAGACTGATTTGGGGCTTGCTCTTGCTTATTCCAATCCGTGCATTCCTACAAGATTGAGCAATTCAGGTGCAGGTGTAAATGCAGCTCCAAGGGTAGACTTGGCATTTGTGGCATCTGACCTCTTATCTGAATTAGTTTGGTCTCCCCACATCGGTTTGAGTCTCAAATGCACTGATTGCAGATTTGCTGAGAAAAAACAGTTGGTTTTGTGGGATGTTGAACCAAGCAATATGGTTCTTTCCCCACCACAAGACATCACATCCAGAGAGACTACTGATGAAAAGCCTAAAGACGAATTAAATTTGATTACATCTCAAATGGCACTCCATGTGAAGAGTGAAGTGGACGAGGGATCTAGTTTGGGTACATCTCCTAGAAGCATTGCAGACATAAAGCCTGTACTTGGATCAAGTCTTGGATACCATGCCGGTAGTGAGCTTCCTTAATTGGATGTTTACTTTCAAATTGATGATTATTTTCCATTCTTTGTATGTCTGTTATATGTTTGTTATTTTTTTTTCTTTTTTTCTTTTTCATTTTTTGGGTTAAATTTTTCTTTGCTCGAATGCTGAGAGACTATGTTTCACAGGTACTAGTGATAAAATGGAGGAAATGAACACTGCAGGAGGAGCATCAGTTGCACATACTAATATAGCTGAAATTAAAGAAAACAATGCAGGTGTGTGTTCCCAATGTTTGAACTTTCGTGTATACCTAAATCAAGTTATACAAGTTAGTTCCAGACTCCTTTAACTTGTATGTACTGAATAATAGAACTCCTAGCCTCGTTTGGCAACATCACTTTTTAGTCAAAAAATCACTAAAAAAATCAAAAAGCCAACAGTCTGTATCAAAAAGTCAAAAATTTCTTTTTTTCTCTACTTTTTGTACATCTTTTCATAAAAAACCAAAAAGTCATCGCAAATATACTAGTTTTTTTACATTATATTTTAGCCAAAAAGCCAAAAAATTACTAAAAAAAATATGATGTAACTTTTTGGCCTTGTTTTGCACATACTAATATAGCTGAAATCAAAGAAAACAATGCAGGTGTGTGTTCCCAATGTCTGAGCTTTCGTGTATGCTTAGAAATCAAGTTATACAAGTTGGTTCCAGACTCCTTTCGTGTATACTTAGGCCTCATTTGGGAATTGGCTTTTTAGTAACTTTTTTGGCTTTTTAGCTAAAATATGATATAAAAAAAAAAAAAAAAAAAACTAGTATGTTTGGGATGAAGACTTGGTTTTTTACAAAAAAGATGTGTAAAAAGTAGAGAATGAAATTTTTGACTTTTTGGTACAGGTTGTTGGCTTTTTGGTTTTTTTAGTAACTTTTTGGCTAAAACGTGATGTTAATTTATTTAGAACAAATATGAAGTGCTTCAAAGAGAGATGAATTTATCTTCTATAGATAAGCAATTGAATATCCATGAGCCATTCTGTTCTGCTTCGGGCAAGAAACATGGAAAAATGCTCATGCCATTTTTTTAGTTCTATTATCGTCCTTTCCTTGATGCGAAACTTTAGAATTTATCTCATGTTGAAGCAACTGGAGTTATCATTTCCTTAAAAAATGACATCTTATCTGAGTGTTGCACCTACTGCAGGTCGAGAAAATCAGAAGACAACAGATTTTCTATCACTCAGAACCAATGGGCGCGAACACAATGAAGTGATGATGGCCAATCCTAGTGATAGACTTGGTGATATTGCTAGTGACAGTCTGACTTTGGGCTTAGAAGTTGCTTTGACCTCTGAAGTTCATAGCATGAAACAGTGCAAGGGACTCAATAGTCCAGTGCAAAATATGACTTCCCCAAGTGGAAGACACAAAGCTCTTGCAATAGTTATTGAAGAAGATAGCAAAAATAAAATGAAGATGGATGGTTCTACCAGTGTGCTGCCTCTGGAAAAGCTGGAGTTCAGTGCCGAAAATGATTTACAGCTTTGGATTGGTGAAGATGATAAATCTGTTCCATCTGAAGCTTCTCCAACTAACAGCAGAACCCGTCTGTACAGAAGGAAGGGCAAAGCAAAGGCTTTGTCAGCTGGAGATGTTAATGAAAGAATGCCGAAAAACGATGAGGATGACAGCCACGAGAGTGTTGAAAGTTGTAACAGTGCCGGGTTATTTTCTATAGGGAAGAAGCGCTTTGCACAGCAATCGATTGTGGAGAGTAAAATGGTGAAAAACCAAATCCAAGAAAGTCCTGTTTCGACATCCTTTGTTGGACATGATAGCTCTTTCATGAATTGGATTTCAAACATGGTGAAAGGCTTAAACAAAACCAATCAAGATGATTCACCTTCTCTTGCTCTCACCCTGGCCCATCCTACTCATGATCAGAAAATCGTCACATTTAGCAGAAACCAAGATCCTGGGAGCAGAAATATGGGGTTCCAAACTATGTTTCAGTCTCTGTATTGTTCGAATTCAATGGAACAGAAAACGAAAAAATCGGATGGTAATTCTCTAATGGGAGGTTCTAAAGAACTTGTACTGGCTAACCAAATGTCTGGTGTCAATGTTTCTCCGATTGCTTGCCATGGTGTGAATGATAACTTTCGCAAACATTTTTCTCTATCAGATGAGAAGTTTAACCAGTCTACATCTGAAAATAGAGCAGGCCCGTCTGTCAAGCCCATGACTTCGCCTGCAAATATTGCTGCTGCACCAGAAATGCGCAAGACTAGTTCTTGTTCTTATCAGAATAAAACTTCAGATGATTTGGCATGTATTAATGTGAAGGATGGAAAAAACTCATCCAGCTCCTCTTTGGGTAAACGCAAATCTGACAGTGCAGAGAACAATGATTCCAACCCTCCACCCAAAGTGAAAGTGATTAATAATGTTGGTTACAGATGTGATCCTCTTGGAAGCTTGTGGATTACTCGATTTTGCGCAAAAACTCCTGTGCCTACGTTAAATTTAGACCATTGCAACCAGAATACAAGCGGAGCACTTGCATGTTCTAGTGATTACACAAAGCTTTTTTCTCATACTCGCAATCATGTTGATTTTCCCATTGACCAGAAAAGTTCAGAGGCCAAGGAGAACTCAACTGAAGAACATGTTGATGTCACAGGTAAAAAACTGCAAAGTTGTGCTCCCAGTAGCGAGGATTCCTTTGGTTTCAATACGATCCGTGGACATAATGATCAAAAGTCCATTTATAAATTGAATCCTATCCTACCTTCCCCGAAACAAAAGAATTCGGAGGCAATGGCCTCTGTGTTTGCAAGGAGATTGGATGCACTCAAACACATCTTACCGGTGGATGTTAAAGACAATACAACTCATACAATGACAACCTGTTTCTACTGTGGTAAAAGTGGCCACGATTTACGTGTTTGCTCTGAGATAACAGAAACTGAGCGGGAGAATCTTATTAGAAATATTAGTTCATCTGATGGAGCGGACGACTCTCCTTGTTTGTGCATTAAATGTTTTAAGCTAGATCATTGGGCTATTTCATGTCCCATGGCATCCATGACTAAGCAACATCAATCAGAATGTGATGCTGATTTGGGTATTCATTTCAGTGCTAGTAAAATGCAGCTTATGAAAGGCAATGAAAGATACCCCGGGATGCTGGAAACTAAACAAAGCCATTCTCAAATTGTTGCCATGCATACTAGTTGTGATGGGAAAAACTCTCGCGTTGCTATTGATAAGAATATAGCTTCATGTTCTGGGGATAATGTATTAGAAGAAAAGCGGATTACTTCTTTGTGCAATTTGGTTGATACAAAGTTTTCAGATATACCAAAGGGAGTGTTTGATGCTATAAGGATGCTTCGTTTGTCTCGTATGGATATTCTCAAGTGAGTAATACATATCCAGCCTAACGGCACATTTTTATATTTGTGATCCTTTGACTGGACTGATCATTCCATAAAGCATTTGTTGAACCAATCAGCAAAATTTGTGTAGTAGTCAAAACACCAACTAGCTGACCCCATGGGACTTAAGACTTGGTTTGGTTTGGTTAGTCAAAACACCAACCCTGTGGATTTAATTTTATCGACTCTTTTATGATTGCCTAGAAAAGAACTCAAATTTAAAAATAAATGAACTTTTGCAATTGTGAGCTTTAAACCTGTGATAAAGGAACACACACACACAAAAGATTCTAGCACTTTGCACCAAATGTGAGAGTGGGGGGTCTGGAACCCACACATGTATCCTCTCTCACATTCAGTGCAAGTATAAGTGTTGGAGAGAGTAGCACAACTGATACAAAAAATATTCGTAACTCATTGCAAGATGCACTTGACAGGGCAGTTCTTTTAGTTGGTGGCTCTTACGTACTTGCTGGTTTAGATTGTAATTAATTGCTCACGATTCTGTTTCCATTTTATTTATCTGTAATTGATCCACTATCAGATGGATGAATTCCAATACTTCACTATTGGATCTCAATGGTTTTTTCCTACGCTTGCGGCTTGGGAAGTGGGAAGAAGGTTTAGGAGGAACAGGCTACTATGTGGCTTGCATAACCGGTATGGCTTAACACAACGATTTTGTGCTTGTTATGTAAGAATTTTTTATATTTTTTTCATTTTTTCTGAACATAATGACATAATTTCTTATGAATGAGGGATCAAATTTGTTGTGTTTCGTTAATGGCCAAAGTTAAATTCTGCCTCATTTACATTATTCCTTATTTTGTTGTTTTTTGGAATTAACAGGGGAACAAAGAGAAAACCCACCACAAGGTTCCAAAAAAGCTATCTCTGTAAAAGTTGGAGGTATAAGATGCTTGGTTGAAAGTCAATATATCTCCAATCAAGATTTTCATGAGGTCAGTTTATATTTTAAATGGCTTAAGTTCTTTGAGCAGTTGGTTGTTAACTTGATATACGAGAACGTTGAATCGTTAGCTAACATTTATAATGCCCACCTCCACAGGCCAAAATATTTTGAGTCACAAATTTTCCTACTCTATTTTGTACTAATATGTACGTACCTTCGCGGTTCGCGTTTAACAGGATGAGCTTATGGCATGGTGGTGCGCAATGATGAGAAGTGGTGGGAAGATCCCGACTGAAGATTATTTGAAATCAAAATTCGAAGAGAGAAAAAGGTTTGGCTTTTAGAAGCTAAGCTATATGCATTTTGTTTTTCAATCTCATGCTTCACTAAGCAACAATAGGTTTTGAGTTCTAGCTTGCATAAATGCAAATTAAGAATCTTGCAAGAAAGAGCTCTTGTATAGTTGATTTATCTGCTGTTTGCTATATAGTTCAGTAATTATTTTTTCACATAATGATACACATTTTCGGCCAAGCGTTCTGGTGATGCTGTTCATGCGAAGGTGCACCGCAGCGTATGTAATTCTAGATATTCATCCATTTACATTAGCGCATTTTGCAACGGGTTCTGTTTAATGAGAAAAATATCCCGAAAAGTACTCAATATTTGAAGTGTGTGGATGAAAATTATTTTGGGTGGCCGACGTGCATGAACCACACATTTCAAATTTCAAGCACTTTTTATTTTTTATTTTTTATTTTTACGTAACGTGTGTTCTGTTTAATCACTGAAAGTATTTTATGTTGAAAATACAAACTAGTGGTTAAAAAATCATCATATATGATTTTGTTATGTAGATGATCTTGCCAACTAGTAAGGGATTTTATTACTAAATTTCTTTTTCCTTTTTTTTTTCAACCTTATTATGGTTAAAATAATAGAAAATTAGAACGTGTAGCTTGTATTTGATTTAAGAAACTAACAAAGATTCTCTCTGTTGCCCCTGTTTATGTGAAGGCACAAAATATGGGAAAGTGAATATAACAAAAAAAAATCTCAATTTTCACTTAAAGTAATATTAGAAATTCACATTTTAGACCCACAAATTCATCTACAACGATGTGGCAAGGAAGATAGACTTTTTTATCATTAGATGTGTAACTAATTAAAAGTTGACATTTATCATACTACCTCAATGTGAGTTAAATTGTAAGAGCCTTTTGTGAGTCTCAAATATTTTCATTTCATTTCATTTATTCCTCTCCACCATTTTTGGATCATTATTCCACCAACTTTTTGTATTTTAATTTATGAAAACATAACAAGAACATCACATGTGGTGGTACATTATTTTATTTTATTTATTTATTTTTGAGCAGAATAAAATCATTACTATATTAATAAGAACTAGCAGAACATACAGATCGTACCAAATCATGGGGTAGTAGCTTGACAACCGCTCTAGAAGTCTTATAGAGACAAACATAATCAAAACATTTTATGAAGTTAGTAAAATCATTAATAGTGGATTCGAGTTACCAATCCGGTGCCACCTTCTTATGTTGTGTTTGATTGGGGGATTTGGGGAGGGATTTAGAAAGGAAAAGGGAAAATGTGTGTGAAACTAGGTGAAATATAGGCATGTTTTATTCACATTTCACCTACCTTTTCCATTTTCCTTTCCAAATCCCTTTCTAAATCCCCTAACCAAACACAACATTAAGCAAATTGATCAAAACCACCACAAAAGTCTATACCCGAGATTCAAACAAATCAGTGAGATGGTTACTTAACAAAATAATGAGTGCCATTTAAATCATTGTTGTGGGTAATGGAATTTTGAAATGGGTTGACACCATGATGAGATGAGATGATGCAATCTGGATAATTTCATCATAAAGATGAATTGTTTGACCAAATAGATGAAGCTTGATCATCAAATATGAAACTTAGAGCAAACTCTTCATGGGGTTGGCGGAGTATTATTTGGGGGCGAGATTTTATCTATTCTGGGGTTCAATGGAGGGTTAGTGATGGATCTCTTAATAATCCTCTAGAGGATCAGTGCATTCCGGCTGTTAATAATCTGTTAAGAGGAAAGGGGTTTCTTTAAAACTCTCTGATTTTATTGATTCTCAATAATCTGTTAATTAATTCGATCTTTCTTTCATATTCCTCAACATCCTTGTGAGGACAAATTAGTTCGGGCATATACTAAGAACAGGGAATATTCTGTTAAGTCGGGCTACTTGCGGGCGTTGGAATGTAAATTTCCCCACATGACACCATCTCAACAAAACCACTCTCTGTGGAAGTTTAATATCCCTACTAAATGGACCTTTTTTCTTTGGAAATGTCTCCATGACATTCTTCCTGTTCGATGGGTACTAAAAAAAGTGTCATTTGGCAGAGGAGGATTTAGAACATGTTCTGTTCAATTGCGACTTTTCGCAAAGGATCTGGCGAGGCACATTAGGAATGGGTTTTAGTCAAGGGAGTCCGGTGGGTTTTCGGTAGTGGTTGCAAGGGTGAATTCAGCAAATTGATGATGATTCCATTGTCCGGCTGTAATGGTACATTATTATTGCACCTATGACACCACTTATTTTTCTTTTGGACTACGCTTTGGATTAGTGGGCCTAGTTGAGGCATTGTGGGTTCAAATTGGCTCTATTTTAATGATTTGAATTGATTAGTTTTTACCGTCTCTTTAAGTAAATTATTTGCCAAAAACTATGATTAATTAGATATCAAAAGTCACATTTTTAAATCACTTTTTTCTTTTAAAAAATACGCAATCTATTTTTGAAATTATACTTTATGCTCTTTTTTATAATACGAATGTGATCTAATTATGAAGTTACTAATATTCAATCAATATAATTATTCACATGTACGATCTACTTTACTAGTACTATAAAATAAATAATTTAAATTGTTGAGATAAACCAAAGTGAGCCCTCAAGGCCCTCAATTGGAGCTGCCTCCAATCCAATTACTAGACTGCTTACTAGACTGGAGGAAAGTCTTACTGTTTTTCTCTTTACTTTTTGAGGGACGGAAAACTCTAATTTTGAAAATTAATTTGTATGTAATTAAAAAATTTAAATTATGCGATATCACTATTTTTTTTTTTTTTTTAACAAAAGAAAATGTTTGGAGTAGGAAATAAATTTTCAACAAAAAAATCTAGGAGGTTAATTTGTATTAAAATCTCTGTAACTACATTATTAATGTAATGAAGAGGATTTTGGACACGTTTCTCTTGTGTCCATTTGTGGGTGTTGATATTAATAGGATTTTTTTAAAAATTGTTTTGACAATGTTTTTCTCTTCTTTCACACCTTTACTTGTCATTAGCAGAGTTAAAAAAGACCACCAGTGTAAAATATAAATAAATAATGACTTTTCAATTCAAATTACAAAACTGTTGAATAAAGTTAAAAGCTGCCCATCTTTTTCTTTATTTATTTATTTTTTTTTTTTCGACATTTCATAAAAATAGGAAAAATAGACAAGAAGTTGAAAAAATAGACAAGAATGAATACCTGCTGTGACCAACACCATACCAGCATGTTGGCCACCCACCAACACGGTTGTGATAGAATTTGGCGGCTCTTCTTATAGGACCAATTTTCTATGCTCGCGTTTTGTTTGAGATAGGAGTTAATTTTTTAGTTTTTTAATTATTTTAATTTGGAGTTAAAATAGTTTCGTTTGAGATGAGTATTTTAATTATTTAAATTTTTATGAGAGAAAAAATAAAATAATTATGATTTGAATGTGATAACTTTTAACTTAAAACTAAAAAGCCTATTTTGTCTTGGGTTGTTTGGTATGGACTAAATAAGTCTGTCTTTTTATCTTTTTTGAGTCACATTAATTAACATATCCTCTTTATTTTTCTATGCATCATTTTTATAAAAAATCAAAATATACCCTTATTTAGAACATCTCAAACCGCCTAGTCTCAATCCATCCTGACCCACATGTCCAACCAAGACTATGTGATTCATTTCTTTCATTTAGGTTATCCAAATTGATCCTCTTCCCCATTTTTCGAATATTGAGAAAATTACATATATGAGTATATTTTTAAAAATATAATTATAGAATAGTGGTAAATCTTATCAATATTAATAATTAAAATAATAAGATTTTCAATATATTTGTAATTATTTTTTAAAAGTAAACTAAGATGTAATTCCTCATTCTTTGTATTATAAGAGTTCAATTCTCGTTGTTTTCACCCCCAAACGATAGTAATAATTAGATTACAATGCAGGTCAATATCTCTTTATAGATTCAAACTTAAAATTTCACTCACCTTGACTACAGTGCCCTTTCTATGACCATTTGAACAATTGCACAGGGTTGAAAATTTGATTCACTAAAATGATTTTGTCTAGTTGTAGAAAGATACTTTTTAGTCTTTTAATAAATCGACCATTCTGTTATATTGATAAATGATAATTATATTTAGTGAGAAAAAATTTAAGGTCTTAATATTAAGATTTTATAAGATAAATGATATATAATATTTTCATAATAGTTTAGAACCCTTAACATTGACTTAGAGAAATTTTTGTCCAACACAAATAAATTTCAATTTTCACAAAGAAATTTCAATATAGAGAAATTTCAATACAGATAAATTTTAATTCTTCATAGAGAAAATTCATAGTGATTGAAAAACTTCTCTTATATAATCAAAGAGAAATTCAGAGAAATTATCACGGAGAAATTTCAAAAAATAAAGAATTTTCTGTGACTTTTCATGAGCCCTAGCAATCATGAAATAAGCTGTCATCAAGGGCAAGGGATAACTGTATTATTTTTACATGATTCTCATTCATTTGTAGTGAGCTGATATTTTAATTGCACTTTATAATTTATAATTTTTATTATTATTTTTCATTTGTAAAAAATTCTCCATTTTTTATGTGATATATATTCCAAAACAGATTAAAATATCACCAGTGGGTCTTATAATATATTTCCCAAGGTCATGATTGAGGTTGCCATGGATGGTTGCAAATTTAACCCGGGTAAGATCAAGTTGAACCCAAGTTGGTCAATTATTGTTTAATTAAGTAGATCAAAACAGTTTCACCACCCAACGTAACTGTGATTCGAAAATCAAGTAATTTAAACAGCATGGATCACATTCTTATTTGTTTTGAAAAAGAAAGCAGAAAAAGGTATAACAGAGTTGTTCAGCAATCTGAAAAACACAAAAAAAGTAAACCCAACTTTCTTCCCCAGTATATTTTATATATTTCAATTAAATGGAAAGCAAGATATTTAATGCAAGAATTATATTAAATTCAAGATGATAACATTTGTGGGGTCCGGTGATCTACATTTTTAAATCTATTATAGCTTAAATGAATCGTGATCAACATGTCCAACCTACTTTAATTATAGTAGTCTTAAAATAAGAAAAGCTTGGTAATGGAGGAGGGCCTCCAATACAATAATCGGCGGATGATTCTCATCTTCTTGTTCACATACCTTTGGAGTCGCATAAAAAATTCAAGGGAAGTTAATAAATCCACATATCTTTTTTGCAATGATAGAGACCACTAAAAGTGGTGCTTTAAAGTAATCACTAATAATGTGGTATTCATTTTTTTTTTTTTTTTTTTTAAAAAAAAAAAAATAGACACAATAACACTATGACAGTAGGTGGGACCCACTGTCACATCACTAATTAGTGCTTCCACTCATTTTTCCTTGGTTCAAGCCATTCACAATGAAAGAGGGTACCACCATATAAGCCTATTTGGTATAACTTCTAAAAAATTGAAAGTTGATAATAAAAAAATAAAAATAAAAACATTTCTTCCTCTACTTTTCAATAATCAATTTATTTAAATTATTCTTCTTATAAATTATTAATATAAATTACACAAAACACTAGTGAAATTTTTTTAAATAAAACAAAAAAACTATAAGAAACTCTATAAACTCCACCAAACAATCTTAGGCTCCGTTTCATAATTGATTATTTTAATTAATTTTTTAATTTTTTATAAAAAGACATGTAAAAAAAAATTTTTAAAATAATATAACAATTTATAATAACTTTTAACCTTTTAACTAAAAACTCAAGTCTTCAAAGGGGCTTTAATATCCTCTTGCGTATGCAATAAGAATAATACTATATGTATTAGGTAGTACATTAATTGATGTATGTAATACTACCGATGCAATAATTGCTCCAACATTAAGGGACTGAAGAATCTAATCTAACCCCAAGTTTGGAACTCCCTGCAGCCCCGAGTTCTGTTCTTGCTTTGGATGCCTTCTTTGATGCCTTTCTTGTAGGCTTGTAGCTTTCTGCTACTTTCTTTTTTAAATTTGAAAAAGAAAAAAAGGGTTTCTTTCTTTTTCTTTTTTTAATTTAACAAAAGAAAAAGAAAAAAAAATAAATAATAAAAAGAAGAAGAAGAAGAAGAACAATCTAGAGTTATGTCACAAGGGATGAAATTTAAAGGAAAACATCTGACAAAATTTAAGTTAATCTAAAAAAACTAAAATAAAGATAAATTAAACATACAAGAGAAGTATTTTATTATGATCCTTATAGAATTAAAATTGAAATATTTCAAATAATTACCTGTCAAATTTAATGTTGAAACCGAAGTATATTATTATTATTGTGTTATATGTCTTTACCATTTTCTTTTCCATCTATAAATCTCGGATATGCTTAAAAGGACAAAACAATATGTAATAAAAGAATAAATCTATGAATCCACTCTTATTTATCCCGAATGATGATGTGTGGTTGAAATTAAATTTGTGTAGTGGGGTTCATGTGTAAAATAAATTTGAATAACAAGATCATAAATCTAGATAATTTCTGAATAATTAAGTTTGAATTTGTTATATTACATACTAAAAAGTAAGGAGGAGGAATGCCCAAAAGAAAGAATCCAAGAACCTGATCTTGTTCTTCTTTATTTTTACATATTTCTGTTCTAAAACAGGATTTAAAATGAATTTGATCCGAATTTTATTCAAATACTCTGAATCTCCAATATCCAATCTAGTAATCTAATAAATCCCATTCGATGCAATTATTCATATTTTAGTATATATATATATATAGGACTATTATATTTTGAAAATCGGACTGGACTCTCAATTCTACTGTTTGGATGGAGGGGTGCCATTGAGCTCCGTAGGGCCCATGACGATAGTCTAAAAAATTCATATTGATTCAATATTTATAATTATATTTTTTTATTATATTTAACTTCAAAAAAAATTATGATAAATATAATTTTAAAATATATTTTTTTAGAAAATAAATATGAAATTTTTTTTTGTGTCCATTGGTGGGTGAATATTTATAACTTTGCAACGCAACTACGTCAAATTAAACAATCAACTATTTAAGGAAATCTAATTATACAAATCCGCAAATACAGTACACCAACTTCCAAGAGTTCAATATAAACACA
This sequence comes from Camellia sinensis, assembly GCF_055761805.1. Taxonomy (NCBI): domain Eukaryota; kingdom Viridiplantae; phylum Streptophyta; class Magnoliopsida; order Ericales; family Theaceae; genus Camellia; species Camellia sinensis. The sequence continues at coordinate 181,690,852 of NC_138966.1, forward strand.
AACAACGAAACAGAGATTGTCTAACAGGAATCAAATATTTAATTTTTACCTTTGACAATGATTGATTTTTTATCTTCTCAATTAAAAATATATAGTAGAAGTGATCAACTAACTCAAACTCGTTAATTGATAAAATTTTATGACTATTCATATCAAGTTAATCTTATTTTTTCATAGAAGGTATCTAACAACCAAAATATCAAACTTCCAAATCAATTATTGATTTTATATTAGTATTTACAAGTAATTTCTCAATTGAAAATTTGTCGCACCAAATATGAGAAAGTGAGATCAACAAAAGAAACACCTGAGTATTTTATTTTGCATCTAGCTTATATTTTTTTGGCATGTTGGTGTATGATTGAACTATTATCATCTGTAAAGGGTGTCATATGAGAGGTTTGATAAAAAATTTAGTAAATTATTTAGGGTCTTTAGCATAAATTTTTTTCATATAAATTTTAGAAAAACTATTATTTTGTCCTTTAAACTATCACTAAAAAATCAATTCAACACATATTCTTTTAATAACATCAATTTTATACCTAAATTATTTGATTTTACATCAGTTTTACCTTCACCATCAATTGTAGTCTATAATCAAGCAAAAATTGTTGATTCAACACTCAAACTTTATTTGAAATTTTATTTTACACCTAAACTATTCCCAAAAAATTAGTTAGAACCCTGAATAAAATCAAGTTTGAGAATCTAATTAATATTTTAGAAATAGTTTGAGAGGTAAAATGAAATTTTAAACAAAATTTTAGTATCACGCCAACAACTTCTATTTGAATATAAACGGAAGCTAAACGGTAGGGGTAAATTTGATCTAAAATTAAATAGGAGCAATGATACATCCTTCTAATTTTGAAACTCTAATTGAGCTCTAATGATGTAGCAGGAAATAAAAATAAAAATAAAAATAAAACCAAAGCCAAAACATCACATCATAGTGGGCCACACTCCCATTACAGCTCCTTTATTATAGCTTCCAATCATTTTTTAATTAAATAGTTTACGTATAAAATTAATATTGACGTGGGTAAGCCTATAAAGGCCATAGCCCACTATGAACAACCCAAGCCCATCACTTGGAGCCCAATACATAGCCCAGCTGGTGAAGTCCAGAACAACTGGAATCCAACGTGGCATAAAGAGCCAATGACATTCAGACATACGGCAGGTAAAGGACAAGCCACATCAGCAGATAAAGATTTGCAAAGTTATTGCCACTGCACATCACCATTAATGCAGCCCATCACAGCATTTATTACGACAACACATCCCCGTCGGAACAACACCCCCTTATCCTGAACAAGGTAAGCTACAGCATAGACTTTCGGCCAAGATGGTAGGTTGGAAGGGACAGCGAAATGATGACCAAATGATACAAGCAAACTTTGAAGACAAGAAGAAAGTTAAGTTTTCTATCTCCAATTCATATCTCTACATCTCACTTCTCTCTCTCTCTAACTTGCTCGTCGGAGGGTTCGCTGGGGGACTCTCTGTTCCCCATTGAACTCTTATGCAGGTTCTCAGGTGGGCTTGGCCATTCAGATAACGGTTGGAGAAGCGTGGACAAGTCCGACCCATTCCCTCTGGAACCCGTTGTATCGTAACTGTATTATCAGTTCGCGCCGTTTGTGGGAACACTTTGCTCCTCGCACCAGTTGTGTTCACTGTCGCCGGAGACCCTGTTCCAATACCCCTTTCTCGGTACCCATCGCAGTATATGGTCACGACTAGATCCATGGCTTCTCACCAAAATGCTGCCAACCACTAAGTCGACCCCCCCAATCCAAACAACCCACCACAATATTTCATCGAGCTTACCAACAGCATTAACCGCATGGCCGAGCAAAACCAAGCCCTGATCAATGCCCTACTCCAAAGAAACCTTCCTGTGCCCCCTCCACCACCTCCCGATATTCCTCCCAACTACGAACAAGCCCCGAGCCATACTATCCCGCAGCCTAATCCGCCCAACAGAGAAGGCTTGTAACCCCCTCCCCCAAGTATAAACCTGTCACCCCAGGGCCCACAACCATCGATCCCGACACCAATCCTTGAAGGGGAGGCCAACAGCGTCCAGCCCCCGTTGCCCTCCGGAGGTGACCACATCTCTCTCTAGGACGCGGAACTCCGTGCCATGAAGCTCCAACTCCAAGGGGTCATGCAGAACATCCAACATAAACCCTCTACCACAGCAAACTCACCATTTGTCGCCTCCATCCGCGACAAACCTCTACCCCCCAAATTCAAGATGCCTACCATCGACTCTTTTGACGGTACGACAGACCCAGTCGACCATCTGGAGACCTACAGAACCCTCATGATCCTCCATGCATTCCCTGACGAGATCATGTCTCGAGCTTTTACCGTGACACTAAAGGGGTCAACTCGGCTGTGGTTTAGCCAGTTACCAACAGACTCCGTCTCCACTTTCCAACATCTCAGTGACTCCTTCCTCAGCCATTTTATTGAAGCCCAGCGCCAGCGACGCCCGGCAACCCAACTCCTCAACATTCGACAGACCGAGGGGAGTCGCTACGCAGTTTTGTTACCCGCTTCAACACTAAGGCCCTGCAAGTAGCGGAAAATGATGACAAGGTCATCCTCACTGCTTTCATGGCCGGTCTGCGGTCGTTCGACTTCCTGTTCTCCCTCTCTAAAAACCCCCCGACCTCTACGGCAGCCCTACTCTCCAAAGCCCAAAAATACATGAATGTTGAGGATTCCCTATGTTAATCATATTATTTAATTTTGATGATGTCTAAAATATATTAGTTAATATACATATTATTTGACACAAATTATTATCTTTTTAAAATCTATATATTTGTTAAATATTATTTAAATAAAATAATATTATCTTTTTAAAATATATATGTTAAATATTATTTTAAATATTTTCAAAAACTTTACTATTCACTTTTTGAAAAATAGGGTTAATTACTATTCATCTTTTGACAAATCGATTAATTATATTATTTTAACAAAAATGATTATTTTAAATATTTTCAAAAAACTTTAGTATTCACTTTTTGAAAAATAGGGTTAATTACTATTCATCTTTTGACAAATTGATTAATTATATTATTTTGACAAAAATGATTGATTGGTTGTATTATTTTGACAAATTTGATATTTATGGGTTGTCTTATTTTGACAAAATTAATATGGAGTGGTAAAATATATTTAGTTTAAATCTTTACAACATATACAATATTTTAAAGAGGACATATATTTTCAGATCCATCATAAATATTATTTATAGAGATTTTTCTGTATGCAAAATTTTGATCAGAACTTATATAACATTATATGCAGAATACATCACGTGCGCTATTAAATTTTTTACACTACATTAATTATATCATATTATAATTAAACAAGAAGAACAAGATGGAGTTATGTATATATGTATATATATATATATATATATTATAAACTAGATGGAGAAAATTATTTGTTTGTTTGAAAGTTGTGAACTTTGTATTAAATTGTCTACAAAAACGGTGGCTCCATGTTTAAAAAAAAAAAGAAGAAAAAATCAATCTTATTTTTATCTTTTTAATTCTTATCATTTGCTGACTATTTAAATTTAAGGAGTGTGCTTATGTAAGCAATGACATCAAGAGCCTGCTTATGTAAGCGATGACATCAGGAGCGTGCTTATGTAAGCGATGACGTCAGGAGCGTGCTTATGTAAGCCATGACGTCAGCAAGGAGCGTCCAACGGGTATATTTTTGTGTATAAATAGAGGTGTTGGATGTGGAGAAAAAATCAAGAACTTGAAGAGAAAATATTTCTGTGAGCTCCAAAATTCTGAGTATTCTGCTCTTTCACTTTCAGATCTAAGTCTAGCTTTTGTTCTTACACTTTCATATCTACTCTTTGTGAGAGAATTATTGTAAAAGTGGGTTCAATTACCACTTATTCTTATTCCTTATTTTTGTGAGAGATTTTGTAAGGGTAAGGCATTTATTGTTGAGTGAGGCTCAATAGATAAGAGTAAGTCCTGTGCCAAATCCACAAGCTTGGTGGTGTATTTATTCAATTGATAGTAAAGAAATTCTCAAGGAGGTTCCTTGGGGAGTGGACGTAGGCCTGGCGTGCCGAACCACTATAAATCGCAGTGTTTGATTTTCTCTCTCTATCTCTTCTACTTTTATATTGATAATTATTATTCTGTTTTTTTTTATTTATTAAAATTCTGAATATTGTGTTATTTTTAATATTGTAAAATTTTTAATAACCCAATTCACCCCCCCTCTTGGGTTGCCTATCTGGGATAACACCCTAGCCGCCCGGCAAGATCCGATAACCAAAAACCCGACCCCTAGAGAAAAAAGAAAAGACTTCGAACCACCCAGTATAATAGCCAAACACCACACTATATCGACCGACCCCCCCGAGCTGACCGGTCGGCACCAACCCGACCGCCTGATCGGTTCAAGCGGTACACACCTCTTAATTCCCCCATGGAACAAGTCCTCAATCAGATCCAGTAGGACTACCCCCTTAAATGGCCCCAACCTTCACGAACCCCCTCCAATCAGAAAGACCAGTCCAAATATTGCCGCTTTCACCAGGACCATGGCCATAACACCGATGAGTGCGTTAACCTCAAACATCAGGTCGAGACCCTCATATGCCAGGGACGTCTTAGCCGGTTCACGGACACCCGCCCTCAGCAGAGGCAAAGAACTGAACCCCTCAGAAACAACCGCCGGCGCACCCCCCCGACAGCCAGCCCAACCTAACCAAGGCCATGATCACCCTCCACAGCAACCTCGGTCGCCGGGCAACCCCCCTACCTGTTGGCGAAATCAGAGTCATTTTAGGCGGCCTTACTTGCGGGGGACCATCCCGCTCCGCTCAGAGGGCAGAACTCAGAAAGATAAGGCAGGGCTCAGACAAAGCAGTTATCACGGTCGATCGACCCTCCAAACAGCCTAAGCAGTGGACTGAGCCTATCACCTTCACGGACGCCGACTGTACAGGCATCCGCTACCCTCATGATGACCCTCTCGTCATTTCTGCCCTCCTCTCCAACTACAAGGTCAGACAAGTTCTCATCGATAACGGCAGTTCTTCAGACATCATCTTTCTCAACTGCTTTCGCCAGCTCAAAATTGGAGAGGAAAGTCTGTCTCCTCTCCAAACCCCTTTGGTCGGTTTCACTGGCGACCGGGTCACCTCCATCGGCTCTATCGATCTTCCCATCACAATCGGAGAGTACCCACGGCAAACTACAAAGCTGCTCACCTTCCTTGTTGTTGACTGCCCATCCGCTTACAACATCATCCTCGGCCGCACTGCCCTAAATGCCTTCCAAACTATCACATCAACTTATCACCTTGCCGTTAATTTTCCCACCGATATGGGAGTCGGGACTGTAAGGGGAGAGCAGACCGTGGCCAGGGAATGCTATATTGCCTCGCTAAAAGAAGTCAAGCTGAAGGAAACCATGATCATTGAAGGACTTGACGTCCGGGATGAGGACGAGCTGGTTAGAGGGGAGCCCGTGGAGGAACTCGTTGAGGTTCCCATCGACCCCACCAACCCGACAAAAACTGCCAAAATCGGCAGCCAACTGTCCCCCTAAGCAAAGGCCGACCTTATTGCCCTCCTGATTGAGCACAGCGATGTATTCGCCTGGACCCACTCAGACATGCCGGGCATTGACCCCTCATTCATAACCCATCGCCTCAGCATTGAACCCTATTTCCGACCTTACCGCCAGAAGCAGCGTATTTTCCATTCGGAGCGCAACACACTCATTGCCGCAGAGGTCGACAAGCTCCTTGAGGCCTAATTCATAAAAAACGTGGACTACCCTAGATGGTTGTCAAATGTGGTCCTGGTCCGCAAGAGCAATGGTAAGTGGCGACTCTGTGTCGACTACTCAAACCGCAACCGAGCTTGCCCCAAAGACAGTTATCCACTCCTCCGCATTGATCTGCTGGTCGACACCACGGCCGATCACCAGATGCTCAGCTTCATGGATGCCTTCTCCAGGTATAACCAAATTCTGATGTACCCATCTGATCTGGAACACACCTCCTTCATTGCCGACCGAGGCACCTACCATTACCAAATGATGCCATTTGGACTGAAAAATGCTGGGGCCACCTACCAATGGCTGGTCAACACCGTTTTCCATCATCAGATCGGTCGAAACATGGAAGTATACGTTGATGATATGCTAGTCAAGAGCAAACTCTCCGCTGACCATTTGACCGACCTGCGAGAGACCTTCGCCACCCTACGGAAGTACCAAATGAAACTCAACCCAGAAAAGTGCGCCTTCAGCGTAGGATCTGGGAAGTTCTTGGGTTTCATGGTCAGTCAGCGGGGCATTAAAGCTAACCCTGAAAAGATCAAGGCCTTGGTTGAAATGCAGTCACCCAGAACGGTTAAGGAAGTTCAGAGACTCACTGGCTAAGTTGCCGCCTTCAACTGCTTCATTTCCCGCGCAACGGATGAGTGCCCCCCCTTCTTCAAAGTTCTTCGGCAAACTTTTGAATAGACGACCGAGTCCGAAGAGGCTTTTCAGCAGTTGAAGCAGTGTATGGCTAACCCCCCCTCCTTTCTCAGGCAATCACTGGCGAAACCCTCTTCCTCTACTTAGCCGTTTTAAGCACCGCAGTCAGTGCAGCTCTTATCAGGGAAGATGACTCTGTTCAACGGCCGGTCTGCTACATCAGTCGAGCCTTCAGGGGCGCCGAGCAGAATTACCCACTGTTAGAAAAATTGTCCTTGGCCTTGGTCACCGCCTCCAGACGACTCCGTCCTTACTTCCAAGCCCATTCCATAGTGGTCCTCACCGACCAACCTTTGAAGAAGGTAATGCAGCAACCAGAACTCTCCGGCAGACTCATGCAATGGTCGGTGGAACTCAGCCAGTTTGACATCTCATACCGACCTCGAACAGCCATTAAAGGGCAGGCTGTCGCCGACTTCATCCTGGAGTTCACTAATCCTACCCCAACCACGGCCATTCCACCCCCACCAATCCCTACCGAGCCAGAGGACCCTCATTTTTGGACTCTCAATGTCGACGGATCATCCCACAGAGAAGGCAGTGGGGCTGGCCTCATCCTCACCGCCCCCGAGGGTGGTTCTTTCAAATGTGCTCTCTGTTTCTTGTTCGATGCCAGTAACAATGAGGCCGAATATGAGGCATTGATAGCAGGGCTCCGCCTAGCTAGGGACATTGGTGTTAGCCACATCCGGGTGTTCAACGACTCCCAGCTCATTGTCGGACAAATTACGGGGGAATTGGATGCAAAGGAGGACACAATGCGGGCTTACAGGGATATTGCCCTTCCCCTTGTTCGCCTCTTCAATACTTTCCACATCCAGCACATCCTTCAGGCGGAAAACTCAAAGGCAGACGAAAGGGTTCAGTTGGCTTCTGCAGACCAGTCCGACCTCAGTCACGGTGTCCGTCTCGAGTACCTAGCCCACCTGCCATTTCTTCCGATCAGCAAGAAGTACAGTTCCTCCAGGATGAGCCCATCCCTTGGGTGTCAGACATTTTTCTATTTTTGACAACGGGTGAACTTCCAGATGACCAACAGCAAGCTGCCAAAGTTAAGGCCCGGTCGTCCAATTACATCCTCGTCAGTGGTGTCTTGTACAAACGTGGTTTTTCACGCCCGTATCTACGATGCCTCAGTCTAGCTCAAGCAACCTATGTGATGCGAGAAATCCACGAGGGCATCTGCGGTAATCACTCAGGCGGCCGGTCCCTTGCCTACAAAATACTTCGCACTGAATATTTCTGGCCTACCCTCAACCAAGATGCGACCGACTTCGTGCTCAAGTATGATAAATGTCAATGCTTTGCCAACATCTCCCATACTCCTCCCACCGAGTTGATCACACTTTGCAGTCCTTATCCGTTCGCCAAATGGGAGATCGATTTGGTCGGTCCACTTCCCACCAGCCGAGGCCAGACCAAGTTTACAATTGTCGCCATCGATTACTTCACCAAGTGGGTAGAAGCAGAACCCCTTGCCACTATTACCAAACGGAACACAACCAAATTCATCTGGTAGTCGATCGTATGCAGGTTTGGCATCCCTCAAGCCATCGTCTCCTACAACGGCAAACAATTCAACAACTCCAAGTACAGGAAGTTTTGTGCAGACCTGCAGATCCAACCCTGTTTCTCCTCCCCAGGTCATCCCCAAGCCAATGGCCAAGTCGAAGTCACCAACCGTTCTCTTCTAAAGATCATCAAAACTAAGCTTCTTTGGGCTGAGGAATTACCGAATGTACTCTGAGCTTACCGAACTGCAGATCGGACTCTCACTGGGGAAACCCCTTTCCGCTTAACATACGGCGCTGAGGCGGTTATTCCAGTGGAAGTTGGTCTGCCTACCCCAAGGGTTTTACATCCAGATCCAGAACTAATCGAAGAACTCCGTCGGGCAGACCTAGACCTAATCGAAGAGCTCAGAGAGGCCACCGCTGTCAGATTGGCCTCATACCAACAGAAAATGAGAACACACTACAACCGCAAAGTTCGACCAAGGGAGTTCGCTGTAGGGGACCTTGTCTTGAGAAAAGTAACTCTTGCCACCAAAAATCCGACGGAGGGTAAACTGGCAGCCAAATGGGAGAGACCTTACGTTGTGAAAGCACGACCACGTCCGGGCACTTACTGACTCTAGGACATGGAAGGTCGAGACCTCCCCCACCCATGGAATGCCGAACACTTGAAGCGCTACTTTCAATAAGCTCCTACTTTTTTATTGCTCAGTTATTGTATTTTCTTTTTGACGAATTTACACACATGAACATACTTGTTCTCCCCTGGCATAATGTAAATTTTGATCAACTGGATCGCACTTTCCATGACAACTATTTTATATCTCAGCTATCTGTGTGTTGTCTCAATAACATTTTTGTTGCAACACTTATTAAAAAGCCTCAGCCAGACTGAGCACAAAAAGCCTCGGCCAGACCGAGCGCCAACAGCCTCAGCCAGACTGAGCACCAAAAGCCTCAGCCAGCCTGAGCTTTAAAAGCCTTGGCCAGACCGAGCACCAAGAACCTCAACCAGACTAAGCACCAAAAGCCTCAGCCAGCCTGAGCTTTAAAAGCCTCAGTCAGACTTAGCATGAAGCACTCGGCCAGACCAAGCCTCAGCCAGACCAAGCATAACAAGTCTCAGCCAAACTGAGCGCCACAATTCCAGGTCCAAACTGAGTTACTTGCAACGCCAGTAAATCACAGCTTAGCCCCAACTGAGCACGCATACTTGTGGCATTAGTAGACATACTTAGTCACAATTCCAGGTCCAAGTCTTTACACCACTTTTCACTTAGTCAAATTCCAACGACGTTCTTACATGTTTCCTTTACTAGTCAGATTATTTTCTTCTCCATCAACTTTTACAAGTCAACCTCTTTCCTTACTAGTCAAGCCTAACTCCAATAAACCATTCTCATCCACTTCAGCAGTGTGGCAAACACAAACTCATAATTTTATCACATTTTAAATTCCGCTCTACATTGAGGAGTTCTTAACTTTACTCTGCACTGAGTTTTTATTACAAGTTCAATTTCACTCTGCATTAAGGAGCCTTTAACTTTACTCTGCACTGAGTTTTTATTACAAGTTCAATTTCACTCTGCATTGAGGAGCCTTTAACTTTACTCTAAATTGAGTTTTTATTACAGATTCACTTCCACTCTACATTGAAGAGTTCTTAAATTTAGTTTTTATTAAAACTTTACCTCCACTTTGCAGATGCACACAAGCCACCATTCTCATTCATTTCACATGCACAAGCACAGACAATCGAATGAAAACACAACTGAAATTTTATTTATTCATAAATTTGTACATAAGTTCATTACAGTAATTCAAAAACAAAAACAACTCTAAGTACAAGGTTTTCTTCTTCTTCTCCTTCAATTACTCCTCCTCACTGGACCTGAGGTCTTCTTCTTCAATACCCTCATCCAGGGAGGTCTGGGCCACATCGTCGTCGTCAATTTTTACACTACTCAGGTCTAAGTCTGGGAACAGCACCTCAGCTTTACGCTTGAACATCTTCCAACCACTGCCCCAGAACTCAGCAATTTCGTGTTTATAGAAGTCGGACTGCTGGAAGCTCTCAATAACTTCTGCCTCAGTCCTGCCCCCAGCGGTCGTCCTCGATGGGCCCGCCCCCCCAGACTCCACCTTCGCCAAGCTGCTGGCTACCGCGGCATCAACTGCCATATGAAATTCAGCAGACCCCTTAAACTGATCCACTGCTGCAACACACAGATCGGGGTATGCCGCCCTTTCAAAGGCTACCTTGGCCCTCTCCTCCTCCAACTCCTTCTGCAGGGTCGCCCTTTTAGCAGCCGCCTTGGCCCTCTCTTCCTGCAACTCTTTCTGTAGGCCCTCCCTCCCCTCCATTGCCTTAACGCGCTCATCTTCCAGCTTCTTCTGCAGCCCAGCAATCTCCAGGTCTGCGTTTTCTTTTTCCTTGATCTGCTGGGCACGCAGATTTTCATTGCTGGTCATAGCCTCTTCAAATCGTTCGACGGCGACCGTGCAGTCTTTTTTAGCATCCCCCAGCTTCTTCTGCTCGCCTGCCAGTTGGAACTCAAGCGACACAACCTGGCGGCGTTCGTTCTCCAGCTATAACTTGACCGCTCGCAGCTCAGCATGGGCACTCTCCCAACCTGCACGCTCCTCTTTCAAACTTGCAAGTTGAGCCTTGGCCTCGTCTGCCTTCATCTTTGCAGCCGTCGCCTTTCTCAGCAGAGCTCCTGCTGAGATAGTTACCTCCATTTGAGCAGAGCATAACCCCCTCAGCAACTCTGCCTCATTGAATCTGGCTACTGAGCGCACGACTGCCTCATCCACGATCCTCACAAGGCGATTTGCACCTGCCCCGGCTGGACCTTCTTCTCCCTCCAGCCGCCCAATCATTGCGCGAGCGTGGTAGATCCCGGTCGTCAGCCCGACACCCCCTCCTTGGGACGCAGAACCCCCTTGGGGCTGTTCTCCTCCCCTTGGCTCAGGGCCAGTTGCCCCACCTTCTATTTGCACTTCGGGGGCGACTCTCGCCACCTCTGAGGCGATCTCCACCACTATCGGGACGACCTCCACTCTCTTCGAGGAGATCTCCACTACTTCTGGGACGATCACCCCTCCTAGGGTCTCCTTCATTCCCCCCTTCTCTGCCTCCTTGGCCATGTTGGTCTCTTCTGCCATCACTTCCCTCCTCCTCTTCACGGCAGACTCTTCTTCACTCCTCATCACTCTCATCTTCTTCTTTACCACACCCTCTACCTCCATCTCCTTCAAAGCCCTCTCCTTCAAAGGATCTACTAGGGGCGGTCGGGGCACAAATCCACCTAAGTCTTTTTCCCCCAAGGGTTTGGGGCGAGGTCGGATCCTCTCCCTCGCAATGGCCTTTGGCGGTTGGTCTTCCTGGGACTCTTTGAACTTACTGGCTTTGGCGAGGATGGCCATATCCTCAGCCTCTTGCGCTTTCCTCCTCGCCTCCAATTCACCTCGCTCCAGATCTCCACCGCTCGGCTGAGGACCCAACCCCGCTCCAAACGAGGCTGAGGGTTGAATGAGTTCGTCCCACCTGACCCCCTCCTTCTCCCGCCATGCCTTCACCTTCTTTATTCTCTTCTCTGCCACTGCTCCCAGTTTTGTCTCTACAGATTTGGTGGGCACTCTGCACACCGTGCGCACCCCAGCCCCTCCATTTGCAGACACATAAAACCATCGCGGCTTCCAACCTTTAATTGATGACGGCAGCCCCGCCACCAAACTCCCTCATGCCGTCGCCTACAACGTCACATACGTCTCTTGTTGTCCTGAGGCCTTATAACATGCGAAGAATTCGTCTACTGTTATGGCCGCCCCTTCGTTCGCCTTCGGCCACGCGCTTGCACAGGCCAGTACAATCTTCCACGCGTTGGGCATTAGTTGGCCCGGTGCCACCTCCAAATGGTTTAGGACATCTACCACCACTTGCGGTAGTGACAGCCTCAGTCCTCCCTTCAACGCTTCCTCGTAAAGGGCAAACTCCCCCGGTCTTGCGTCGGATGACCTTTCCGTTGACGTCGGCAACAATAATTCTATTTCAGCAGGCACCTGGTATTTTTCGCGAATAGCCTCCAACTCCGCTGCAGTAATCGTTGATTTGTTAGCCTTCGTGTGCTAGTGATCTGGTTCTACTTAGCTAATTGGCTTCGGAGATGCTATCATGGTGGAAGCATGAGATCGTACCACCGGTTCCCCCACCCTCTCCATTTGCCTCCCCGTCCTATATTGCTCTGCTAACTCCACTGCGTCGTCATCACCAAGCAGATCCACCCTGACATTCACAGCTTCTTCTTGGGCTATTTCTATGGTATGTCTGCGAATCGCTTCGGATGCAAGTGCAAGGAAATTGAAAAAATGTTGCAGAGGTGTATCGTTAGCCACAAAGGAGTTAACACTTGGGCTGTTTTGATTTTTCACAAAGAAGTAGGTAAATCGAATAATGCCAAAAGCCCAAGGCTTGCCCGTATTCCAAGGGTCGCAATTAATTTGCGCCAGTTTGAAAACTTTTCAAAAACATCCGCCAAAACTGTCTTTTTAACACCCATAATGACCTATCGTTTCATTTCTGATCCAACGCCTAATCTCCCCCCCACGAGATGTTGCCACGTGTACGACTACGATCCACTGTCTCCTCCTCTTACCCTGTCTTTTCCACTTCAAATCACCACGTGACACGCCGCTTCTTGAGCCCCGCGCCTCTCCACCTTACCCTTCGCAGTCGGCCCTCTTCATGGTCAGCCCTTCCACTCAGCCAACCTTCGCGGTCAGCCCTCCTCGTGGTCGGCCCTCCTACTCGGCCAACCTTCGCGATCGGCCCTACTCGTGGTCGGTCCTTCCACTCGGCCATGATTCGCGGTCGGTCCACCTCCTGGTCCTCCCTTCCACTCGGTCGACCTCACGGACGGTCCACCTCGCGGTCGGTCCACTCACTCGGTCACCACTGCCGGTCGACCTCCATCCTGCCAATCTCTAACACCCTCATTCTCTTCATTAGTATTCCCTTCGTTGGACTAAAGCTGCAGTCGGAAATGGGGGACTACTGACATGGGTAAGCCCATAAAGGCCATAGCCCACTATGAACAACCCAAGCCCATCACTTGGAGCCCAATACATAACCCAGCTGGTGAAGTCCAGAACAGCTGGAATCCAACGTGGCATAAAGAGCCAATGACATTCAGACATACGGCAGGTAAAGGACAAGCCACATCAGCAGACAAAGATCTACAAAGTTATTGCCACTGCACATCACCATTAATGCAGCCCATCACAGCATTTATTACGACAACACCTCCCCGCTGGAACAACACCCCCTTACCCTGAACAAGGTAAGCTACAGCATAGACTTTCGGCCAAGATGGTAGGTCGGAAGGGACAGCGAAATGATGACCAAAAGATATAAGCAAACTTTGAAGACAAGAAGAAAGTTAAGTTTTCTATCTCCAATTCATATCTCTACATCTCACTTCTCTCTCTCTCTAACTTGCTCGTCGGAGGGTTCGCTGGGGGACTCCCCGTTCCCCATTGAACTCTTGTACAGGTTCTCAGGTGGGCTTGGCCATTCAGATAACGGTTGGAGAAGCGTGGACAAGTCCGACCCATTCCTTCTGGAACCTGTTGTATCATAACTGTATTATCAGATATTATTAAAAGAATTGAGTTTGAATAAATTTTTAACTGATAATTTAGGAGACAAAATAATATTTTCTCTAATTTTTATTGGCTATTCTTAATGGCTTATCTAATTTAGATTACAGAAATGCTTCGGAGCCCCAGTGAAATCCACCCCCATAACCCCCAAGAACTCCAAGTTTGATCACATAGAGAGGTCACGTAACTTTGAGACCCACGAATCTCCTCTTTCTTTCTCCTCATTCAGAAGAGATACAGATACATCTCTATCGCATAGACAGAGATATAGATCTCTCCCTCAACAGCTACTCCCCTTCAAAGACAATCTCTTTCTCCAAATCAGCCAAAGTTCTCTCCAACTTTGTCTCCGCTGAGATCGGAGGTTCTCAAGCAGTGTCCTCATACCTTACTCGCGCTTCGGCTTCGTTCAACGCTTTGCTTCAGTTCTACAAAGAGCTCAAGAACTCCAAGTTCAATCACATAGAGAGTACAAATAATGAAAACCCAGTGAAGTATGAGCATAAATCTGAAGAAAACGAAGTGGGTTTGACCGTTGAACGCAGTGTAGGAAGTAATAGTGTGAGAAAGAGGCATAAACAGAGCAGGAAAAAGAATGATAGTTTTGTGATTGAGAAGGTCGGGGAGGTGGTTGATTCGGCGTAGCAGGGTGGTTCGAAAAAGAATAGGAAAAAGAGGAGATTAATTTGAGGCCAAGGTAGCAATGGGTTTGAATTCTTTGTTGGTAATTTGAAAAGGGTTTTGTTTTGTTATGGTAAATTTTTGATGTAATAGCAGGGGAATTTTTTTTCCTTGTTGATTATCTCGATAGCTGTTTGTTGAAATGGAATTTCTTTTTCATGATTTATGATATGTGTTTTCTTCTAGATAATCATTAATGCAAGTTGTTTGGTGGATTTTGAATGACAATCTCTAGATAAACTGCATTTTTGTAATGGATGAACTGCAAAAATTTGTAGATAAACTACAATTTTTTTTTTCTCACAGTTGCGTGTATCACACCCATCACAGTGCAAGTATTCTTCAGATAGCTAAAGCAGTTGCCACGTCAGTGGGGGTGCTAGGGGTGGTAAAATGCAGTCCAGATCCTCTGTAGTGTTTTCCTGCAGTGGTTCCTACTGTGGTGCCAACGACGTCGTTTTGGCACCTTTTTTTTATTTATTTTTTTTAGCTTCTCTCTCTAACACTTCATTCCCAAATCTGAGACCCAAATCCGAGAGAGGTCACAAGAACGATAGAGAGTGACAGAAAGCAGTTGATGGAAACCGGTGACGAAGAGCGGCAACGACGACCCCACGGCATTCTGCAATTTATTACCAGATAGATGTTGGGTTCTTCTAGATGAAACAATGAAATCAAACCCAAATCAAAGAATCAGAGAACCAAAGTAGTGGTTTTTATCAGAAGTCCTGTTCGATTTTGACTCAAGAAAACAACCCAAATCTGATTTTGATTGGCAAAAATCTGATTTCTTCTTTTGATTTCTTTGCTCTGTGACAATCACTGTTCGTCCTCTTCATTATACTCTTTATTCTTTCTCTCAATTGAATCTGGGTTTGGGTTCGGAAACTAACGACGGAAGACGAGGAGAGGATGAAGATGTTGAATGTAATCCTACCTTGAAGGTTTTGAACTAGTAATGGGTAAAAGATGTAAATTCCAATCTTTCTTTATGGCAGAAATTTGAGCTACCACTATATATATATATATATATATTTATCTCATAACTCTCTATTGCTCCAATCAATCACAATTTCTCACCATGAGTCTGCAACAAACCACTCTCTAAACACAAACTAAACTCAACCCATCAATTTCATTTGGCAATACACCAATTTCTTTTAATGAAAACACAAACTAACGAAGAAATTGGCCTTTTCAATTTCTGGGTTTTTGGGTTTTGTTTCTAGGTTTTAATTGGTTTGTTTCAGGTTATCGAATGAAAGCAAATCGGTGGTGTTGTCTTGTTTTAGAAAATTGATGTGTTGGTTTATCTCTTGATTCAAATTGATGTTCAAAATGTCAAAGTTTGTGTGTTTAGGTTACAGGTTCAAAAAATCCAACCAAACGAAAGACCAAAACAAAAATCTGAGATTATTTTCTTTGTTTCAAAAATCTGAGATTTCAGTTATATTCATCAATTTTCACCAGTATCAAACCAAAAGGGAAAAAGAAAGTAAACCCAAAATCACAAACAGAAAATCAGTAGAATTTCTATAGTTAACTTTTCAAATAAGAATGTCCAAACTCAAAATTTGCCTCTTCTTGGGTGTTATTTTCAATGTGTCCATTGGCATCTTGATGATTGGTTTGAACCCATTTGATGATATTGATGAGGATGATGATGAGAGTCTTGTTTGAGAGGGGCATTGGCAAAGATGATTGTATTGTATGTGAACAGAGATGATTGTATTGTTTGAACCCATATCTCTCTTCCTTGTGCGAAGAAATCCTAGGTTGAAATCATAGTAACAACATTGTGCGAAGAAAC
Source organism: Camellia sinensis (assembly GCF_055761805.1). Taxonomy (NCBI): domain Eukaryota; kingdom Viridiplantae; phylum Streptophyta; class Magnoliopsida; order Ericales; family Theaceae; genus Camellia; species Camellia sinensis. The sequence continues at coordinate 181,707,075 of NC_138966.1, forward strand.
CCTAGGTTGAAATCATAGTAACAACATTGTAATCAAAACGAAAACGTAAATTCGAGAAGAAGATAAAGCCCCTTTTTTTTCAGAGGCTTTGGGGGCTGTGACGGCGGTGACGGTAGCATGAGAGTTTTCCGACAAGGTAAGGAAATGAAGGGTCTCGTTGGTGATGCCGGTGATTCCCCTTCCTCTTCCTTCATTCTTCTCTGTCGTCCTTGTGGTATCGCTCTGATTTGGGTCTCAAATTTGGGAATGGAGTGTAAGAGAGAAGCTAGAAAAAAAAAAAAAAAAAAAAGTTCCAAAACGACATCGTTTTGTCAGCACAGCAGGAACCACTGCAGGAAAACACTATAGAGAATCTGAACTCAGTAAAATGTGGGGGTTTGAATCAGAGCTGTTTAGATTAATGGTCCATAAGATCCAAAAAAAAAAAAAAAATCTTATGGGGTAGCACTACACCATTTTTTAGAAGGGATTGCTTCCCTTCCGTTGTACTTTTAACTTCGTAAGGTCTACTATGGGTCTCGTTTCAATAATCTAAGCCGTTCAATGTGTATAACTCGTCGAGTACTATATACTTATAAAAAATTACGTTGATTGGATATCAATAGCTAATTTTTGTCAATCGTTTATTTTTTCACCGTTCATTTTTTATACAAAACTTATTTGATCACGTAACTATTGATAACTTATCAACATGATTTTTTACAGGTATATTGTATTCAATGAATTCTATATATTGAACAGTATAAATTATCAAAATGAAACCCGTGTTGAATCTCTATAGATCTAACAATACTCTCCAATTTGATCTGGGACTAAAGGAAGTCTGCCCCATTTTAGAAATATATATAACAAAGTAGTTGACCTAGTAGCATCAACTCCTCTTATATACCAATGAATTGAAGATCGTTCTGTTCTCATCTGCAAATACCAATTCCTCAAATGCAAGGTTTCGTTTGGGAAAAACTTTTTTTAAGTCATGATTTGGTTAATATTTTGGAATTAAATATTTAAAAAAATATATAATAAGTTATATAAATTAATAAAATAAAATATTACTTTTATCTATAAACATTATCTTATAAAAGTAAAAAAAAGTCTTAAAATAAAAATCAAACGAGGCTAAAAAATCAAATTAAAAAAGTCTCAATCCTAAGTAATTTTTTAACTTTTTAATTAAAATGTAATGTAAAAAAAATTAGTACATTTGAAATAATTTTTTTGAATTTTATAAAAAGATATGAAAAAATAATATAAATAATTAAAAATAGATAAATTGACAGAAATGCCCTTGTCATGCATGCCGTGCATAGTACACGTGACAATCTGATGGCACTGATGCGGCAGACTGCAGACCTGCAAGGCATCATGTCATGTTTGTAAGTTTTGTTATTTTAATTTTAACAATGATTCATCCCATTAAAAACATCACCACTAATAGCACTAATGCATTAAAAAAGTAAAAAAAAAAAAAAAAAAATACAACTCTAAGACCAAAACATCACATCATTAATGGCGGGATCCACTGCCACCTAATTAATGGGAGCACTAATTAGTGCTCCCAAACATTTTTCTTTTAATTTTTTTTTTTTTTTTTGAGAATAGATTTAGACTGGAAAACCATTCTAAACAATCTAGGTGTTTGGGAACAAAAATGAGTGAGACTCCCCCATCAGAGTTAATGTTGATTAGTTCAAAAAATTTTTATTTTTTTTGGTCCTCCTCTTGTTGACTCTTATGCAGGTCCGGTCCTGAGATTTTCGGGGCCTAAAGTCGATAATTAATTAATAAATTTTTGAGGTTCTTCACATTTTTTTTTATTGAATGAAAAAAAAATTGAAAGTAAATGACAAAAGATTTGTGTCAAAATCACAAAAATATTTAACATTACATTACAATAACTAATAAGTATCGTTTGATCCTCACTCTTCTTGTATTTTTAGAAGTAAATAAATCAATCATACTTGCATAATCTAATTTTTTTACAAAATCATTTTCAATTAATAACAGTGCTAATTATTTTAAATGGACCTTTCAATTTTTTAATGGATCAATTTATTTTAAGTTAATTTGGGTCTTTCTTAATTTTTTTTGGACTTAAAATATACTTAATATATTAGACTAAACTATACTAGGAGAAACCCCTTTTTTGAGTCTATTTTCAATGAATAACAATGCTAATTTTTTTTAATGGCCTTTCAATTTTTTAATGGATCAATTTATTTTAAGTTAGTATGGGCCTTTTTTAATTTTTTTAAACTTAAAACATACCTAATATATTACACTAAATTATAATAAGTGAGGGTCCCTTTTTTTAGTCTATTTTGAGGGGCCCTAGGTCATGGCCTTGTGGCCTATGCCTGAGGGCCGGCCCTGCTCCCACGTGTATGTGGGGGGTGGTGGGGTTCTGTATCAGTTTTGTTTGGGAAAAAGTTATTTTAGAGGTTTTTTGATTTTTTGATTATTTTAATAGACTATTTTAATTTTTATGTTTGAGAAGTTGGGTTAAATTTTTTGGTTGATTGTTGTATTGAAAAATGTGTTTGAAATGATATTTAAAGTTGAAATGACAAATTTGCCCTAATCTTATTTTTTCCAAAATTGATTTGCGGAGAGGTAAAATCGTAATTTAACTGTCTGTGGGATGGCAGTGGTAGCCTCAGCCTACACTATATTGGTCACAGTGTAGGCTGTCCGTGCATGACAGCCACTGCCTTTTGTTTATTATTATTATTATTATTATTAAATTAATGGGTTAGTGTTTTTTTTATATTTAAGGTTAAGGATTATTTTAAAAAGTTGATAAAAAACTATTTTTTGAGTTTTTGGACTAAAAAAGTTAGTTTTTTTGTATAAAAAAAACTAAAAAGTCAAAAAATTGACTTTTTTAAGTTGTTGCCAAAAGACTCCTAAAATAGCCTATAGCCACGGTTCCCAAACAATTAAAAAATTCGGATAAAATAGTGGATTGTAATTTGTGTGATTTAAAAGTATTCGTTTGATAACATCACATCTTAGTTTAAAAGTTAAAAAATTATTAAAAAATTTAAAAATCCAAAAAATCATATAAAGAAGTCAACGATTTTTTTTTCTTTATTTTTTGTAAATCTTTTCAAAAAAAATAAATAAGGAATGTGAAATATAATAATTTTTTTTACTTTATATTTTAACTAAAAAAGCAAAAAATTAATAAAATAATATGGGTAAAGGTTGGTAGCTCTAAAATCCCTCCCCCTAATCCCCCTAATTTCCTTTTTTGGAAACTGTTTTCTTTTTCTTTTCTTTTTTTCTTTTTTTTTTTTTTTTACTTGAAATGGCATTTTTGGGGGATTCGGGCTCCCCCTTTCGGGGGATGAACCACTGCCCCATTATATTCTTGGGTCGTGGTTCATCCCCCGAATTGAGGGAGCCCCGAATCCCCCGAAATTCCATTTCAAGTAAAAAAAATAAATAAATAAACAAAAAAAGAAAAAAAGAAAACAGTTTCCAAAATTAGAAATTAGGGGGATTAGGGGGACTCTTTTTAGAGCTGCCAAACATTTCCCTATATTCTTAAACTAGGCCTAGTCATATGAATTGTAATTTGTGTGATGTAATTGTGAATAGTCAAAAATAAGAAAAATGCTTGGGACCTCTAATTAGAGGTACCACTAGTGATGTGGCAGTGGGTCCCACCCACTGCCACATCAGTGCTGTGTCTTGGTTTTTTTTTTTGTTTTTTTTTTTACCTTTTCCACCTCATTAGAGGTGTGCTTAGAGGCTCTAAATTAGAGGTCTCTAGCATTGCCCCAAAAATAATATAGTAGTGATTGGTACTACTAGTTTGTCACCACCAAATCACCACTAATGAGGTGGAAAAAAAAAAACACAACAACACTGTGGTAGTAGTAGAGGAGAGCCATTATTATATCATTAATGTCACTATTAAGTAGTGGTCTCCAGCATTTTTTAAAATAATATAAAGGAGGGCTGATAACCAACTCTTTGTGTTGTACGCTCTAATGGTTATGGTAACAGTCCATTACTGTTTGACAGGGGGGGGGGACAAAATAATAAAGGCACATAAATGAGGGGTAAAATGGCCTTTTTACGCTGACTCTGCCACAGTTCACGTGGAGGCATTGAGTATAAGTTTGTAGAATAAAAACTGTAAATTTTTTTATTTTTTAATGATTTTTTGATTTTGGGCAAATTACATATACACCTCTCGAGGTTTGGCTAAATTACAGATGCCCCCTGAGGTTTGAGAAATTACGAATTCCCCCCTGAATGCTATATTTGCATAAGAAATTAGGGGGTAATTTGTTATGAAACATAAACCTCAGGGGGCAAATTGTTATAAAAATACAAACCTCAGGGGGCGGGATGTAATTTCCGAAACCTCAGGGGTATCTGTAATTTAGCCAAACCTCGAGGGGTGTATATGTAATTTGCCCTTTGATTTTTAAGTTAAAACCATCACTGGTCAAACGGGGTCTAAATATGTGAACTCATTGTTTAAGCCAATCATAATGAAAGAGAGTACTACCATACGAGCCTATTTGGTATAATTTCTAAAAAATTGAAAGTTGATAATAATAAAAAAAGATTGTTGCTATTAGCACTTGTCAAAATTCTTTGGACCTACCATTTTATATATATTTTTTATTACAATTATACCATAAAGTAAAATTACATTAAAAGACATTATTAAATGGAACACCCACCTATCAATAAGAACTAATACTCTATAATATTGGACACCCACCCCCACTTCCACCCCCAACTCCAACTCCAACTCCAACTCCAACTATACGTATTCCATGTTTGTAAACCCTAAACCTATTACTTTTTCATAACCAACTAACATAAACCTTAAATCTATTATTTTTCATAATCATCTTAAATCTTGAATGTGTCATCTTCATTACCATCATCGACGCTATTGAACTTGAAAGTTTTGCTTCAAGTATAACGTATACTTCATCATCTTATAAGTTTATCTGTCTTGCATTAATATTCTCGATCGTTTTCGGTCGTTCTTGTTTCGTTTGAGTTGTTCAGTACTAGTTTGCGGATTGTTAGAATTATGTTCGGTAATACAGTACTGAACATAATCCTTTCGTTCAATACATAGGTTCCGAACATTAATGCAGATAGTCAGTTATGCAATTTTCTTTGTTAAACTAACTTAGAATGGAAAACAGTGTATTGAAATGGATTTAAGTTATATATATTGAATGAATTTAATTCATGTTATTTTAAGTTGTGAAGTGGAATGGATTCAAATTACACAGTGATGAACAAATTTTGTTCAGATATACAGTGTTGACAGGATCATTATTGTTCGACAAAACAGTTCTGAACAAAATACATTTTTTCGGCAACATAATGGTGAACAAATTGTTTTGGGCTACATTCAAAATTCTGATGGTGATTTAGACGATGATTCTGATGGCGATTCAGACGATGATTCTGTTTTTTCTCATCTTGCAAACGGTTATACAAATCGTGTAGAAATTGGAGTATCTTCGATCGATCTCAGCGATGACGAATATACAAAAGGTAACAAAGAAGATGATGATGAGAGGATGAGAGAGGTTACTGATTTGGCGATACAAAGAGTGTTCAGAGAAGATGAGAGTCGTCAGAATGCTCCGTTGACGGCTGAAACGTCGACGAGAGTGATGGAGGGTTAGGGTCCAAGAATTCTATACTGGACCAAAGCTCCAAACTCTAAAGATTGAGTGAGTTAGGGAAGGAGAGCGATGGAAAATTAGGTGAGTGTGCATTTCATTGTGAAAATTTTATGAATATGGGTAGATTTGGTAATAAGTGGGGTGTCCAAAAAAATATTATTAAAATTTAGAGTTTAAAGTTGGGGTCCAAAGAAATGTGGGTCCAAAGAATTTTGATAGGTGCTAATAGCGGCACTCTAAAAAAATTGTAACTAAAAAACATTTATTTCTCTACTTTTCGATAATCAATTTATTTAAATTATTTTTTTTATAAATTATTAATATAAATTATAAACACTAAATGAAATTTTTTTAAATAAAACAAAAAACTATAAGAAACTCTATAAACTGCATCAAACAATCTTAGGCTCCGTTTGATAAGTGATTATTTTAATTAATTTTTTACAAAAAAAATAAAAATAAAAAAATAATATGACAATTTATAATAATTTTTAACTAAAAACTCAAGTCTCTAAAGGGGCCTTAATATCCTGTTGTGTATGCTTAATTGCTCCAACATAAGGGACTGAAGAATCTAACCCCAACTTTGGATTTCCCTGCAACCCCGAGTTCTGTTCTTGCTTTGGATGCCTTCTTTGAGGCCTTGTAGGCTTGTAGCTTTCTGGTTTCTTTCTTTTTTAAATTTGAAAAAGAAAAAAGGGTTTCTTTCTTTTTCTTTTTTCTTTTTTTAATTTAAAAAAGGAAAACGAAAAAAAAGAAGAAGAAGAAGATTAAGGGCATGTTTGATTGGGTGGATTAGAACATGAGATTGAGATTATTAATCCGTGGGCCCAATTATCCTATGTTTGTTTTAATATTTTGATTTAGGATTATTAATCCAATGGATAATTAATCCAACAAATTTGTAGGATTATTAGTAATGGGGTAGGGGTGGGATTATTAATCCAATGAATATTAATCCAATTGGATAGTGAATACCACACTAATTTAATAGGATTATTAATACTTCACTATTAATTTTGTAAATCAAACATGACCTAAAAGAATAAGTCTATGAATCCACTCTTATCTAACCCGAATGATGATGTATGGTGGAAAATTTATACAGTAGATTTTATATGTAGAATAAATTTGAATCACAAGATAATAAATCTAAATAATTTTTGAATAATTAAGTTTAAATTTGTAATACTACATACTAAAAAGTAAGGAGGAGGAATGCCCAAAAGAAAGAATCCAAGAACCTGATCTTTCTTTTTCTTCTTTTTCCATATCTCCAATATCCAATCTAGTAATCTAATAAATCCCATTCGAATCAATTTTTCATAATTTAATATATATATATATATATAGGACTATATATTTTGAAAAGGGAAGGGCTTCCCTCCGGTCAGGGTATTGTTAGGTCTGTGAGAGCTCATCACGAGTCCTATTTCGATAATCTGAACCGTTTAATATGTATAACTCGTCGAGTATATGTTTATAAAAAATTAAGTTGATCGGATATCGATAACTATCTGATCAAATCAGATTTTTGTTAGTCGTTTATTTTTTACCGTCCATTTTTTTCATACAAAATTAATTTAATCACATAGCTATTGATATCCGATCAACGTGATTTTTTACAGGTATATAATACTTGATGCGTTCTACACATTAAATAATTCAGATTATCGAAATGAGACTCGTGGTGGACTCCCACAAGTCCAAAAGTATCCTCCAATCGATTGGAGGGGAGCCATTTCGTTTTGAAAATGGAAAGGGATTCTCTCAATTCTACTATTGGCTGGAGGGGTGTCATTGGGTGAGTAAGGAACTCCTCCTTGACTTCTTTACTTAATTTCCTACTTGATGGGTCATTGGGCCAACTTTTTGGTCAAATTTTGATGATTGGAACTGTTCACATTTTAAAATTTATTATGTATATCATACCGGTAAAAAATCAAGTCAATCAGATATCAAAAACCATGTGAACAATAAAACTATTTATTAAATTTTTTTTAATAAACAGTTTTTTCTTTTTTCAATATTCGATCAATTTGATTTTTTACAGGTATGATGTACATGACAAATTTTAGAATGTGAACGGTTCGGATCATCGAAATTGGGCCCAAAAATGGACCTGATGGTCCATCAAGTAGGTAGTCAAGGAGAGAATCCTTGCTCGCCATTGGCCTCCCTAAGGCCGATCACGGATCTCACATCGATAGTTTAAAAATTCATATTGATTCACTATTTATAATTATATTTTTTTTATTATATTTATCATCAGAAAAATATGATAAATATACTTTAAAATATATTTTTTTTTTCAAAAATAAATATGATAAAACTATATATATTTTTGTGTCTGTTGGTGGGTGAATATTTACAATTTTACAAATATTAAGACAACTAGGTTAAATTAAACAATCAACTATTTAAGAAATACAAATCCGCGAATCCAGTACACCAACTTCCAAGAGTTCAATATTAGGAAAAAAATAAACACAAAAACAAGATTGTCTAATGGGAATAAAATATTCAATTTTTACCTTTGGCAGTAATTGACTTTTTAACTTCTCAATTAAAAATATATAGAAGTGATCAATAGAACTAACTCAGTTAATTGATGGTTGTGTTTGATTTCGGTTTATATTTATAAAAATTTTATAAATTGTTTTTTATTTATTTTTAAAAACAACAATGATTCATCCCACTAAAAACATCACCACTAATAGCACTAATGCATTAAAAAAGTAAAAAAAAAAATAAAAAAAATGCAACTCCAAGACCAAAACATCACATCATTAATGACGGGACCCACTGCCACCTAATTAGTGGGAGCACTAATTAGTGCTCCCAAGCATTTTTATTTTAAAAAACATAAACTATAAAAGCGTTTGGTAATTGACAAAATATTTAAAAAAATTTAAAAATATAAAAAAAAAGTTAGAAATGACAAGTGGTAGCAAGTGGTGGCGGAAGAGGGTGGTGGAAAGTGGTGACGGTGGGTGGTGGGTAGGTGGTGGTGGTGGGTGGTGGCGGGTGGGTGGGTGGTGGTAGTGGTGGTGGTGGTGGGGGGTGGGTGGGTGGGTGGATGACAGTGGCAGGTGGTGGGTGGTGGTGGTGATGGTGGTAGTGGCGGGTGGTGGTGGCAGGTGGGTGGCGGATGGCGGGTGGTGGTGGTGCGTATTGGCGGGTGAGTGGTCGTAGCGGGTGGTGGTGGTGGGTGGGTGGGTGACAGTGGCGGGTGGTGGGTGATAGCGTGTGGGTGGTGGTGATGATGGCGGGTGGGTGGTGGTGGTGGTGGTGGCGGCGGGGTAGTGGTGGCAGGCGGGTGACGAATGGCGGGTGGTGGCGGGTGGGTGGCAGGTGGCTAGTGGTGGTGGGTGATCGGTGGTGGCAGATGGGTGGTGAGTGGTGGTGGCGGGTGATGTGGCGGGCGATGAATGGCAGTGGCGGGTGGCGGGTGGATGACAGGTGGGTGGTGGCGGTGGCGGTGGCGAGGGGTGGGTGGTGGGTGATGGTGGGTGGTGGGTGGTGGGTGGCTAGTGGTGGCGGGTGGTGGGTGGTGGTGGTGGTGGAAGACGGTGGTGGAAAATGGTGGCGGGTGATGGCTAGTGTTGGGTGGTAAAAAAAAAAAAAACTCAAAACTCAAAACGGAAACATATTTTTTGTATTTTCATTTTTTGGCCAAATTTATAAACTGAGATCACTGATTTATAAATCAAAAATTTTACCAAACAAGTTTTTATTTGAATTTTTAAAATTTTTATAAATATAAATAGAAAATTGAAAATATAAGTGTTACCAAACGACATCTAAAATTTTATTATTATACGTATCAAATTAATTTTATTTTTTCATAGATGATATCTAACAACCAAAATATCAAACTTCCAAATCAATTATTGGTTTTGTATTAGTATTTACAAGTAATATTTCAATTGAAAATTTGCCACACCAAATATGGGAAAGTGAGATCAACAAAAGAAATACGGGAGTATTTTATTTATCTATTTTTTTGCATCTAACTATATTTTTTGACATGTTGGTGGTTATAAAATGTAATTGAACTATTGTGATATGCAAAGGGTGTTACGTGAGAGATTTGATAGTAAATTTAATAAATTATTAGAGATATCTAACATAATTTTTTCTTATATAAATTTTTAAAAAAATATTATTTTGTCTCTTAAACTATCACTAAAAAATTAATTCAATATATATTCTTTTAATAATATCAAATTTATATCTAAACTATTTGATTTTGCATTAATTTTACCTCCACCGTCAAGTAGAAGTTGTTGATTTGACACTCAAACTTTATTTGAAATTTAATTTTACCCTTGAACTATTCCCAAAAAATCAGTTAAACCCCTAAATAAAATGAAGTTTGAGAATCTAATTAATATTTTAGAGATAGTTTGTGAGGTAAAATGAAATTTGAAACGAAATTTTAGTGTCACGTCAACAACTTTCGTTTGATTATAAATGAAAGCTAACGATACGGGTAAAATTGATTTAAAATTAAATAGTGTAAGTGTAAATTAATATTATTAAAAGAATAGAGTTTGAATTAATTTTTAAGTGATAATTTAGGAGACAAAATAATATTGCATCTAATTTTTATTGGCTATTTTTAATGACTTGTCCAATTTAGATTAATGGTCCATAAGATCCAAAAATAAAAAAGGGAAAAAGGGATTCTTGTGGAAGTCCAGATCATCTTCAGCTTCTCTCTCCGGCTGTTCTTCTGAGTCACAGCTCAAATAGAGCCACGTCACTTATAAAAAAATACAACAATGATTCATCTCACTAAAAATATCACCACTAATAGCACTAATGCATTAAAAAAGTAAAAAAAAAAAAAAAAAATACAACCAAAAATCACATCATTAATGGCGGGACTAGAGATGGCAATTTAAAACCGACCCGATGGGGACCCGACCCCCCGATCCCGAATTGAGTGGGTTTTTCCCGAAAAATATCCCCGACGGGACGGGGATGGTGATTGAAAATCAATCCCCGAACAGATTCGGGCCGGGGACGGGGATCAGTGTTCCAGTCCCGTACCCGGCCCGGCCCCGATCCCCGGCCCGGTTTTATCCCCGATGTTAAATTACAATTTTACCCTTACATATATATATATATATATATATAAACCAACCAGGTCAGTCCTCTCACCTCTCATTTCTCTCTACCCGTTTCTGTCTCTCATTTCTCTCTACGGTAGACTCTACCTCACTGACTTCTCTCTCTCTCAAATCCACCGCCGAGCCTCGCACCACCACATCGCAGCTCTCATCCACTCCCTCTCTCTCGACGAGCCTCGACCACCAGATGAGATCTTTTTTTTTTCTTCAGATCTGTTTCAGATCTGATTCACAATTTTTTTTTTTTTTAGATATGTTTCAGATCTGTTTCTGATGTTTTATAATACATCCCTTGTGATTAACTTGTATTTTCAGATCTGATGTTGTTGATGTTGTTGTATATTCTGAGTTGTATTTTCTGATTTTTTCAACTTGTATTTTCTGAGTTGTATATTCTGAGTTGATGTTGTTGTATATTCTGAGTTGTATTTTCGGATGATGTTCTGAGTTGTATTTTCTGATTTTTTTTTTATCTTTAGCCGGGGAATGCTCGGGGTGGGGGAAACCCGATCCCCGTTGAGGGCGGGGTGGGGGCAGGGATAGGTTCCCCGTCGGGGATCGGGGCCGGGGCCGGGAGAAATTCTACCATCGGGGATCGGGGACGGGGAGTGCGATCCCTGGCCCCGCCTCGCCCCGCCCCGTTGCCATTCCTAGGCGGGACCCACTGCCACCTAATTAGTGGGAGCACTAATTAGTGCTCCCAAGCATTTTTCAAAAAAATAAACGAATCAAATTTATTTCTTTAAATAAAAAATTTTCAAAACACACCACACTGAATCATTCCCTTTTCCTTACACTCCTCCCTCTCCCTCACTGCACGCACATGTCACGGGTGACATCTCACTCTCTCTCTCTCTCTCTCTTCTAATAAAAAATTTAAAAAATTGTTTTAATCTTTTTTATTTTATTTTCATAATATATATATATATATAATTTTTAATATAAAATTTTAATTTTATAACATTGATATCATTGAAAATATACCTTTAAAATGAGACTAATATTAAACATATTCAATAAAAAATTAAAATAAATAAAAAATAATTATGATGTTTAGTTATGTTTTTAAATTATTATTTTTTAAATATAAAAATTAATTTGATGAAATAAATACACAAAAATCATATATTTTTTAAATTCTCAAAAACAATTTTCATTCCAAAAAAAAATCATATGAAAATAATAACTTTTAATTTAATTTTATTAACCAAACGAGTTTATAATTTTTTTTAAAGAAAATAAAAAATTTCAAAAATATAACTTTTAACTCGTGTTTTAAAGAAAATAAAAAATTTACATCTATGCACAAAAGTCATTATTTTCACATATTTTTTTTGGAATGAAAATTATTTTTGAGAATTTAAGAAATATATAATTTTTGTGTGTTTATTTTCATCAAAATAATTTTTATATTTAAAAAATAATACTTGGAAAGCATAACTAAACATAGTACTGTAATTACCTTTTATTTATTTTAAATTTTTATTAAATATATTTAATATTAGTCTTATTTTAAAAGTATATTTTCAATGATATTAATTTTATAAAAATTAAAATTATATATATATTATGAAAATAAAATGAAAAAGATTAAAATAAATAATTTATTTATTTTTTATTAAAATGTGATAGGGAAAGAGTATGTGTGATTTTTTTTTTTTTTTTGGTTAGAATGTGATATAGAGAGAGGGAGTGTGAGTTGTGAGTGTGTGTGTGCCAGTGACGGAGAGAGTGTGTGCGCGCGCTGTAACTTGTAAGTGTGTGTGTGTCACTGGATGTGTATTGTTTTTGTTTAAAGAAATAAATCTGAACCGTTTATTTCTTTATAAGTGATGTGGTTTTATCTGAACCGTCGCCGGAGGGAGAAGTTAGTGAGGATCCGGACTCTTCTTATGGGATAGCACTACACCATTTTTTAGACATATATAACAAAGTAGTTGACCCATATGAATCGAAATTCATTCTGTTCTCATCTGCAAATCCCAATTCCTCAAATCTAAGCATAGTTCAATTCCAAGTCTGGTGACTCTTCTCTGCATAACAAAACTATGCAACTCAAAGGTAATACTTTCTCTCTCTCTCTCTCTCTCTCTCATAGTAGCAGCAGCAACAGTAACAATATTCTCTCAAATTCTATCTTTAGATGGGCATATCCTTGCACACCTCCTGGCTGCAACCTCCATTGGAGTCATCTCTGCCATTGCGTTTCACTACTACCATCGACAAAAGCCCCCAAAACAGTTAGAAGATCAAACCGTAGTTCCATTGTTAGAGAGGAATGAGTCTGGCCGTGTTGCCAGACTTGAGAGATTCTCCAATTATGTTGGTAAAAAATCTATTCATCTCCATTCTTCTTTTTTTTTTTTTCATAATGTTTTTCTACTTTACAACAACTAAAATGTTTTATTGTTTTTGTTTTTTGGATTTTGGGGATGGGGATGGATCAGCTAGGCAGATAGGATTTGAAGATGGAAGTGGATGTCCCCAACTTTGCAAATTAGCATATGAGTACCTCAAAAAATCCAAAGAGTGTGAGAGTACTATCTATGAGTATTTTGCTGATGAGCCACATGTTGATGAGCTGTATGTGAAGTTGGTTGAGGAGTTTGATAGGTGCATCCTTGCCTACTTTGCATTTCATTGGAGCCAAGCTTCTCTCATGATCACTCAGGTATATACATATATATGTGTTTATAAATGTTTCAACATAAATGTTTGGTAGGTGAGATTCATTTTAAATTAGGTCCCACTATATGTGTATGTTTTTATAAATGTTTCAACAACAATATTAGGTAATTGGAAAATTTAATTAGAAAATTACTCAATTTTTTTTTTTTTTTTTTTTGATGATGGAGATTCATTTCAGGTTGGGCTTTCTGATGTTTGAATTGCTTATTTTTTTGTGTTTTTGCAAATGTTTCAACAGCAATGTTAGGTAATCAGAAAATTTAATTAGAAAATTATCCCAAAAAAATATTAATTGATTGAATTTCATTTCAGATTGAAGTTTCTGATGTTTCAATTGCTGAATTTTCATTTCTCCGTGAAAATCTTTCATTCATTCTCTTCTTCTTCTTCTTTTATTTTATTTTGGGGATGTGTGAATTGCAGGTGTTGAGTATTGATTCTGAAAAGAAAAAGTTGAAGGACCTTGTGCTGGCAGCTACAAGGTGACCTGTACTTATCTTGCCAACGCATCTGTTGTTTTTCATGAATAATGTTACTTGGAGAGACAACTAAATTATACAATAATTCAATACGCTTAAAAATATATATTTTAAAAATATTTAAAATTTAAAATACATAAATCAACGTCATTTTGACTACGACCCATATCACACCTAATTTAAATTTACAATATAAATTCACTTTTTGAATTATTTGTTAAGTGCATAATATTTCTGCTATAAATTATGTGTCCATTTGGAACTTTATTTTTTTAGTGGTGTGGTGTGTTGTTTGAAATGATTTTTTTAATTAAATAGATAATTGTAGAAGAAAAAATAATTAATTGATGTATATGATATCACCTTTTGACTTTTTTATTTTTTTAAAAAAAGAGTTAATTTTTTAAACTAAAAAATTGATTGCCAAACGGCCTGTAATAAAAAATTTATGGCACCTTTAATAATTATGTGGGGGAGGTCACGTGCTTAGTCATGTAAAAATAAAACGAAATTAATTGCTCAAGTAGACCTAGAATATTACAAAAAATTAATTATTTTAAGAACCAGAAGAAGATACACGTGATTAATTAAACAATTGAGGTGGTTTGCAATATTTTAGTAATTTTTAAAATTTTAGAAAGAGATATTTAAAAAATTAGTGAGATAATGTGATTAAAAAAAAATAAAGAGACAATAAATATGTTATTTTAAGAAATGCCAAACAACTTATTAAAATTATATTTTAGGGTACACCATTTTTTTTTGGAAACTAATACGTCAACGCTTACGAAATTAGTATCAATTATTAATGTTATTGCAATTGTCTCAACAATGATAGAGACCACTAATTTTGGAGCTCTAAAAAGACCACTAATGACATGGCACTCAATAAAAAAAGAAAAAAAATAAAACATCAAGGCCAAAACATCAAATCATTCCTGGTGGGACCCACTGCCACATCATTAGTGATAGCACTAATTAGTGCTCTCACTCATTTTCCCAATTGTCTTACTTTCGCTTTTAGGGAGAGATACACCTGTCTTACTTTTATCTGTATTGCTATCGTCTAATCTACTAATCAACAAAATAATCACCATCAACAAATACAGATATTTTCCTACTTAAAAAACAAATGAGTGGAGATATTTTATAATAAAAGCAATAAACCTGCATGGAGCATTTTTACTTACCACACTACTTGGTATAAGTTAAATAAATATATTTATTTAAAAAAATATACTTATTTAAGTCAGGTCTTGTTTGACAAGTGATTTATTTAGTCAAAAAATTAAAAAATTATTAAAAAAAATAAAAAAGCTAACAACTTATATAAAAAAGTCAAAGATTTTCTTTTCTCTCTACTTTTTGCACATCTTTTCGTAAAAAGTCATCCTAAACATATTAAGTTTTTTTAGCTCATATTTTAGTCAAATAACCAAAAAATTACTAAATTAACATATTCTCAAACAAGGCCCATATTTTTTTTTTTTTAGATAAGTGCATATCTTTTTATAAAAAGTTAAAAAGTATATTTAGGGGTTATTTGGGATGATCTAAATAAGCCTTTGTTTGGGAACTTGGTTTGGGGCTAAAATAGCCACAAAAAACAAAATAGGCTATTTTAGCCACAAAAAACAAAACATCAAATCCAACCCATAATCATTACAATCCTCTCTCACAAAAAAAGTCAAAAAAGCCAAAAAGCCAAAAAGCCCTTTCCAAACCAGGCTAAAATAGCCCAGGCTAAAATAGCCAAAAAGCCAAAAAGCCAAAATGCCAACCCACTTCCCAAACGGAGGCTAAGTGTATTTTTTATCTTTTTATGAAAAGATGTGTAACAGAGTAAAAAGGTGATGTGATGAAAAAAAGATAAAAAGATAGATAATCTCAAACAATCCAAAATCCAATTCTTTTCAAATTGAAAGAGACATCCCACCTCTTTATTAGATGCCAACTAACGAGGCTGTAACTTATTTGGACTCATTTTAGTGAATAAAATTATTTATTTTTTTATGTAAATTATTCAATTTGTATGCTTAGTTAAGTAAACTATTCATACATTAAAGTAACTTGATCGGATCGGATAGTATTAGGGGTTTTTTGGAGTGTCTTAAATAAGTGTACTTTTTGTCTTTTTAGACTAAAAAGTTGAGGTTGAAAATATGAATATTTGTGTTTACTTTTTGACTTTTTATAAAAAAATGTGTATTAAAAAATTATATAAATTAATGTGTAGGGAAAAATTAATATTAGGAGTTGTGCAGCCGTAATTGTTGACTTTTAGTGAATATTAATAACTTTTTAATTTTTTGAGTAACTTTTTAATTTTTTAATTTTTTTGAAACTTCCTAAACTTGACCTTAATAACGTAGTGTTCCCGATCATGTAGTACCAAGATTGTATTAATCACTTAATTATTCAAAAAAATTATTTTAAGATTACTCTAAAAAAGTTTGAAAATCTTGTCAAAGAGTAGCCCAAGTAGGCTTAAATTTATTTATGACGTACTCTGTCAGTGTCACATGAGACAATGAGTAATTGCTCGTTATTTATTTACAAAATATTGAAAATGAACCAGTCTGTAAACGATTCTGCAAGTTAACGAATGGTTTAAAATTAAAAGAATACAGTATACCCGTTAAATTAAAAAAAATCAATAATAAATTAAAATTGTTAAATTAAAAAAATCAATAATAAATTAAAATTTATAAATAGATATAAATTTTTTAATAAGCATATGATTTTAATATGGGTAAATTTAAAATGAGACATTGAGGTTTGACTAGGCATTGTTTGGGAAGGGCTAAAGTGACTATTTTAGCTATAAAAGACAAAATATGTTATTTTAGTCACAAAAAATAAAATATCACATCCAATTCATAATCATTAAACTCTTCTTTTACAAAAAATATCAAAAAATTCAAAAAATCTTTCTCAAATTAAATTTTTTAACCCAAATTAAAATAGTTAAAAAAAATTAAAAAATCAAAAAATTAAAAAATCTACCCATTTTTCAAACGGAGGCTAAATGGTTTAGTACTTCAGGATATGGTGAGAGAAGATAAAAGGTTCCCTCCGATTGAGCAATGACAATCTTTTTCTTAAGTGATATTATCTTTCTATTTTTTCTGCATAATTTTTTTATTTTTATTTTTATAAAAAGTTAAAAAATCAGTCATATACAAAACAAGCCTAACATACGATATCTTTTATAAAAATAAAAAATAAAAATCCAAAATGATACATAGAAAAAAAGTAAAGATAAATTACTAATAGATTCTAATAATTGGACTTAATTTTTATAAAGTTTTATTGAAAATAAATCTTAATAAAATCGTTGCTAAAAATAATTTTTTATGACAATTTTTTGTATTTGTCTCTAAAAATTGACAATTATCAACTTTTTTGTCACAATAAATTGGCGATAAAACTTATAATTGGTGACGTTTTTCTGTGATAAATTTTTTGAACTGTCGTTAAAAGTTAAAAATTAGTGATATTTTTTTAAACTGTCGCTAAAACTTATAATTAATGATATTTTTTGTGTCAATTTTTTTTAATTATCACTGAAAATTAACAATTAGTGATATTTTTTTATAGTAATTGATGAAAAATGTCATTAATTATCATAAGACGTGTTGAACTATAAGTCTACCTATTATGACCTACACGTAAGTTTCTTTAAAAAATACAATAATTACATTGCTCACGTAATGTTTCAGGTGTATTGTGATTGATAGAATGGGTAAGACTCACAATTTTGAATTGAATGATTGGGAATAAGAAGAGACATGAGGATTTGTAATTAGTCGGGACATGGTCACGTGGTACTCGTAGACCTAGGGTTGCAACTCGGACAGGTTCGAGTGGGTTAAGACGTTGTCCAAGCTCAATCCAAATTGTGCTGAGAACTGCCCAGGCTCACCTAAGCTTGAATTGTAACTCGAGATTGTTTGCCCAAATCCGACCAGAGTTAAACCTGAATTGCACTTAAATTTCAAGGTTTTTATTTAAATTTTTTTTTTATTTTTTAATGCAGCTAAGTTAATTAATTTGTTAAAATTAGACTATTTATATATATATATATATATATATATTTATAAAATCATTAATAATATAAAAACAAATCATTTATATAATGTAAGAGATATGCTGTTATGATAGTCTTTATAATTTATGAGTCAGAAAAAAAAGAGTAAAATTTTATATTGTGTTACTTATGTATATAATATATATTCAATATGATCTAATGATCTAAATTACTTTAATATCATCTAATAGTTAATTATTTATATGTATATTCAATATTATATATATATATATATATATATATAAAATTTGGGTTTGGTTTTGAATTGTTCAAATTGTTTAATATCTTTGTGTAAGGCCACCTAAATTTAATTCGGACTTTAAATTTTTGTTCATGGAAAAGTAGAGCGTACTTTTATGACATTCGTGTTATGAGCAGCTGATTGTCTCTTGTCTTTTCTTGGACTCCCAGGAAGGCTAATCGTGTGGCCCACTGGCTGGCCACAGCTCATCTCAATGGCTCCCACGCTTAGACTGGGTTAGGAACATACCTTTCGTTGTTAAGGTCCTCCTGGCCGCTGATGTTGCTTTGTAGCCTGCTGGCCTTATCAGTTCAAAAATAAAAAATAAAAAATAAAAAAATAGTTGGATTAATAAATTGGAGAGAAGTTTGATACTTTTAAATTATATTAGAAAGTGTATTTAAAATTTGTCATTACAGTTTATAGATCTGTAATTATAAATTTAATGTAGTTAAATAAAGTAATATAAAAATAATAATTATTAAAAAGGGGTAATATAAAAGTATAAAATCTATAATGTTGATGTCAAGAATCCTATTAGCTGTACATAATAATATTTTAATTTCACAAACTCAAGTTTTTAAACCTATTTTCCTATCTGTGTTATTTTGGGACTTTTGTGAAGTCATATTTTTATTACATTTTGAAAATTTGACCTCATTAAAATTGAGTCTTTCAAAACTCGATTTCAATTAATTTTTTTTTTTTTAAATTGTGTTTTGAAAGTACAATTTCAAATTTAAAACTGTTATGTTTTGAAAATAGGAAATAGTGAATCAGGTTGACTTTAAAGCATAAATTTACATCAATTTACATTTAGATTTTTTTTTTTAAATAAAAAGGATAAATTACTTTAACTTTTATTGAGATTCGAAGAAAACATATTAAGCCTTACAAGTTTGGCATAATTAAATTAAATTTTCTTAAATTTTAATTCATATATAACAATAATCTTCTTTCATCAATAATTCATTATTCACATCGATAAAAAAAATATTATTATCATTTATTTTTACACTCAAATATATATGTTACTTTATTTATTTATGCCTTTACGCAATTACCCTTTTTAAATGATCCAATTTGTAGTTATTAAAGAAACTGATTTTTATTTTTATTATTATTAATTTTTTTGGGGTTTGGGTTTGATAGGAAACGAAGGTTTGAGAGGGTAAGCAACGACCTGAAAGTGACAAAGGTGTTCTCGACACTGGTGGCGGAGATGAAAGCAATAGGTAGCATCGGATCAAATGGTGATTCATCAAAATGTACGGACGTGATGGTGCCTGTGGTCCACAGTAAGAGGAGTCCAGTGCTACTTCTGATGGGTGGTGGAATGGGAGCTGGAAAGAGCACTGTCCTCAAAGACATTCTCAAACAGTAATTCACATCACCAACCTTTTTATCCTCTAATTACATGAGCTAAAAGGTGATAATAATTTTAGGCCAAATTACAAATTTGTTTAAAATACGAATTGTTTCTTACAGTTTTGAAAATTACATCCCGTCCATTGAAGTTTTTAATTTCTTAATAAATAGTCTATTTTGTTAATAAATCATCAAGTCCATTAATAATTTTTAATAATGTAAGAAATTTATTTCAATTAATAATTCAAGTAATTTTATTATTGCATAGATGAGCAGTTAGAAATTTTATTTTTTCAATTAATTTTGTTAAATAAAAAATTCTGATAAGGGAATATTTGTAAGTTTCCAAACCATAAGGGACAATCCATATTTTAAACAAACTTCATGAGGTGTATTTGTAATTTATCCATGATTTTAATATTGCTTTAACTTTGGTTTAATTAATGCAAAATGTTTTGTTAAGGAGATTGAATACACCTAAATGTTTCAAGAATTTTAGACTAGAAATCCTACTTTAAAATTAAAAAAAAAAAAATCAAAAAATCCACTTGACAACAAAAACTAGTTAATTACTCCAAAAGACTTCTTTAGCAATTAGCAAATATAGCAAATATCATTTTATTTCCCTTGTCTATAGACTTGTATATTTTGATCCATCAGTTATTAAAAAAAAGAAGAAAAAAGAAAAAAAAGAGTAGTAGTAATACTCTCTTTTGGATGATGAAAGTGATTTGTTTATATAGTTAACAGAATCAAAATGTATGAGTTATAGGCTACGGATAAAGTGATATTTATTAATAATTGATAATTTTTTTAATGTAACGAACCCCTAAAATTTTGATTTAATAATGGGAAAATTGGCAGATCAATTTGGTCGGAGGCAGCAGGGAATGCAGTGGTGGTAGAGGCAGATGCTTTTAAAGAAACAGATGTCATTTACAGAGCCCTCAGTTCCAGGGGTCACCATGAGGACATGCTTCAAACTGCTGAACTAGTATTCCACTCTTTCTCAACTATTACTAGACACAAAAATTAATACAACCCATATTAATAAATTTACCACAAAAAAAAAAAAAAATCATTTATGTATAGTGTTTTTTATAGAGTTAATTCATGATTAATAACATATTACTTTGAAAATAATTGATCAGGTGCATCAATCATCAACAGATGCAGCATCATCGCTTCTGGTTACTGCACTCAACGAAGGGCTCGACGTGATCATGGATGGTACCCTGTCATGGGAGCCCTTCGTTGAGCAGACGATAACCATGGCTAGAAATGTTCACAAGTATCGGTACAGGATGGGAGTCGGTTACAAGGTTGCTGAAGATGGCAGCATTACTGAAAATTATTGGGAGATGGTAGGAGAAGAAGAGGAACAAGAGAAGCAAGAAGAAGCTGAGAGGAAGCCATATAGAATAGAATTGGTTGGAGTTGTTTGTGATGCTTATCTTGCTGTTGTTAGAGGCATCAGGTATGTTACCAATGTTAAAATGACTCGAACACCATGTTGGTTTTTCATTTTAGGACTAATTGCACCAATGATTATTAAAATATATATTTCATTACATTTTAGTTCTCAATTTTGTCAAATTTAGCTGTCAAACTATTTAAAAAGTTTTAGTGTTGACAATGAATAACTGCAGTGGGATATTTTTGAAAGTCCATGTATTCATTAGACGAGAATTAAAGACGCATAATTTCAATATATTAAAACACCCCAATTCTCGTTATTAATTTGGACATTGCCAAGATTGTGGACTATTTAAACTCACGTTTTATAGTTTGGGGAGCAAATTGACAAAACAAAATTAAAATAAATAAATCCATTGATGTAATTAGTCCATTTTACTTTTAATATATGACCCCATAAAAGTGTCCCCCCAAAAAAAGAAAGTGTGAACCAAGCCAAATTTGATTCTACATCATATATTTTATTTTTTGAACACTCTTCTGTATAGTTTTCAGCTTTTTCTTTTCCCTCTACTTTTTCATTTACATAATCCTGAAATTTGTGATTCCAAAACAGGAGAGCCATACATACAGGAAGGGCAGTGAGGGTAAAGCCACAATTGAAATCACACAAGAGATTTGCAAATGCATTTCCAAGATATTGCAGCCTTGTTGATAATGCAAAGCTTTACTGCACCAACGCTGTGGGAGGCCCACCCAAGGTAACACTGGATTCAATAATTCTTTGCAAGTCCATATCATTTTCATACCTTTTTCTTTCTTTCTTTTTCTTTTTTGTACAAAATAATTTTCCAAAAATTCGGAACACAATTTTTGTTGTTTTTTGAAGGTGGGTTGTTTTTATAACTTTTTTTCTTCTTGAAAACTGCTTTCGAAAACAATTGGCCAAACAAGTGTTTTTTGAAAAACGATTTTTTTTTTATTAATAATATTGTAAGTTGTAATAGTATAATTTACTGAATAAGATTGGTGTAAAAATGCAGTTGATAGCATGGAAAGATGGAGAGAACAATCTGCTGATTGAGCCGAATGAAATCAAATGTTTGAACACAGTAAGCAATTTAAACGATGATGCAGACTCCATCTACGAGCTTTATGCGCAACCAGACCTACACAAGCCCGGTTCAGTCTGGAAAGACATTGTTTTGGTACCTTCAAGAGCCAGCCTTCAAATGGAGCTTAAGACTGCCATTCAAAAAGTAGAAAATTTAAATAAATAAATAAATAAATAGTTTTTGCAAAACCATTGCAGATTGCTTCTTCAATAGAAAAGCAATACCAATTGTGCCAACTATACTTGTCTATGTTTTACTAATGTTGGGATTGTTTTGAGTTCTATTTTTGTGGGAATTCAAACACCAAGAGAATTGTAAAGATAGTATTTATTTTTCCAGCTTGAAATTGCTTACAACAATGTTTACCAGTTTTAATGATGGGGAATGTTAGAATAATTAAATTTGTGTATTAAATTTATTTGACATTTGACGTGCCACCTTATATGTCATTGATACAATGCATAGAGGATGACATCTATTACACCGATACAGTGATAACATGACAAATAATAAGTAAATTTAATAATAAAAAATTAATAATTATTGAATTTTTCTTTATTATGTAAAAGGTTCAGAATCATGACATGAAATCAGAGCATAGGTTCCCCAATAGATTGGTCCAAATGTTGGTTATGAATCATGAAAAATTTATCTTGAATTTTAATGAAAATTGAGTGTGTTGTAGATTTAAAATTAATTTAATGTGAGTCACACACCCATAATAACGATAGATCATTCACTCTGTTTGATTTGAAATTTTTAAAACCAGTTTTCCGAAATTTTAATTCGTATTTTTATTTTATTTTTTAGTGATTTTTTTTAACATGCTATTATTATTATTTTTACCTTTTAAATTTATTTAATCTAAATATACTTAAAAAGTACAAATTTTGAGAAATTTTTTTTAAAAAAATTCATTGAACACAACAAAATATGAAAATGTACTGAATTTTTGTATTTTTTTAATTTAAAAAAAAATTGCACAAATTTTATACTTTTAAGTGTATTTAGATTAAGTGAATTTAAACAGTAAAAAAATTAATTAAAATATAAAAAATCCAATAAAAGAATACAAATTAAAAAATTAAAAATTTATTTTTGAAAACTCCAAACTAACGTAATTAATTTTTTTTAAAATTTTTTTGTAAATCAGATTTAGATTTTTTTTTTTATTATGAGTTGCCAAGGCAAAGTCACACTATTCAGACCGGGCCCAAACTTCATTAGAATCGCGACACAAAGTTCGGTCGGACCAAAAGCCCAATTTAACTTCGCAAATATGGGCTAGCTAGGCTAATGTTTTGCTGGGCTTAGATCCACTGAGTTTCACCCACATATATATACACAAACCTCCTCAGAAGCCCTAGCCGCGTCTCATCGTTCCTCTTCAGATTAGGGTTTGGCGATTCTTTCTCCAGCCATGGTGAGTTCTCATCTCCAATTCACACACTCTCTCTCTCTCTACCTAACTCCATTCATCAATTTTCAATCTTTCTCTCTCTACACATGTCTGTATACGTATAACTGTATGTTGTATTGGTGCATGTGTTTGTTAGGCGGATGTTGAAATGGAGATAGCAGCAGGACAACCGAAGAAGAGGACTTTCAAGAAGTTCAGTTTCAGGGGCGTCGATTTGGACGCTTTGCTCGATATGTCCACAGATGAGCTTGTTAAGCTCTTTACCGCTCGAGCTCGCAGAAGGTGATTTACATTTGTATGTATGTATGTTTTGTGTTGTATGTATAGTTTTTGTTGCATTGGTAGTTGCTTTGATTCATTTTTTATTTTTTATTTTTTGTGTTTGGATAATTTAGGTTTCAGAGAGGTCTGAAGAGGAAGCCCATGGCCTTGATCAAGAAACTCCGCAAAGCGGTAATGATTTGTTATGTTACTTTGATTTGATTTGTACTTGGATGTTGTAATTTTGACCTGAAATCTGTCGTTTGAGTATGTGATTGTGATTGTGATTGTGATTGTGATTGTGATTGTGATTGTGATTGTGATTGTGATTGTGATTGTGATTGTGATTGTTTTGTTCTAGGTATAGGTCTCTTTTTGATTTGGTAGTAAGTTTTAGATTAATGCTTGAGGCCTCGAAATTCTTTTTTTTTTTTTTTTGCTGTGTGTTGGTTTTTTTTTATCTTTCAGCGCATTGGCTTGATATGAAATGCATAGATACTATCCCTCCATTCTTTTTTTCCATGATTCTCCTGAATGCTTGTTTCACACTACGGCTTGTGTTATTTCAATACGTGGCGAGATGAATGCTTCTGTTGTTGTCAAAAGCTTGGATATTTCGGTGGCTGCATTCTTTAGGTATTGTGGATGTCTGTCATTCTGTGGACCATTGTGAATCTGTGGTGGACATTACACTTTATTCAGAAATAATTAAATAATTAAGTGGAATTGTTTCTGGTTTTGGGGTTTTACTTCTTGGTGGTCTGAGATATTGAGTAGTTTACTTCTGTCTTAAATATATGTATGATCTTTCTATTAGCTGGTGTCTCAGATGAAATTGAAAGGTGCACTCTGCAGCCTAGTGATTAGTTATTGCGACGCTTGGACTTTCATTTTGTTTTTTATTTTCAATTATTATTTACCAAGAAAAATTGAAGTTAGATGTGAACTACTTGTTATTTACCAATAATAAAGTCATTAATCTTGGATATGATTTGTTTTGATGTTTTAAATTAGAAACGGGAGGCTCCTCCTGGTGAGAAGCCAGATCTTGTCAAAACTCACTTGCGCAATATGATCATCGTGCCCGAGATGATTGGAAGCGTTATTGGTGTGTACAACGGCAAGACCTTCAATCAAATTGAGATCAAGCCTGAAATGATTGGTCATTATCTAGCTGAATTCTCAATCTCATACAAGCCAGTCAAGCATGGAAGACCTGGTATTGGTGCCACACACTCCTCAAGGTTTATTCCTCTGAAGTGAAGCATCTCTCGGCCATCTAGTTATAAAAGCCCATTTCATTTTCAAGTGATAGCTATGTTATTCAAATTTTGCTTGTCACTATTAGTAACTTAAGTATGTGGCTGGATTTTTATTTAGACCTAAGTCTTTAACAATTTTTAGTTTGAGTTTGTTACTGTGGTTTTGACAGAAGCTTAATTGGATTATTTTTGAGATTTCATTAAAGAGTTTTGTTGAGATTTTAAAGTGCAGAGGCAGTTGTTTTTTGTTTGATTCTTAGCTTCTGTTTGGGAAGTGGGTTGACTTTTTGACTTTTTGGTTTTTTTGGCTATTTTAGCCTGAGCTAAAAAGTTTGGTTTGGGAAGGGCTTTTTGACTTTTTGGCTTTTTTGACTTTTTTTGTGAGAGAAGAATGTAATGATTATGGGTTGGATGTGATGTTTTGTTTTTTATAGTTAAAATAGTCTATTTTATTTTTTGTGACTAAAATAGCCAAAAAAAACCCGGAAAAGCCCTTCCCAAACAGATCCGAAGTCTTGATCTATCTTTATCCTGTACGTTTCTCTTGGATCCTAATTTTGCATTTTCTATAATTTTGAGGTAATTATATAAAAATTTTATTTAATAATGACAGATTTAATGGGGTTATGAATAATGTGTAATTACCATATTTTTCCCCCCATGTAAAAGGTAAATCTAACTTTTTTTTTTTTTTTTTTTTTTGGGGGGGATGAAATTACTACCAATTTATCCCCAACCCATTTTTCTCAACAATTATAATGCAATGACAATAATAATTTTCATTAAATTTAGTTTTGAAATTTCAAAAAATTTCCCACGCAACCCATTTATATAAATAAATTCATATGCCAAAACGTTCATAACAAATAAGTTTCCCATAATCTATTATTTATTTTTTGTTGTAATATGTATACATGCAAGTCATTCACGAAAAACATTAAATAAATCCATATTATCACAGACATGCTAACCAAATCAAGACAATATGTTTGATTAGTCCATATGCAGGTGTTTGTGCTTTCATACAATTCTCAAACCGGGAGTCTCGTGTTAGAAGTTCTCAATATTTACTTTGGTTCCTATCAAGGCGTTCATGCCAATTTTTGGGCTTTTTTTTTTTTTTTTTTGTGTCAAACCTATGAGTTTAAAAATTGCAGGTTTCACCAAAATCTAGAACAAGGAGTTCTGCTTGCTTAAGTGTTCATGCCAGTTTGTAATGCAAGCTATCACTCAATTTTCAATTGAGAAGCCAATATTTAACCCTTAAATTTCTACAACTTATTTTAATTCCAAGGTGCTTGCATTTATTCTCAAGCATTTTAATAAATCACCGATATTTTTCACATCCAACTCACAATGGTGATGAGTCCCACACAATTGTGACCAGGATTAAAATTACGAGACTTGATGTGGTTTCATGTAGAGACTCATATTATGAATAGTGGGTGGCAACATCACTAACATAATTTTTTTTTTTTGAGGACCACTAACATAAATTAAATGACACTAGATAAGTCCATAATGATACAATTGCAACAGCTGGGTGTACATCAATCCTGCTCAAATTAACTACTCTGTATGCATCAAATAATTCAACCTTCAGAAGGGTCTCAAGCGTAGAGAAGTGTGAGTATGCAAAACCAAGTGCTTTGAAGCATGGAAAGAGGACCAGACCAAACACAAAACTAGACATGCAGTGATCCTCTGAACTTTGCTTGAAATTAACAAGCCATATTTGTACAAAATTTAGGACCGGCTATTACAAGGGAAGCAAGTATCACATGATTTATTTGTGCATATAAACCCTTTGATGTCTCACAATAATTCCTTCAATTTTTTTTTTTTCTTTTCATATTCTTCTTTCAATAAGCTCAACCACTGTATCATTTTCCTCCATTTCATCAACTCTTATACTTGACTCATCAGCAACTGCATATGGCTTATGATTTCCAGGCTCTTCTGACTCCTGATCTTGGAAATCATAGGGAAAATTTGTTTCCAAGTGGTGATTGTGAACTGGGTGATCATCGATTTCATCTTCACCATCATTGTAAGTGTCAGAAGTGTCGAGGTATGCCTCGTCCTCTTCATCCTAAAAAACAAAGAAAAATAAAATAAAATAAAACTGCAAAATTACAAATCAATTATCTGCTTTAACAAGCAAAATGGAATACTGGAAAGGATATTGACCTCACTGTCTTCATCTTCTGTAGGATAAGCAGAATCTAGTTTGTCATAAAGCTCGTCATCTCCAGAGCCTCTTATGAAATCCATCTGTTCCTAAAATTGAAAAGCACAAGAGACAGTTGAGTGAAAAAGATAAATGAAATCTTTAATCCAATCAGCCAATCTAAAGGAGGTAAGGGAGGTAGTACAATTTCAGATCTTAGCTGCCCTGCTCGTGTTTCAAGAGTTGAAATGTGATTAAGGAGAGCCTGTTAGTCAAGAAAATGTAACACAAGTTAAAGACTGTAAAAGCTTTATAAATTTAGCACATGGATGGGATAAAATTAATTTGTAAAATGTTTGGTTAGGATGGCATAAATGATTTTTCTTTTATTTTCTTATTTTTTATTTTTGGGAAGTGATAGATCTGACAAGGAAATAGGCTTATTTTTTATCAATGATATACAAATTTTAAGAAATACCTCGCGCCTTTGGAGCTCAATTGAACGTGCCAAGGCCTTCCGTTTTGTCAAAAGATTTTTTGGCCTCAGTGCAGATGGGCGATGATAGTCCTTTCCCCGGAACACAATTATGGCATACCCCTTGGACACTTTGTCTACTGAGACCAAAACACCTCCACTCTCAGATTCAAGAGAAAGTGCAACATTTTTGACCTGGTCAAAGCTCTTAGCCTTTACGATGATCTTAACCAATTCTCGGTATTTCCAATGCAAGTGCATGTTCTCCACGGTACCATCAAAAACTCCACGTCTACCTGAATAAACAATGCCTCAACTTAATATTTCACAACCTCATAGAAAAAGAATAACAAATATCATATCTGGGAAGCTTCATTTTTTATTTAATTAATTTTTTTTTTTAAATTTTTTTTTACCAAGAAGCAAGAAAGCTTTCATCCTCAAACCAAGCTTGCGGAACATAAACCTCTCCTCGTCAGTTATGCTATCTGGGTCTGCTGGGCAATCTGCTGGTGCTAAAGACTCTTCTACCTTAGATAAGGTCCTTTCCGCTTTCATGAGCTTTCGCTCAGCCTGTTAGAGAATTGATCTAAAGATTCAGACAAACAGAGATATGAAATTGAACTGTCTTTAACTGTGACAACTCCTAGCAAGCAGGCTACATTCTTAGTACAAACCAAAATTTTGAGGAACTTACAAAAGCAAGCTTGCGCTCGAGCTTTCTAACAAGATCGGCATGCCTTAACACCTCTGCTTCTTTCATCACTTTTGCCTTGTCATGATCATCTAGCCTTTTTCCCCACCGAGCATTGGCATCCAATGTTTCCTCAAGTGTACCAGTAGTTCTAGATTCACCATTTATTTCAACATTTGGCATAACCAACGCTGAAGCTTTCAACCGTGCTTGCTCCTCTTCATCTTGCAGGGTCTTTGCCAATCTCTCTTTTTCTAGTAATGCTTCCGCTACCTCTGGTGACAAAAAATTCTTTCCCCTATAGAACACTAAGAAATCCTTGTTTCTTGAGAGAAGCACACTCCCTGTCAATTTCTGCATCCAGTAAATAAGATTATTATCCAAATGTTAAACATGTATCCCACAACATATGCCCAATCAGGTAATCATAAATTTTACATTAAACATATGCATGCAAGCTTTAACTCTCTATTAATCTAAAACAAATTTAGTTGGGCATTTTACTCTGTTTGGTTTAATTATATACATACATGCACAAATATATACACTCATGCATGGCTGTAAAGTTATGATATGTTTTCCACACACCTATTCTCAGCTACATATAAGATAGGCATGTCCAACTAAGAAAAGCAGGAAAAATTCCTTTACCAACTACATTTTCTTTTTTCTTTTTGATCAACAAAGCTCAATGGCTAGTCGTTAGATTAGCACTTAGGGGGAGTTGAACCTCCAACCTCTCCTTGCAAGCACTCATGTATTGTCTTCATGCCACAAGCCTTGGCCAACACTACATTTTCTTAGACATGTCACTCGTTTGCATCCTTGCTGCGTATATCAGAAGCGTGTACAGATTTATAAGAGAAAACTTCATTTATCCCTTGTGGCAGTAACTAATACAGCTATATTTCCAGCAGAGATTATTTATTTATCAACGAACAGCTCCATTAGTAAATTTGAAAAATGGGAAGACACAAAATACAAAACGGTATAATGGTGTGACATTGTGTAAAAGATGACCACCTTAACATCAGTTGTGGGCAATTGCAAAAACAAAGTTTTACATGCCTATCTTTCCCTGTAGCAGTCAAATTGTATTTATAGAAAATTGCACTTACGGATTTGGGATAAATGTACCAAGTAGAAAGCTAATATCGACAAGTAATTTAAGGATACCGAAAGCTAGATTTTGTTCTCACAAATTACAACGTTAAATATAGACATTGGGCTGCCATTTGCACCCCAAAAAAAAAAAAAAAAAACGCTAACCCTCAAGTTTAAAAAGCTGAACATGTCAGTTTTGGAGATTTCTGAATAGATTGAATGAAATTAAAATAACCAACTGCACAATGACAGATAATTAAGACAGTAGTAATTAATTGTGAGAATAGGTGAAATAAGTTGGAGGGTTCGCTAAGTACTGAGATCAAGAAAAAGTTTTGTTTCCTTCAAAATTTACTGCTCATACAACCAAGTATATCTTACTACCTTGATATCTTCAGCCATTCTCTCGCTTGTGGTTAGCTGTACACCACGTTTCAGTGCAATCTTTGCAATTGAACTTCTTTCCCAAAACTTGATCATGGCAACAGCCAAACCTTGGTGCTGCCTGCTTCTACCTGGATATGCATAATTTCATAACACAATCAAGATATAAGAACTTGAAAATTGAGTGTTAATCATGAAACGGGAATACCTAAAGCAAAATGCGGAGGAAGAACTCTGGCAAGCCTTCTCAAAGCTGTTGCCTCCTTTCCTGAAAGTGTAGCTCTCACCCCATAAGGAAGAACTCTGAAGGGAGGTTGGTACCCAGGAACAATACCGGGAAGTAAATCTGCATCTACAGGTAACAAATCACCTCCAGGCCAATCTGTGTATCTAGGCCCCAAACTATCTAACAGTTCATCAATTTCATCTTCATACTTCACTTCCTGTGATGATTCTGTGTCTTTTTTCTCCTCAAGAGCACTTCCTGAGTCTCCTTGAGGTGTATGCGCATCATTAACAGAACTATGCTCTGAATAATTTATACTTTTAGCAGTAGCCATTGATAAAGAATTTTGCGAAATCTCATTTCTTTTATGTATCTTCTTGTTTGCTCGCTCTGAGGGAGCCTCGTAGCTCACACCTCTATATAAAGAAACAGAAGTGCCAGACCTCCAAATCACCAACCCACCAGTTTTTCTCTGAAAGCGATCGAAAATGTGGCATCAAATGGATTGGAAACAACTATCTATTGAGATATATCACATGCCACAACTGGAAAACGTGGCATCAGATGGATTGGAAATAACTATCTATTGAGATATATTACATGCCATAACTTTCATTGTTATACTATTCTAAGAAACTCAGATTCTTCTGAAATTAAGACAGCAAATTTAAGATGAATTACTGAACTGTCATTAGTTTGTGTGTGTAATACAGTGAAGAACTGATACAAGAAAGAAGAAAACAGAATAGTCATTCAGAAAGGAGCTCAGCTAGGCACAGGGGTGGAGGGAGGGTTGGCCCTGCCCCCGCGCTTCTACAAAACCTTTTACATATATGTATTAGGCATATGAAGTTTACATACAACTCTATAATTCTTTTGACTTTGTCCCATTTTTTCTGTTTTCTCTCTTTAGTCTTTTCTTCTTTTATTCAAGGGAAAACCCATGATACACACTCCCTTACCAAGTGATGATTTTTTGTGGTGTTAGTAACAAATCATTTTTCATATAAGAAAGATTCAGTTACAAACCATTGTGGCTATGTTATGAACATTAAAATATTTCGAATTATTGTGGTGAAAAAAGTTATGACTCATTGTAATTTTGTTACAAGTCATTGTGGTGTAGTTACGAAAGGGCATATGGTATCTATCTTTTAAGTGTGTGTGTGTACTATAATTTTACCATCCACTTAACTCTATCCCTCTTTCACTCATTACTATAAGACAACTTCAAAAATCTATGTACACAATGCAATTTGTAATTCATTACCATTTATGTACTAGGTGAATTATGTGATATTACTAAGGAAAAAGATCGGGGCCTCGAATTTGAGACCTCAAATGTGGCTCGAATTGGTTTTTTTTTTTTTTTTCTTTTTCTTTGAAACTGTGTTGGTTTGGTTGTTTTTATTATTATTATTTTTATTTATTTGTTGGGTTATGTTAGTTTGGTTGTTTTATTTATTTATTTATTTATTTATTTGTTGGGCTGTTGTATTTTTTTTTTTTTTTTTTTTTTTAAGGATGGTTATGTGTAGGGGTGGGTTTAGAGTTTAGGACTTAAGGTTTAGGTTTTTATTTCTTCCGAGTCTTTCTGATTTGAAATAAAAATATAGTAAAGACTCGTACAAAACTATATGGAATTAACAAATTTTAGCCAGCAGTCTAACTGATCAGTCAATTTATCACCCAATTAGTCTAACCCAACTCACTAATATTATTATTATCAAGCCACATAGGCTAAATTGCTGTTGTTGTTGTTGTTTTTTTTTTTTTTTTTTTTTTTTCCTATTTGTTGGGCTATGTTGGTTTGATTTTTTTTTATTACGATTTAGGTTTTAGGGTATACATAAAAACCCTTCCAAAAAAAAAAAACAAAAATCAACTTTTCGAGGCAAATTCGCGCCTCTCTTTTGAGGCCTTTAGCACGGTTGTATTACTAATTTGCATTTTTTAGTGATAAGTTGTTGAAGTTCAAGTTTCGGGAACAAATTTAGAGTGTTATCATTATTTGCTAGTTTGTCAGTAATAGTGATGTGTTAATTTAATCATTATGTAAGTTGTTTAAACTTGTCTTAACCTGATCACTTGAACCTATCCAATGCTAAGCACCCAATATGGGTTTCAAGAATGGGTTTTTCGATACACATCGGATGCAGCTAGATATTAAAATAATAACCTAATTCTTGGACATCATTAAAAAAAAAAAAAAAAAAGAGGAAAAATTGGAAAACAGAGTTGCAACTAGTTTCAAAAGAAGCTAACCTCCAATATCTCATGCATCCGCTTCATATTAAGTGCAGGCGCACCCTCGATTTTCAATCTCACAACCTCAGATGATTTCCACTTCTCATGAATCAAATCCACAATTGCTTGAGTGACACCAGCACCGCCAATCCTTGTCTTGTTCTTTATCCGAAGAGCTAAATTCTTCAGCCTCCTCAACTCTGATTCCGGAAGAGTCAATTCAGCTAAACAAGTCCTACTCTTTTGCCTCACAGAATTCCTCTTCTCCTCTTCCTTGTCCACTGGCTTCTCCCAAGGAAACCTCACCTCCCCATTACTTCCAAACACATTTTCCACCCCCAACGGCGATTCTGCTGAAAACCCACCTCTTGGATTTGGCAACATACCTTCCTCAACATAAAATATATCCTCAACAGACCCTTTTTCAATCACTCTCTCCCCCTCCTCATTCTTCTCATTCACATCATCCATGTACCCAAATTTCTTCAATTTCTCCACAATCTTCTCCATTGTACTACCACCACCACCACCATCACCACCACTAGAAGAACTAATTTTTATGGAACCTAAATTTGAAGAATTGCCACTATTTCTATAATTCAATACCGCCCTAGGCGGTTTGGGCCGAGTATCATTCCATTTATCTAACCAACTACTACTAGAAGAATTTGAATTAGCCTTTGATTGAGAAATGGGTGTTTCATCAGAAAAACCCCACCTGAGATCCTTGTTTCTGATCAGAAAATTGGATTTTCCTTGTGGGTTTCTTTGTGAGAGTGAGTCTGAGCTTTGAGCCTTGTTTGTGGCACAGAAATTTTGATTCTTGAAAGGAGTGGAAGAACCGTACCTGAAGAATTGCAAGCGCGTGGTGACATGGAGCTTGGAAACTGAGCTCTGGAACGAGTCTAGGAGGGTAGTTGTTGTTGTTGGGTAGAATTGAAGGCTGGGCACAAGTGTCATTGGAGTCTATATTGTATCAATAGGTATATACATATATATATATATATATAGAGAGAGAGAGAGAGAGAGAGAGTGTTGAAAACTAAGAATTTGAAGCAAACGCAACTGAAGAAACTGCAAGAATTTGAAGCCCTGTGCTGCGCTTATTCAGATTATTATCCTCTCTGTTCTCTCGCTATATGGTGCGCATTATATCTTGATAACGTAGACAAATACTAGGATGCGCGTATATGCGTAATATACACCGGGGAAGATTTTTGGAAAAATTGCAAATCAGTAGTATCTTTATTAAAATATTTGTAAATTCATAAAAAAGTTTAGAGGAGATTACAAACAAAATTTTAGAGTTTGATATTTGTAATAAAATAATTTTTTTTAATTATTAATCTTAATAATTTAAATTTTAATGTTTTGGTTTTATTTAATTTAAATTATTTATCTATTTTAGTTAAGTAAAAATGATAAAACAATAGTAGTTTAGTTATTGAACTCAATAAAAAATTAAGTAAAATTAATAAAATAAGAGTATTTTAGTCATTAAACTCAATGTAGACGTACATAAAATATTTAAATATTATTTTTTTATTGAATTTCATGACTAAAATATTATTTTATCATTTATTTTACTTAACTAAAATAAATAGATGATTTAAGGGTAAAGCACCAATAAATCCCAAATTTAAGCCTTGTTAATCATTTAGTCCTGACTTTTATCTATTAGATCCAAAAGTCTCATTTAAATGTTAATGACATATTTGTACAATGCTAAAGCGCGTGTTGACCAAAAAATCAGGGTGTATGGGATTTTTACTAATATGGAATTTACATTTGTATCCAAAATGGCTTAAAGAGTTTTGTGGTTTCCCTCCATTCCGATCAAACCGGTGTGGACGAAGATGGAAGGTTCTTTGTTTGCAATGTTGGGTTGAGGAAATTTTGCCAATTTGTTCAGCAATCGGTTTTGGTAACGTTGGATAGTGTGTTTCAATTGACCCAATTTTTAACATTAGGGTTCATCAAAAACCCTAGAAATACGAAACCCCTTTCCTTGAAGTGTGCTGCCGGTGTTGTTTTGTTGTTACACTAAGTCGATTGACGTTGCAGTTAACATCGACGGAGTCTTGTTGGCTTGTTTGCATCCTGATTTCCACATTGGTTGATGACTGTGTTGGTGAAAAATGACGCCAGGTATTTGTTTGTGATGTTGTTTTGCAATGTGGTGTACTGTGTAGGTGTGAGTGGGTAACATTAGCTTATTTGTGTTGTATACTGGTATTGCTGTAATGTTGAATACTCTGTTTGGCATGTTGCTCTATGGTAATCGTAGTGTTGGCTTGTAATTTTTTCCTAATTGATGTCGTGTAGTGTACCCTGTTTTTTTGTGGTTACATTAATATAAGAGTTATGTTGGAGTCCTAATGTTCACGTTGATGCCCGTTTCATCCACATTTTGTGTGTGTCATTTTGTGCAATGTCAGTTGCATACATGGTGTTGGGTGTGTTGTGTAATTGAAATATGGAGACAAGACCCTTGTTGGTTGGAGGATGGTGTTTGGAAATGGAGTGTACACATAATGAAAACAATGTCACATATAGTGAAACATTGTGGTTAACCATGGTTGTGAGTTGCGATGTCCCTATCGTTTATTGCGTTGGTTTGGTCATTGTGTATCTGGTTTTTTGAGTTTGTTTATGGTGTTAATGACATTGACTGTTGGGTACGATGTTGGTAGATAATGTTTGCATTCGTTAACGTCTGTAAATGTATATTTTTTGCATGCTAACACATGGGGTTATTATAACTTTTTAAATGATATGCTTGCATCATGAACGTAGTGTGTAGTGATAATGAAGTCAATGTAACATAAAGCGTAACACTGTGCGTGCCCGTTTGTGAAGTACAATTTCGCTAGTATGTAATTCGTATGTTTGGTCGTTGTGTTTGAGAACATTTGGGTCCTCTCTCATTAGGTGAGGTTGTTTATGTTGTTTGAATAAAATGTTAATGACTACAAATGTTGAGTAATGTTCTGATTCTAACATCCATACATGTGTTCTTCTTACATGCATAGTATTTGGTTTGGTGTGTTGTCAATGTGTGTGTTGGTGTGTTGTCAGCTAGCTCCTATTTTGTTTATGCTTGGATTGATATGTTGTTGTGACAATTATTGTAGGCAATGCAGGATGGCAGTGCTCGAAACAGAAATTAGGTGCACGGATACTTTGTTCAAATGTATTAGTCTAAACATCAATGGACGGACTGAAGCCAACTATTTTACATGGGGCAATGGTGAAAATGTTCCTGAACGACCCAAAAAGAGGCCTGTGTGCGAGAAACACATAGGATGTTTGTTTGACCCCAAATCTCACTCCCCCCACTTAGCTGACATGAATTTTGTTTTTTATTTTTGCGAACCGTAACTTTATTTTTGATATGGATGAATGTTATGTTGGGTTGTGTTTTGGAAATTTTTTTTGTGGTTTAATTAGTTGAACATTAACTATGTTCCCGACAGATGCCATCATGTTCTGCCGAACAAAATCACGCTAAATTGCGAGGTAATAAAAAAAATTGTTAACGGTATATGACCGTATTCGAATAAATGTCTTCCAGGGCCAAAAGGTAACAATGTTATTGCCCTTTTATTTGAATGCATATTGACAAAAAAGTTTGCACAATTGATCCTTTGTGGATGTTATATGAAGTGTGTGATTCCAGTTCTGTGCAGAGTTTTGGGGATGTTAGATTTTAATACGAAAATGGTGTAATACACATTCAGATATGCTTTACATGCGACGTCCATTGACCGAGTTGTTTGTTAACGTAAACCATTGTCACACCACTACCAACCGGTCATATTTGAACTATCCTCAGTTGCATGTTGCTATACACTCATATTGTATGATAAACTTAGTACTTATAACACCTATATGTAGCAAGCAAAAATCTAGTTTTTATTCTTGGCCACACGACCAACAAAACCCAATAACGGAATGATTTCATAAACACATTAAAATCCAAAAAATTGAGTAACTATTAAAAATGTATTTTATTTATTAACGTGTACTCAACCAACATATTGTTTGGGAGTGTTAGATTCGAACACAATGAAGTGTGTGATTCCATTTCTGGGTAGAGTTTTGGGGATGTTAGATTTTAACACAAAAATGGTGTAATACACATTCAGATATGCTTTACATGCGACATCCATTGAACGAGTTGTTTGTTAACGTAAACCATTGTCACACCACTATCAACCGGTGATATTTGAACCATCCCCAGTTGCATGTTGCTATATACTCATATTGTATGATAAACTTAGTACTCATAACACCTATATGTAGCAAGCAAAAATCTGGTTTTTATTCTTGGCCACATGACCGGCAAAACCCAATGACGTAATAATTTCGTAAACACATTAAAATCCAAAAAAATGAGTAACTATTAAAAACATATTTTATTTATTAACGTGTACTCGACCAACATATTGTTTGGGAGTGTTAGATTCGAACACGAAAATGGTGTA
Source organism: Camellia sinensis (assembly GCF_055761805.1). NCBI lineage: Eukaryota > Viridiplantae > Streptophyta > Magnoliopsida > Ericales > Theaceae > Camellia > Camellia sinensis. Next base: position 181,744,015 of record NC_138966.1, read on the forward strand.
ATACACATTCTGATATGCTTTCACATTCCACGTTCACTGGGCAAAGATCTTTGGTAACGTAAACCACTCTCACATCACTATCAATTAGTGATATTTGAACCATTCCCAATTGCATGTCGCCATATACTCATATTGTATGATAAATAGATTGCTCATACACTTACACGTAGCACACAAACTTCTGATTTTTATTCTTGGCCGCACGACCAGGAAAACCCAAACACATAATGATTTCGTGAACACATTAAAATCTAAATGTGTGGAAGAAAATCTGACCACACTGCCCGCCTAGTAATCAGCTGGAGAGCACTGACAGAATAGATGGCTTCAACAAACCTGCAACAGAAAGAAAAAGGCTCCGACGGTGGCTCTTCCACCCGGGGGCACTCCGATGATCAAGTCAGTATATCTCTCAAAAATAATCAAGTGATAAACTCACAAGCTTGAGTATAAAACTGCGTACCTTAGACCCACGGGGGTGCCTCTCTTTTATAGTTTTCTCAATCCCAGTCCCACTAGAAGCTTGACTTCTATGGACTCTAATTCAATACTTACTTTGGACTCTTCAAGAGATAAAGATAAACTCCCTAAGAGCTTATCCTTATCTTTAGCAAAGTTCCCTCTTTACTCTAGGACTCTTGTCCCTTATCCGCTTATCTCGGATTCCGATATCTTCGGAGATAACCTCGGCCTCGCCAAGATAACCTCGGCATATCTACCACAACACGTGGCACCTCGGCTGACACGTCGGCGTCACCATGCCACGTGTTGGTACTCAGGAAATATATCCCCACAACTGCCCCTAGGTTCTATTACCTCGGTATCCTGAGGTGATGAAACCTATATCGATATTTCTTTCTGCCTATTGGCTCAAAAAACTGTTTAGTCGAGATTATTTATTTTTGGCCGACGTGTTCTCTTCGGAGAACAAGAATTTAAACGAACGCCCCCACACGCATGAGCTGTCATGCATCACTTCTCAACCGTTCCCCTCACGTGCTTTATCCTCATTGGCCCGTGTTTGTGACGCGTCTAAAAGCTGTATTTCACCCATCTGCGCCGTCTGACGTGTGCGTTGCTCCAGGCGTAATAAATGCCCTGCTTTTGCCACCGTTTCAAGTTTTTTTACAAAACTTTTTCCCCTTTCTTTTCGTCTCTTTACTTTTGTTTTCGATTTTCTGGCTTTCTCTCTCTCTTAAACCTTCTCAAATCCGTCATTGCTCTAGCTCCAAGCTCTGCAACCGTCTTCATTCTTCCTTTGAAGCTTTCACCGTTCCGTTGTGTCTGCAACCGTTGCCTTACCTTGGCGACCTTTTATTCCGGCTTCATTTGTTCTGGTAAGCCTCTGTTCCTCTTATTCCAAATTTCTTCTATGTGCTTTCGTTTACTTGCTGCCATTATTGCTTTGTTTCAAACCTTTGATTTTGCTGAACTGTTCATCTGGACGCGTTTATTCCATGATTTCACTCATGTTTTGAACACTTGTACTGTCTCAATACTTTTTTGTTCTTGAGCCTGTATTTCTTGTTTTTTATGCTTTTGAGAACCATACCTCTGTTCTTGATTTTGAAACGTCATTTTTTGTTTCTTGTTTCTGAAATTTCGCTTTTGTGTTTTCTGTTTTTTTTTTTTTTTTGTGTGTCTTTGCCAGATCTCTGCTTTCTTTCAATCTTTGCCTTCATAGATTTAGGTTTGGGTTTTGTCTATAGAACCTTAAGGAAAACTGAAACAATCCTTACCAGCATATACCTAGGGTTTCGCCGAGGTCCCGATAACCCCTTAAGAACACATTCTTTCTGAAACCTAGCCCTCTGTCTTTAGGCCGACGTTATGAGTATGTGGAGACATAGGGTAGATACCCTGACCAAACTTGAGTACTTTAGGCGGGAGTTCTCTATTCCTGCCGATGTCCATCTGAGGCTAGCTGAAAATAATGACTCTATCATGCCCACAGATGATTCAATGCCCTTTCTTATAGTAGCTTTTACTGAGTGCGGACTCCGGCTTCCACTTAATCCCTTTTTTCGCGAGGTTCTCCACTACTATAAGTTGAACCCCGTGCAACTTACCATTAACTCCTATCGAGTGATTAATGGTATCATAGCCTTAGCTATGTAGGAGAATGTTAGGATCACCCTTGCCGATGTACAATATTGTTATACCATGTGCCCCCTTAACCTGAAGGAAAGAGGTTACGTCTACTACCTCAAGCCGAGGTCTATTGAATTCAAAATTGTAGCCAACCTCCCGGACTCCAACAAGGGAGCCGGGGATAACTTTGTCATTACTTCGGGAAATTAGGAATTTGGTCCAGACGAAGATGTTCACCTCTACCCTCTTCCTCGAACAATTAAAGAGGGCAAGGGTAAGAGCCCAGCGTCAATACTTAGTTATTTCTTTTCCAAGTCTTCAAAACTTTGTCTGTTTCTAATGTCTGTTTGTTTGTCCTGCAGATCTTCATCAGCCACCAAAAAACTTCCGCCAATCCTTCTTCCCTGGAAAAGATTTAAAGAAGCTCCTAGATCTTCCAATTCACAAGCGCAAGGCTTCCCTGTTACTGAATTTTATTCCGACATACAAATCCACACTGCCCGACGTCCCAAAAAGAAAGAAGAAGAGCCTATCTCCTCCCTCTGCTACCACTCTACAAACAGCATCAACATCTCGGGCTGACCAAGGGTCAACCTCTGATCCAGCCGACCAGCCATCAACTTCTGCCCCATACCTAATCCCAATACCAGAAAGAAAACGTCGGCGTAGACTCGTCAAAACTGCTGAGATGGGTCGCCCGAAGCCTGTTGCCCAAGATCTCCTAGCCGACCTTCCCACGAATGTTGACGCTCAACCGCCGCAAACCATGCCCCCACCAAAGCCGAAGAGAATTAAAAAGGCTCAGCCCAAGGCCAAAGCTGCTGAGGTTGAGGCTGAGGATGCTCTGCCCATCTCATACTTGGCTGAGAGTAAAAAAACTACTTCTACTTCTGCAAAAAGGTCTGCTGAGGCCCAGCCATCGGAATCCACCCAATCAAAGAAGCTGAGGTCATCGTCTGCGACGACCTCGGGTTCCAAAATACCAAAAGTCCCTTGGAGACTAGAAATTACTCTGGAAGATAAGCCAGTCCTAGCCAGCGACAGTGCCGATGACATTAACGTCGGCGTGGCCCGAAGTACTGCTCTACTCCTCCAAGGCGATCTTGAGCGAAACGCCAAGATGAGTGAGTATGAGAATTACGCCTTTATGCTGCAACACTCTGCCCAAGTAAGTGCCTTTGTGTTGAAAATTTGTTTTCTCTCTTAATTTGTAAAATTTTATAACAATTTGTGCCTTGTGTTCTTTCAGGCCATCCAACATGCCCACTCCCTTTCCATGTAATCTTTCGAAACAAGGGAGAGGTTGGCCGACATGAAGAGGGAGGTTTCTGCTCTTAAAAAGGAGAGCAAAACTCTGCAGTTAAAAATGAAAAAACTGGAAGACCAGGCTGAGGCTGCCACCAAAGCCTAAACCCTAGCCGAAGAAAAGGCCGAGTCTGCTGAGGCCATCAAAAAAGTTGCCGAAGTCGAGAAGAGAGAGGCCGAGGTCAAAAAGGTCCAAGCTGAGAAAGAGCTTCAGAAGGCTCTGGCCACCAAAGAAGCTGAGATTAAAGAAGCTGATGAGAAGGCTTATGCCCAGGGCATGGTCGACGTCTCTGAGGAATACAAACTGCAAGTCAGGCAGGCATGCAACAGGGGCTTCTCCCTCGGTTGGATGGCTCTTTCCAAAAAGCTCAACATCCCAGATGACTCGCTACTGCACAAAGCCGACGCTATTCCTTTGTCGTTCCCCCCTCCTCCTCCATCAAGTCAACCTGAAGGAGGATCTGAATCTGAGTCTGAAGATGCCGATGAGAAAGAGGATGAGGCCTTGGTCAGAAAATCAAGGGATGCTGATGGGGCTAAGTCCCCTCTTCTGAATGAACAAGTCCTTGACTTGACTCAAGACGAAGAAGGTGATGAGGTTATCCCTGAAACTGTTCCTGACACTGTTCCAGCCGACATCCCGTCCGAGGTTAAGACTGTTGAACAAACTCTTCAAGAAATTGACGCCGAAATAGCGGCAGAAAAGGAGGCCGAGGTTGTATCAGATCTCCAAATTCAACAATTTGGAGGAGAAGACCCTTAGTTTTGTATTTTGTTTTTCCTTTATCTTTTTCTGAACAATGTAAGCTTTTCCTTTAAAATAAGTATCTATTAAAAATGTAATTTATTTAGTTACATGTAGTCAACCAACTGAGTAAACACACATAATTAATATCTAAAATGTCATAAACTTGCATTAGACTGACTACACATGACGTCATAGTAAAATATGTGGTGTTCATTGGTAAAAGTTGCGATGGTGACGTCAACCATATTTATTGATGTACTACATCGGTTCCTTACATGTTTTCCAGTTATGATTTCTCATTTTTCCACAATGGTCGCATCAAATACGTTAGTACCACCTCACCCTTCAATGGAATCCGCTTTCTTGTAGGTCTTCCGAGTGGTTACTTAACAATCGGCAACGCAATGAGGTAATCTGCAATTGTGAAATTGGGTTTATCGACAGTTGGAATTGGGTGAATAGCCCCAGAATACACTGCCTTGAACTCCTTAACATGGTAAAATGGCTCAACATATACATACCAAACATCAAACATCAAATCAAGCTCCCACACACTTGAATTCCAAAAATTAAACCACAAACAAACCAAAACGAACCAACAACAATATACATATATAACTCACCTTCACCAAGCCACAGAGCACGTCAAAACCCTACCCAGAAGCAGCAAAAAAAAAAATATACCACACTACACAACTCTTTCCAACATATACTAGAAATTCCACATCGACACCGCGACACACAAGCGGAAATGACATCAACAAATCCCACAAATCACTCCCCACATTCCAACAAAAAAATAGAAACCCAAAAACATACCTTATGTGCCACACCTAACATCAGAAAAGAAAATCAAAACAAAAATCAAATTCAAAGGGCAGACAAGTAACTCTATAACCCCTAAACCAACAAATACAAACATACCAAAAATAAAAAGGACTAAATGGTTTGAAAGAAAACTTCTAGGACTAAATGGATCAACATTTCTCAAATCGGGATTTATGAGTATTTTTTCCATGATTTAAATAGAAAACAAATCAAAATAATAATATTTAAATCAATAAAATTAAAAATTTATTTTTATTAAACATTGAATTTTTTAAAGTAAAATTTCCAAAAAATTATAACTTCAATTATTAAAATTAGTAAACAATTTGAAATTATTTTTGAAAATATATATTCCCTATGTCCAAAAATATTAGTAACTTTTGGGTGTTATTATATTACTGTCTTGGAATTTCACATTGATGGTGCGTTCAATCAATAATAAGAGGCTAAATGAATACATAATCCTAATAATAAGGAGATAGTGGACAAAATTTAATATTTCATTAGTCGGGCACATGAACATGTGTTGTTTTTGATCTATTAGATAATTTATGCTCTTTTGAAAATTTAACTTTTTTTGCTAGTATAATTATTACATTTTAAAAATATTAATTTTCAAAACAATCATTTAGTAGTATACTTATTACAAAAATATTATTGCTAATAAATGTAAAAAAATGACAAAATAAAAACTTCATACTATTTTCATCCTTAATTTTTGAAAAAAATTAATATTTTGAGATAATAAAAAACAAATTAAGAGACGAATATTTTAAAACGTAGTTAGTAATTTTCGCAAGGTTGATTTGATTTTTCATTGAACCGGGATTGCCAGCGGTCCATTTCCACAAAACAAAAGAAAGCGCTCTCTCTGTCTCTCTTCATTCGATCCCACCAGGGAGGACATTGCCAAAATCCACATTAGCTCTCTCCTAGGGTTTCTTCTTTCAAGGTAAACCGAATCTTCTCCCTTAAAATCTCGCTTAATTTAAGCATCTCTCTATATATAATATACGTATGTGCGTATAGATTTTCTGTATTTTTGCTTGTATCATATCATTGTTTCAGGATTTTATTTTTTAATTTTATTTTTAAAATTAAAGGTGTCACTTTGGTTTCTACTTGGAAATGGGAATTCAATATGATTATCACACAATTCAAGTTCTTTCATGGATTCACACACACACACGTATGTGTTTGATCTTGGAAATGTTACATATATTGAGCCTAAGAATCTATGAGCATGGCCGTTCAATTTGAAATAGGGTTTCAGGTTTTTGGGAAATTGGGTATGATGTAAACATTTCAAATTAATTTTCTTTTGATTCTATCTCCAATTATCTGTAGACTTTATCAGCTAATAGATCGAGTCGAATTTTTAGTTTTGCAAGTGGTGCACAGTGTTTAAATTTGAATCATAATGTTTAGATCCTCTTAATTTTTCTACACCCATTAGGGAACATTGTGTTCCATATGGATCAATTTAGAGGACTACCCAGAGAAGGTTAGTGCCTTGCTTGTGTGTTTGTGGTGTTGTTGCTGAGAATATTGGTCAGATGGCAAGGGAAAAGAAAAAAAAGTAGATGGAATAAGTTAGGGGATTTACAACCAGAAACTGAGGAAAAAGTTTCATGCTAATTTCATATGTGAAACACTTGTCTTATGACAATGATCGTCCTATTTCGTTGAATAACAGAGTTAAGCTTTTGAGCGCGCGCACTCTCTCTCTCTCATGGTCGTGTTGTGTGTTCTTGTGGTTAGAGAACAGAACTATACTGTAAATGAGTGTTTTGTATCTAACAAAGCATCCCTGTCTTAATAAGCCTACACATTATTGCTTTGTGCTATTGCTAAAATTTTCAATTCCTATTTGTCTTGTTGATTGGTTTTTAAGTAGAATTTGAAATATATAATGATCAAATCCTATGGAAGGAAAATAACATGGATCAAGGGAGTATTATGATTGTGGTGTAGAGGGAATTTCTTGATAGAGTGGATAGGTATCAAGTGAAGGTCTGCTTTGTGTGAGAGTTTTCTACCCGCCTTGTTGATACAGCATTGATTCTTTGTTTCCTTCTTAAGGTTGACTGGTGTGCTTTTATTTGGGTTAATTTACCAAAATCTTGGTGCTTCTTTTATAAACCTTACAATTGTGCTGAATTTGACATCTTTTCAATATGAATAATTAGGTCAAATCTATTCTTACAAAGAATAATATTGAATTTATGCAATCTTAAGAAAAAGCTTGTGATACACAATTCAAAGATTAATAATGTAATTCAGTTTTTAATTTTAACTACCATACCATAAAAGTCTCCGTCCCCTTTATGTGATAAGCTTCCTATAGAGTTATTATGATCTTTAAAGTTAAATTCTAGCAAGACTTTTGGAACTAGCAAAGATGTTTCCCATTGTTTACATGCTCAGAAGACATAATGATGGTTACGTTTACAAAGTTTTAGATGAAATACAAATGAGAAGTGGATGTGATGGTTATGGAGTTATTTTGCAAAATATCAAACTACATGTCATGTAAGAGATATATTTGTAAAAACAAAAGAAAATTGTCCAAAAGATCAAGTAAGAAACTTTGAAAGTTGCAATAAAGAAGGAATATTTGGTTATTCATCCTATTTAGAGTTTATTTTATCACTAAAATATCTAAATATTTTTGCTTAAAATTACAAAATTTGGGATGGTGCATATTCATACTACTTGCATTCTTACTAATTCATTTCCAGTTTTGTTCTTATATATATATTTTTTCATATGTTTAAAGATGCCCATTATATACTTGACTTTATGTTGGTCATCCATTAATGCATTCTTGTCAAAATGCTTCCAGATATTTTTGGTGTGTGGCAGTTGTATGGAAGTTGTTCTTATTAAGAGATTTACCAAATAGGTAAATGGGTTATGTTAAATGGTGTTTGAGATGTGTCCAAGATTGTGAAATCTTATTTTTTATTTGGACATGTTTAAATTTAAAAAGTGTGGGATACATTTTTAGTAGTGTCCAAGAAGTGTTGGATTCTACCAATTTTTGAAGCTCATTAGGTGATGTCAGATTCAGTTCTTATTTTGATGAAATGTTGGGGTGTTGATGTAAGGTGAAGAGGAAGAAAAAGGAATCGAGGATTGCTCCGTTGTGTCTCATGTGGTGCCTATGGAGAGAAAGCGATCAACATACATTTGAAGATACTAATTTTGGAGTACAAAAGCTCAAAATGTTTTATTGCATATTTTTCATTTTTGGTGTAAAAGATTGATTTGTGAATCCTTTTTTGCTTTTATAGATTTTAGTGGAGAGCTCAATTTTTGTGTTGAGTATTTTTGACAAGTGTCTTTTTGATCCCTTCTATTTTATTTTATTTTATTTTTAACAAAGTTTGCCCCCTTTTGGTTCTACCTTAACATGTGGTTGCTTTACTTAATGAAAATTAAGAAAGGAGTGTTGGTTTCCAACACTTGTTTGACATTGACATGGACATGGCTCCTCTCTAGAAATGTGTGTTACTGAGATATCACACCTAAGAAGCACGGACATAGATATGGATGGACACTAAACATAGCAATTTAAAAAAAAGAACGAAGAAGATATGAACATGATAGAGATACAATAATATAAAATATATATATTTTTATTCATAAACAACCAAAAATAATGAAAAAATCGCACTAATTCAACATGAATAAAACAATCAATCTAAAATTTAAACGTCATTGTATAGATATTGAAAATTGAACATATAATGGGCATGTTTTGTTTTTTTATTACATTTTCACCGTCTCTAAATTCTATACTCTAATCACCAAACCACCTTTTTAAAATTATAATAAAACCTCAAATGTGTCTTGTGCATGTAGATGCAAAAGTTTTGGAAAATTTTATTTTTCATATATGATTCCCAAAATTGGCAATTTTTTTATAAAAATATTTGTTTATCTATTTAAAACATATTTAATTTGTCCCCACTAAAATTCTGCGAAACATTAATTTTTACTTTTGAAATATGGTTTTATTTTGCCCTGTTTGGAAATTATTTATTTTAGTTTTCAAATAGGAAAAAATTGTGTGTGATTCTAGGTGAGGTTTTTTCCCCAATGTACATGAATTCTAGCTTTGCCCCTAGTCTTTTGGCTTGTCTGATCTGGACATAAGACACACGTCTTTGACGTATCTCGTAACATGTCCTGTTGAAAGACATTTAAAAAAAAAATTGACATGCCATGTAATGTGTTCGACATGTATTCCAAGTGTGTTCGAGGAGTGTCGGTGTTCGGCACAGATATGATGACTAAATGAAGTGATCGTGCTTCATAGGATATCAATAAAGAAGCTATTTATAACCGTGACTGACATTTCTATGATATTCTTTTCTTAGCATATGTGTTATACTTGTACATTTTGACCTATTTTAAAGTGTAACTGAATCTTACATTCAACAACCCCCCCCCCCCCCCCCCCCCCCCCCCCCAAACACAATTTGATTTGCAATTTGGAAATATGGGGTTTTAATTCTTGACTTGAATTTCAATTTACAAACTATAGTTGATTTAGTATGGCATTGAGCTAAAACTAACTTTAGTTATGATATTCTGGACCTAAACCTCTCGGGGCTTAGCAAAAGGGGAAAAAATCGCATTCGTTTGAATTGTAGTCACCATTTAGAAAAACCTTTATTTGTGTTAAAGCTGGCACCTCGTTCAGTTTTGCTACCTTTATATAAGTGTATAGTTTAGACATATCATATGTATTAGTCTGTATATGTATGCTTATACGAAGATATATGTAAAGGACATGAGTATGCATATATGTATATGTGGACACATGTATATGTTTTAAACATGTGGGATTGGGGTGTTTATTAGGAAAAACAACTTATGAAATCAATAGTCATTTTGAGTTCTTGGAAGGTAAAACATACTCCTTTTAAATCAATAAAAAATATTTTACATTCAAATAAATGCCAGAAAAATGCTGAATGCTTATTTTAGATAAATATAAATTTTTCATTTTTTTATATGTGAAACATAGTAGCATCAAAAAGGAAATTTTATGTTCTTTTCAGACTTTGGAACAAGTTTATTAAATAGGGATTCTATTTATTGGTTGGGTTTTTAGATTTTGATTCGTCTACTTTACTAGATTGCATTTGTTTGCTGTGTTTTCTACTTGTACAGACGGAGTGTGACATTGAAGTCAAGTGTGATGCACCTTTTAATTTCATTTTTTTCAATTTTTGACTTACAAGTATTAATAGTTTTTCTTACTAGTGCCCTGTACACAGTAGTTATGAAGATGTAATAGTACGTTGAGTTTTTAATGCTTTCAGGGATGAACAGGAGCAATTATGTTTGAAAGTTGTTTAAGGTAGTTCTGTCCTCAGCTACAACGGTGTCCCAATTGTCATGGTATATCTGATAAGGGTCTCTACAACTCAACATATAGTCTAATAGTATCCTAATCAACATGGCATGATCCGCAATTTGTTAGGTGAGTAACTTTTTTAACCCTTTGCGATAATTGAAATGCCTATTATTTTTTTATTTTTATTTATTTATTTGTGAATGCTGTTGAGGTTTGAGTGGAAATGCTTATTTTATTAACTATATATAGAGAGAGTAATTTAAGGGTAGGAATGGACTAGGGAAGACGGTGTTTCGGGGGGATATTATTATGGAGGTAGTAGGTTTTGTTTTTAATAAGATAAAACGGAGGCTACAAGTTTGGGGATTGGTGTTGGAGTAGGCATGATTTTTAAATTGTGAGGCTGCTCGAATTTGATATTAATGGTTCTAGGAAATTATGTACCATAGATACTCCACTTGTCAACAAAAAAAAAAAAAAAAAAAAAAAAAAAAAAATTAGGGGACAATAGGCATTCTAGAATTGTAAGGATGAAACTGAAGACCATGGAAAAGGGTTAGTATTAATAAAGGAGGATAATGTGAGTTTTTTTTTTTTTAGGGAAATAGCAATAGTTGTGGGCTATAACGATTATCTTATGAACAATTTTTATAAAAAAGAAAAAATGAAGAGAAGGAGAAGAAACATAAGAATATGGGAATTTCACTTAGGATATCTTAGGAATCACCCCTAAGGTAAGGCTATTTCACACATAACATAACATATAGCTCCAAAAGCTTTTTACAAATTTATATAAGTTAAAATTCAATGAATCAAAGCTCAAATGATTATGTAAAAGTAATTAGGTTGCTGGGCGGGTCTTTCTAATGCTCGGAGTAAGACTCTTAAAATGAAAAGTTGGAAATTGGAATTTTTGAGACATAGGTGATCCATATATTATTTGATCGATAATGAGTTCACATATCATTACTACATTTCAAGTCCATTAAATCTGGGGGTTTTGTTAGTCGACGAACTCCTAAAACTTCCAAACCAAGAAAGAAAAAAATTCGCAAATCTTGAGAAAGTTGCAACTAACATTTTAAAACACAAAAGCAGGACTCAACTTGAATGATGACTTGATTATGCAATGTCCCAAGTGTAACCTATGCAAATCCGAATTTGTTTTTTGTTCATGGTGCAGCATTGTTAATTTGACGCCCTTATGCTTTTAGTTGTGGGGTTAATTTCAGTAATTCTCTTAGCTCCCCTGTTGTTTGAGTTGCTGAGTTATTCTGACCTCGTTTAAACTTGAGCATCTCTTTGTTGTGGATGTGTATTATTCTCTAATTCTCATAGTAGGCAAAGCAAAAGTAAGCATGGATACGAACGGGGATGGGTTCATGTGGATACTACACAGTAAGGACATGCCAACAAGACAATTTAAAAAAAATCAACACATGACATGCCAGTGATATAGAAACAAATAAATATATGTTTGTATGTACATGAAAATAATGATAGCTTTGTTTTTTACATTACAAATACATTTATATTTGGGTAAATTACACTGTCCTCCCTTGAGGTTGAAAAATACACCAAGCCTCACAAGTTTGGCATAATTACACCATGCTCACTTATGATTTGAATTCACATAACACTTAGCTCCTTTTTCATTAGTAATTCATTAGTCATATGAATTAAAAAATGATATTATTATATGTTTTATACCCCTTGTATATTTTATAATTGACTATCCTTGTGTTTGCACATCACCTGCATTAATTCTGCTTGCTAAAAGGGAGTTTTATTGTAATTATGCCAGTCTTGTTGAGCTTATTGTATTTTTCTAAACCTTAGGGGTGGTCAATGTAATTTACTTTTTATATTTTATCAAAATAGTAAGCAATCATATTCTACATTCTATGTATTAGAAATAGAGGGAAAAAAAGTTGGAGGAAGGTCCTAATATCTATTTTGAAAACACTATCCCAAACGAATTTGAAATTTAGATTTTAGAGCTCTTGAAATATAAACTCACATTGCTTTTATTTTAATTACTGACTCTCAAATATATATATTTTTTCATATTGTTAATGTGTATTATGTGTCTAAACAATGGATGTGTGTGTCTTTCAAATATCCAAAGCTTCGCTGATTCTAAAGACTTCAAAAATAACAGGATGCATTTCTATTACTATCTTCAGAAATATTGGTGTTCGATGTGTCCAACACAGACATTGCACATTCTTAAGAAGTTTTCATGCTTCTTTGCTGGAAATTGTGTTCATGCATATAATATGATAGTGGTATTGGTGGTAGATAGTGGCATGTATAGAATATGATAGTGGTGTTGGTGGTAGATAGTGGTATGTATAGAATATGATAGTGGTGTTGGTTGTAGATAGTGGCATGCATAGAATATGATAGTGGTGTTGGTGGTAGATAGTGGCATGTATATAATATGATAGTGGTAGATAGTGGTAATATATAATATGTAAGTGGCATATAATGGGTTATGATGATGTTTGTAATATCTCCTATATAAGGAGTGTCATTTGGTCTTGTAAGATAAGAAGTTTTGAATATAACAGAAATATATTCCTTCTTCCTCATATTTTCGGAGTTCTTCTTCTTCATATTTTCTAAGTTGGTATCAAAGCAACAAAAAACACAGCAGCCCTAAAACCGTCATAGACATGTCGGAAGTCACGTCCGGAACCACTTCAACCCCTGCCGCTGCCATTCCGGTGAAAACGTCCAACTCTCACTCTGTCCAAATCACCACCATCCGCCTAAATGGTGATAATTTTCTCCGCTGGTCACAATCTGTCCGGATGTATATCCGTGGGCAAGGAAAGATCGGTTACATCACTGGTGACAAGAAGGCTCCTGCTGTTAATGATCCGCTGTTCGACAATTGGGACGCTGAAAACTCCATGGTTATGACATGGTTGGTCAATTCCATGGAGGAGGATATAAGCTCTAATTACATGTGCTATACTACTGCACAAGAATTGTGGGATAATGTTAGTCAGATGTATTCTGACCTAGGAAATCAATCTCAAGTTTTCGAATTAACTTTGAAGTTGGGAGAGATTCGTCAAGGAGATGATTCCGTCACCAAATATTTCAATTCGTTGAAAAGGTTGTGGCAGGATCTTGACATCTTCAACACATACGAATGGAAATCGGTTGACGACTGCAACCACCACAAGAAAACTGTGGAAGATAGCCGTATTTACAAGTTTCTTGCCGGCCTCAACATTGAGTTCGATGAAGTGCGAGGAAGAATTATTGGCAGACCTCCTCTCCCATCCATTGGCGAAGTATTTGCCGAAGTCAGAAGGGAAGAGAGCCGAAGGAGCGTCATGCTTAAGAAAAAAGGTAATGGTGAATCAATTGAAATTTCTGCATTCATTAGCGATGCTGCGGCCAACAAGGCTGCAAATTACCAGCGCAGGTTTGATGATAAGCCACGGGTCTGGTGTGATTTTTGCAACAAGCCTCGCCATACACGCGAAACGTGTTGGAAGATTCATGGCAAACCTGTCAACTGGAAAAGCAGCAAACAAGGAGAGAAGAATCGTGGCTTTCCTACCGCTAATGAAGCCGATTCAGGTCCCTTCAACAAAGAGCAGATTGATCAACTCTTAAAGCTGATAAAATCCAATTCCTCAACCGGTACTCCTAGTGTTTTGTTGGCACAAACAGGTAGAAATCCTAAAGCCTTCTCTTGCCTAAACTTCTCTCCGTGGATCATAGATTCCGGTGCCTCCGATCACATGACTAGTTTTTCCCATTTATTTAGTACCTATTTCCCTTGTTCTGGTCATGACAAAATCAGAATAGCCGATGGTAGTTTTTCACCTATTGCAGGAAAAGGATTTATTAAACTAACTGAGAAAATTAATCTCAATGCTGTTCTTCACGTCCCCAACTTAGCCTGTAACCTTTTGTCTGTCAGTAAATTATCTAAGGATTCTAATTGTCGTGTTACATTTTTTGAATCCCATTGTGAATTTCAGGACCAGAACTCGGGGATGATGATTGGGCGTGCTAGGATGCTTGAAGGTCTTTACTACTTTGATGAAGTACCTGTTAGTAATAAAAAAGCTCAGAGCTTTAATAGTACCAGTTCAATCTCTGTTCGAGAAAAAATAATGCTATGGCACTATAGGCTAGGACATCCTAGTTTTCTTTATCTGAAACATTTATTTCCAGAATTATTTAAAGGGATTGATTGTTCTTCTTTTCATTGTGAAAGTTGCATTTTTGCAAAATTTCATCGCTCTACTTATTTGCCAAAACCTTACCAGGCTTCAAAACCTTTTTATTTGATTCATAGTGATGTTTGGGGCCCTTCTAAAATCACTACTCTTTCTGGTAAAAGATGGTTTGTTACATTTATTGATGACCATACCCGCTTATGTTGGATTTATTTGATGAATAAAAAATCTGACGTGAAAAATTTATTCACAAATTTTTACAATATGATTGAAAACCAATTTCAAACCAAAATTGGTATTTTACATTCTGATAATGGAACAGAATATTTCAATGAGCAGTTGGGTGAGTTTTTGGAAAAAAATGGGATTTTTCATCAATCTACATGTCGGGATACCCCTCAACAAAATGGCATTGCAGAACGAAAAAATAAACATCTACTTGAAGTAGCACGTGCTATAATGTTTTACATGCATGTTCCTAAATATTTATGGGGTGAAGCAATTTTAACAGCCTCTTATTTGATAAACAGGATGCCTACAAAGGTGTTAACATACAAAACACCTTTTGATTGTCTCAAAACTTTTTTTCCTGACACGAGGTTGTTTTCTGATTTACCCGCCAAAGTTTTTGGATGTACTGCCTATGTTCATGTTCCTAGTCAATTTCGTTCAAAACTTGACCCCCGTGCTATAAAATGTGTTTTTTTGGGTTATTCCTCAAACAAAAAGGGGTATAAGTGCTTCGATCCTCAAAACAAGAAATTTCATGTGAGTATGGATGTGTCATTTGTGGAAACAAAATCCTATTTCCCCAACACTTCTCTTCAGGGGGAGACAAGTGGAGTAGAAGACCGTTTTTGGGATATTTCTATCCCGCTCCCCAATGTCATTTATCCTACACAAAAACCACATCTGTCTGATAATGATCACTTAGGAGAACCAAGTTCTATGGTGCCTAGTCAAGAAGATTCTTGTTTAGGGGGAGAAGTACTACAAAATGATCTAAATCCTGAGCTTCAGGTTTATACTAGGAAGCGATTTCATCTGAGGAATAATGACCCGAACGTCCATCCTAATGACCCGAATGTCCACCCGAGTTCTGGCATCGAAATTTTAGGTAATCCTATTCCTTCTATTTCCGACCTTGATGTACCTATAGCAATTAGGAAAGGTGTCCGAAATTGCATTAAACATCCTATTGCAAATTACCTCTCCTATCAAAGACTGTCTAAAAACCATAGAGCTTTCACATCTAGGATTTCACACTTGTTTGTTCCAAGGAATATACAGGAAGCATTGGATGATCCGAATTGGAAATTAGCAGTCATGGAGGAGATGAATGCTTTAAGGAGAAGTGGTACTTGGGAGATAGTTGATCTACCCAAAGACAAGAAAACAGTTGGGTGTAAATGGGTGTTTACGATAAAATGTAACGCAGATGGAAGCGTTGAGAGATACAAGGCGAGACTGGTAGCTAAAGGCTTCACTCAAACTTATGGGATCGACTATCAGGAGACGTTTGCTCCTGTTGCTAAAATAAATTCCATCAGAGTACTGTTATCTCTTGCAGTAAATTCAGATTGGCCTCTACATCAACTTGACATTAAAAATGCATTTCTCAATGGTGATCTTGAAGAGGAGGTGTTCATGAGCCTACCGCCGGGATTTGAGCAGAGACTTGGAAGTGACAGAGTATGCAGATTGAACAAGTCATTATACGGACTCAAACAATCACCAAGAGCGTGGTTTGAACGCTTTGGGAAGGCAGTTATCAGTTGTGGCTTCTCGCAGAGTCAAGCAGATCACACAATATTTTATAAACATTCAAAAAACAGTAAAATTGCAATTTTGATTGTTTATGTTGATGACATCATTTTAACTGGTAATGATGAAGCAGAGTTAGCAGCCCTCAAAGAGAAACTCGCAAAAGAATTTCACATTAAGGATCTGGGAGCCCTCAAGTATTTCCTCGGAATGGAATTTGCAAGATCCAAGGAAGGTATATTCGTTAATCAGAGAAAATATGTTCTTGATCTCCTTGGAGAAACAGGTATGCTTGGTTGTAAGATGGCGGAGACTCCGATCGAGCCTAACTTGAAGTTACAAGCTGCTAAGGCTGAAGAAGTCAAAGAGAGAGAACAATATCAGCGACTTGTAGGGAAATTGATTTACTTGTCTCATACGCGGCCTGATATTGCCTTTGCAGTCAGCATGGTAAGTCAGTTCATGCACTCACCAGGGGCAGAGCACTTTGAGGCCGTTTATAAGATCTTAAGATATTTGAAAGGAACTCCAGGGAGAGGCTTACTATTCAAGAAACATGGACATCTTCAAGTTGAAGTATACACAGATGCAGACTGGGCAGGAAGTGTTACAGACAGGAGATCAACATCCGGATACTGCTCCTTTGTAGGTGGGAACCTAGTTACATGGCGGAGTAAAAAACAGAATGTGGTAGCTAGAAGTAGTGCAGAAGCAGAGTTCAGAGCTGTTGCCCATGGAATCTGTGAAGTAATGTGGATTAAAAGAATTCTTGAAGAATTAAAGCTTTCTCACCCGACACCTATGAAGGTCTATTGTGACAACAAAGCAGCTATATCTATAGCTCATAATCCAGTTCTACATGATCGCACAAAACATATAGAAGTGGATAAACATTTCATCAAGGAGAAAATCAATGCTGGCATAATCTGTATGACCTACCTTCCAACAGGTGAACAATTAGCTGATGTGCTAACGAAGGGACTACACAAGAAGCAATTTGATAAGCTGACTAGCAAGCTGGCTATGGAAGATATCTTCAAACCAGCTTGAGGGGGAGTGCTGGAAATTGTGTTCATGCATATAATATGATAGTGGTATTGGTGGTAGATAGTGGCATGTATAGAATATGATAGTGGTGTTGGTGGTAGATAGTGGTATGTATAGAATATGATAGTGGTGTTGGTTGTAGATAGTGGCATGCATAGAATATGATAGTGGTGTTGGTGGTAGATAGTGGCATGTATATAATATGATAGTGGTAGATAGTGGTAATATATAATATGTAAGTGGCATATAATGGGTTATGATGATGTTTGTAATATCTCCTATATAAGGAGTGTCATTTGGTCTTGTAAGATAAGAAGTTTTGAATATAACAGAAATATATTCCTTCTTCCTCATATTTTCGGAGTTCTTCTTCTTCATATTTTCTAAGTTTCTTAAGTTTCAACTTTCGACACTAGTATGGATGGTCTAGAAATTCAATTTCTAGGCATGTTAGAAGTAGTTTAGCTTGTGCTGCGCTTGTTCTAGACGTTAGTTAAAGTTTAGTATTGGATTAGTTTTTGTTTACTACATTTGTTTTTACACTAGTATAGTAATTCTAGAAATCCAATTCTGCAGGCATGGCAGAACTGGCTTAGCATATTTTGTGCATGTTTTTTTTTGTTAATTATTGACTCTCGATATTTTTTATTTTTATTTTTCAAATTAAGAATGGGCTTTATGTGTCTAAATGTTGGATATGTGTACCCAAGTGTCCAAAGCTTGTCTAGTTCTAAAAATATTTTAAAAATTATAGGATGTGGTTCTATGCGTGTCTTCAGGAATATTGGTCTTTGACATGTCCAACACGAAGAGGAGCCTTCTTAAAATTGTCCGTGCATCTTAGGTTTCAACTTTTAGACACTTGTAGAGCAGTTGTAGAAATCCAATTTTCTAGGCATGTTAAAGTGGTTTAGCTTGGTCAGAATTTTGTATTGGATTAGTGTTATTTTTATTTTTATCTTTATCGACAACAAAGAGGAATTTATTAATAAAAATAAAATTACAGAGGAGTACAGAGAAGTATAAAGTGGACAAGCAGTCCACTGAAAGCAAAAGGAAAATACAAAAATTGAAGAATTATTATGACTTACATATGGCTTTCTGATCTCTAGAAGTCAAAAGTAAAGTAATGCCCTTATAGGATGTAGACACCGAAATCCAAAATGAAACTTAATAGCAAATTTTTCCCTATATATGGGTATACCCTCTATATCTTCAAACTTCTCAAAAACTTTGGACAAATTTGTTGCTTCATTTTCATTGATTGAACAGATGGTTTTTGTGTGTAGTCTTATTTAACTCCACTTTAGATTGATGTATCTCATTGATGTTTTTCTACTTCCACTTTTGACCGATTGATATCTATGTATTGAATTTCGAAGTCAATCATTTTTTACTAAATTAGCTTAGATGAGCCTGTTGTAATGTCCTTAATTAAGATGAGTGGACTTGAATTAGATTGATGAGCATGTTTTATAGATGAGTGGACTTGAGTAGTGATGACAACATACTGAGTCATCTATTTTGGGTCATTTACATCCTCCCTACCAATAAATTTTAGTTGATTGGTCATCAAAATTGGGTTGTAGGATTGTACTCTTTAAGCTTGTATTTCCTTCATCGTTTTATAACCTTGTATTCATTTTAACGTTTTGGCTTTATTCAATACGTCCTGTTTTGAACTGTCAATGTACTAGTTTGAAAATTGGCAACATTTCTGCTGTGTCAATGCATTTTCACCGGAAGATTATCCCATTGTCTCCCTTATCTGTTTGGCCATTTTAATGCAGATAACAAATATGTTTCGTGAAATGGAAATTCGTGGGCGTGTGGCTATCCCCACAAAAAGCCTGGACAGAAATGGAGTGGTCCCCCAAAGCTCAGTTGTGACAGGCCTCTTAAAGGAATTGTTGCTCATTAAGTCCACAGAGGAGCATGGTTACTTCCTAGCAATAACCGAACTGAAGAGCATAGGCAATGGAGAGTTTGAAGATGAATCAGGGGACGTCCTCTTCTCAGTGGCCTTTCACTGTCGCACCTTCCTACCTGTCAATGGAGAGATCATGCTTGGAGTTGTGCACAAGATACATAGAAGGGGGGTCTTCTTGAGATGTGGACCCATGAAATATATTTATCTATCAGCTCAAAAGATGCCAAATTTCTACTATGCCCAATGGAAAACACGAGAGATCTTCATTAACGATGATCACTCAAGGATAGAGAATGATGTGGTTATCCGTTTTGTGGTCTTCGCTGTGAGATGGAGAAAGAAACATTGGGACATAGAAAGAGATTTCATGATTCTTGCCAGTTTGGAAGGTGATTGCCTTGGACCAGTTTCGTTGCCTGGGTCTGATGAGTTGGAATTATAAAGTTCTTTTTTTTGTACTCAATTCATTATGTAGGTGGTGGTGCTGGTGCAAAGTGAAAATTGATGTTTCCTAGAGTGAAATTTGTAACTGATGAACAATTGTTTACCCTTCAGCTTTGCTTCTGTATGTAGATAGAAAGATTATACTTGAATGAAGTTTTATAGAAAAGGGCTTAAGCACTAGCTTGTAGTTTGGTCTTTCATGTTATGAAATGTCAATTGTTGACACCCCAATGCTTCAGTATCTGTGTGAATGTTTTGAATGAGGAATGAGGATGTTGATCGGAAACTGTTAGCCAACCTTTTGTTCCATTAATGCTTAAATTCCTTCCCTTTTTTAATTTTTATTTTTATGTTTTGGTTGCTCAAAGATAAACTTGCATCATTGAGTGTGCAAAATATGAATTTCAGCTATGTTTTTATTTTTTATTTTTTTATTGTTGTTGATTTCTGACAAATTAATTGGTTTGGTATATTGAGTTGTTGATAGATATTGGTGTCACAATGGTTCTTTTATCATTAATAGTAGTAACAACTACTGTGCTAAGCAATATATTTGATGATCTTGTAGTTTCATGTCATTTTTTCAATTTGCTCAATGCTTAATGTTTGGTAACACTAATCACAAGGTGAAATTATTATTCTCTCTTGGAGGACTTCTCAATGAAGAAGGCAATGCAACAAAAGATCTTGTCATTTTTTTATTAAATTTTAAATTTTGCGTGGTAACACTGGATAAGATTGGGGAAGGAAGAGTTAGACAAGCACCTGGAATTAGTGAGAGCTTGGAGGCTGATCTTCTTGGACATGTTACTTAGTGAAGCTCTCCTCATCACTTCCAGCCATTGCTTCCTTGCATTTGGCAATGTAAAGCATATTTGACAGCTTATCTGATGGAGACTAGACATGTATATGTTGTTGGGAATAAACCTCATCCAAGCAATGGAAGCAAAAAATAAAATAGAATGGTCACAGAAAAACAACACAAGAATTTTCGTGCTTAGGCAAAATGTCTACTACTACGGGTGAGTGAGAAGTAATTCACTAGCAATATAAAAAGTTACTATGGTGATAAATACACTAGTCATCGTCATCGTTATCAACTAAAACATTCTTCCGACATAAATTTGGAGTCTCGTTGGCTTGCATAACTTGGTGATTTTTAATTTTTTTTTTCATTTGTAAATCGCTGTAAGATATTTTTAAGAGTACGTAATATTAAGATATTTATTTTTTATACCAAATTTATTTATTATTCAATGTATTATAAAAATTTGCTTATTACAAACATTACTCTACTTTCAACACGATGGGAGTTTTGCAAATTATCTAATAGGAAATGGATGAAAGTGGTGGCTCACCAAGGTTGATGGAGGCGAATCTATCTTTTACTTTAAACTATGAGGAGATTGTGGTTCACATAAACAGATGGTTGTAAAAAATAAAGAAAATGCATTTCCACAATAACACTAAAACAACAAAAGATACATTTTGTTTCCTCCTATTAGCCTAAACACAAAGAGAAAAAAAAAAAAAAAAAAAAAAAAAAAATACTGAAAAAGTAAAAATTCAAATCTTCATAGTCATCTTGATTTGCAAAGCAACTTTATTCTCCTCTGAGTTCACATACTCAGGTATATTGGTTTGTAATCCTTATTTCTTCCCAGAAAATGGCACTAGCTGGATCTGTGATATACTGGTAATTATAAAGCTTAAAGACTTCGGGAATTAAAATGAAAAAGGAGAAAGAGCCAACAATACATGCAGTAATTGCAATGCCTAAAGAATGTGATAACACAGCGAAAGTGCCTGTAATGAACGCCACAACCATCGCTCCCATTGCAACTAAAATAAGCCAGAATGCTATCAAATGGCGGTGCTCTTGCTTTTCCACTTCATTGTAAAAAGAGGCAGATGCGTATAGAAACCCAGCAGAAATTGAGCAGATCATAGCTATAGTGTTGGTAATGGCAAATGCTTGGAAAGCTGCTGCTCTTAATAGAACTGGCATACCTTGTTCTGGACCTTGGTTGCCATCATATCCACCTGGCATTGTGAAACCTGCCGCAAAAGTAACTGTTGCTATGAGCGTTGCCACTATCAAATGTGTTTGAGCCCTTCTATTGTTCTCTTCGACTCGTACTTTATTTTCCTCTCTAAATTTTGCTTCCCCTTTCCTTCTATTTTCTCTGCCTTCTCTGCGTGTTTTCTTCAATTTTGGAATGAAGTCTTGATACATCCTGGCTCTATTTCTTCCACCAATATACGTTGACGTGCTCCAAAAATTCTGCTTTTTTATTAATTAATTGATCAGTTTTGACGCGCAATAAGAATATTCTTTTTTATTAATTAATTGATCATTTATAAAGAGGAGTCAAGTATCTAAAATAATATTTGTTCAAAAAAAGAAGAAGAAAGTATCTAAAATAATATTGTGATAAAATCTCAATGTTTACAGACCCACCACTAAAAACTTCATTTGCTTCATTATTTAAATATATATAATAAAAAAAAAAGAAAAAGAAAACTAAGGGCTGATCCAATGCAGAAAGTCTACAACTTAAAGTTTTAAGAGGGAGACGCATGGCAACATTTGAAGTGTGAGGCAGGAAAAGGGGACACAAGATGAACCAAGTGATCACCTGATATAAAAAAGTGATGAATTTTTTTTAGCTATTAATATTATACTAACTCAAATAAAATAAAATAACCTGAATTGAAAATGTCTCGACAAATTTTAGTGAAGATTCAAAATTAATAATTGATTGATATAGTAAATTATTTAAAATTAATGAATGATTATTTTTAAAAATAAATAATAATAATAAAATTAATTGATATGGTGAATTATTTGAAATTAATGGATAGTTGTTCCCAAAAGGGAAAATCAGGAAACATTTTTCTCCAATTTTGGATAATAGGAGAGACCTAATATGTTTTTTTTATTAGCTAAGATCTCTCAATGAATTTTTTTTATGATCATACCAGAGAAATTTTTCTGTAAAAAGTGAAGTTTCTTTGTAAAAATTGAAATTTCTCAGTGAAGAGTCGAAATTTCTTTGTCAAAATTTCTCTGTAAAAATGTTGTGGGACCTCAACTACTATGAAAATATTGTATGTCATTTATCTTATAAAATTTTAATATCAAGGACCTCAAACTAAAAATCCTTTCTCAAAATGCATGAATTGTGTCTAAAATATGATTAATTATATTAGTTATAGTTATTTATGGGGAAAGAAACTTTCAAAATTTAAAGTTGATTAAATCTTACCTCCGGTCAACTAGTCACAAGAAAACGAAAAACATAGTCACGCGAAAGATTAAATAAATTAATATTTTTATGAATTAAAAAGGATTTTGTCGATAAGTTAGATTATTCAATTTCAAATAGCCATTTTGCAGCTAAAAATACGAGAGTGGTGATGTTTAATTCGTATTTTGTTATAGTTTGTTCATTTTTTATTTGGTGTTTGAACTTGGATTATTTTGGTTTTACACATTATAAACTTTGTTATATATTTAAGTAAATTTTGATAGTTATATATCTAAGTAATGTTTTGGTAAGCACTGTCAAATAAAAAAATACATAATCTTTTAGTCACATTTTTGTTTTTTAATGTATGAAAGGTTCCATATTAAAATTTCACTTTAAGTTCTGAAAATATCAAAGTGGGCCTGAATCTTATAAATATTAGAGTATGGGATACTGCTGCGAGGGATCCGCAATAGTAGCAAAATGACGCCATTTTGACGTCCTAAATGCATATTCAGAATAAGCTAAAGTCTTTTGCAATATTAAAATTGTTATAATTAAATGAAAAGTAATTAGATTTGAGTATTATAGCATAACTGCCTCACTTGACAAAAATACTTGGAACATATGGTGAAGGTGCTAATGTTATGATATTATATATAAATTCAACCAAACAAGGGTAGGCGTAGTTGAGAGAAAGAAAATGATATGTAAATTTACTTTTTATATTTAATAATGTGTAAAAAAATATGATTAATGATTAAAGAAGACATGAGATGGAGAGAGAGAGAGAGAGAGAGAGTTGTTTTAAATATTGTAATAGACTATCACATTATTAATTTTGAAAAGTGAATCTAATTTTTTCAGTTCAAGTACCACTATTCTTGAAAGACTACGGAAAGTAAGCTAAATATTATGAGTCAATTAATTTCGAACAAATAAATTTTTATTATACTACACACTTTATTATTTAAAAAAGAAAACTCGTTTAAACTTTTTTATTACTTGAACCTCTTGATACTATTAATCCCATCATCACTACACCTATATGCATACTAAAAAAATTGTTCACTTATATTTCTTTTCTTTTTTTTTGTTATTTTTTGCAAAATTTGTAATACATTATGGTGTGTGATGTGCACAAAGGAAGATGTAAAGGTTTGGTTCTCAACATTATCGTATGTACGATGCATGCTATGAGAAAACATGTCATATGCGGTCAAAGTTGACATTCTTACCTTTGCAATAGGAGACCAAAATATTGCCATTGGGGTCACGTTGTTATTGTTTGTAGCATGCCGATCGCTACTAGAGTGGTACCAGATCTTCCTCCAGGGGTCCTGCATTTCCCGCCCGAAAGCAGTAGCAAGCAGATGGAGTGGTGTGTTGCCATCAATGTCTTTCTGATTTATAAGATGGATAATCCATGACTTTTCTAAAATAAATTTCGTCACCTCTTCTTGTTCCATATCTACAGCAATGTGAAGAATATTTTGACCTTTACTATTGACCATCTCCCAGCAATCTGGACACTCTGATAAAAGCTCTTTCATTACGCTTACACTTTCATAAGTAACAGCTATATGAAGAGCCGTCTTTTCAGCACCCTCCTCCTCTGTTGTAATGTACGTCACTGATTTATCTTTTTTTAATATCTTTTTAACTTTATCCTTACCACCATAACATGCAGCATAGTGAAGTGGTATCCACCCGTACTCATCTACTTCCTTGATTAGATCTGGCTTCCATTCCAATAAAAGTTCTATACTTTCTGAAACAGAAGAATCAAAGAAAAAGTGTTGAATACAATTTAATACATACCTCAACAATAGAAAATGCTTCAACTTTTTTTTCTTCTTTTTTTGAAATTAATTTTGTTAACAATTTCCTCTGGAAGACTCTGTATATCAGTCCCTCACTGCACATTTGTCCTCTTAACTTCAAAAGACCTACTAAGCTAGACATGTGCTTCAATTTGAATCATTGTTTCATATTTGATTAAAAGTACATCATCGTTCCAATTCTAATCTCTTGTCTATAACACATGTAACTTTAATTTTTTCGAAAAGGTATTTTGGATGCTATTAGTATGATGTGTTGGAAATGGTGGAAAAAATTCTGGGTAAAATCAGAATTTTTCCTCAAGTTTGGTCTATTTTTTAGGTGGGCCCCGAGTGTCGATTTACTCGGGTCAAAGTGGTAACGCGTTCTATGCCGCGTTGTGATTCACGTGGTATATTTGGTTGCTCAAAACCATTACCGAGTGAATGGAAAATTGAAACCAAAGTGTGCTCCATGAAAATGGAGTTTTTGTAGAAATTCCTTAAGGTTGTAAATTGGCATATCCCACATTGATTTGGTGGGAAGTTTTGAAAGGGTTTATAAGGCTTAGGGTGAGATACTTGGGGTGTGCCCCAAGGGGTACCCAAGTGTTTTAGAGGGAGAGGTTATGGACAAAATGGGCTAGACCCATTAGACTCAAAAATCACCACACGCGCGCCACCGTCCGTCCGGTTGGGCTTCTAATCTTTTTGGGCCAAAAACATTTGAATTTAATTTTATTTTTTATTAAAATAAAATCCAGAATTCAAATTAAATTGGTTTGGATTTTTTGTTCATCAAAACAGGGCCCTTCCCGTTTTCAAACAGAATTAAACTGATTTGGATTTATTGCTCATCCAAACAGAGCCCTTTCCGTTTCTATCTGTTTGAATAATTAACCCAACAGATTCAAATCTGTTTAAATTTGAAACTAACAGGTTTCATACCTGTTCAATTCAAAACCAAGAGCCACCTTTACATCTATAAATAGACTAGCCTCCCATTTGGATTTAACTCCAAAAAATTTTTCGTACTCCATCCTCTGCAAATTATATTCTTCATCTTGCTGCATTTTATTTCCGAAAGAAAGAGTGTAAACACTTAGTGTGTTCGTAAGGTAAACAATTTGTAGTGCTGCTATTGTTTGTGGTAAGATCATTTCATCCTGGGAGATAGACGTCCAAATTCTGAAAGCACCGTGGAAAGGACGAATCTGTCTTAAGGACACAGTGTTAAACACTTGACTTGATCAGAAAAGTTATTCAAATAAATTAACCAAGTAAGTTGTTTAATTTTATTCTGTTTTTATTTGTTTATTTAATCAGATTTTAATTTTGTTTTTGTAACAAAATAAAATCTGTGGTTTTATTTATTTATTTTTATTTCGAGTTTGATTTTTGTAATCAAACAAATTCTCTCATTTTCTCTATTTTTTTTATTCTTGTTGTTATTTTGTACACAACAGAATTTAATTTTTTTAAATACAGTGAAGATTGTCCAAGATAATGAAATGTAAATGATTACCGCAACTAATAAATAAACAGAGCAGGAATATGTATGCCTAGAAGAATATGTATTTCTTTAATCCAACGCTCTACTCTTTCTTTTCTCTACAATTGTGCATGTAATTAAATTGGTTGAAGAAATTGAAATAGCCACAAACCTGTATTCCTTCCGTTAGTTGCTGCCGCGTGCAATGCCGTCTGACCGTTTGGGCCACCATAACCTGGTGATGTGCAATTTTCCAAAATCGCAGATACCATGTCATAGTGTTGTCTCTCAGCGGCAAGGTATAGTGGAGTTTCCTTGGCATTATTGGGTGGATGTGTAAACTCAGGATCTTCTTTAGTTAACCATGTCACCACATCTATGTTAAGAGGATTTCGCACAGCCATGTGCAAGGCAGTGTCATTGTCCTTATTTGGGGCCCTCAACATCTCCTTGGCTGCTCCACCCCCGCTTTCAACTTCTTCACGGTCTAGTCTTTTTGCACATTCGATGAGTGCTTTCACTATGTCCAAGTGTCCTTCCCTCGCTGCAATATGAAGAGGAGTCTCGTCATCGATATTAAAGCACAAGGATGATGACGGACTCTTTTCTAAGATTATTTCCACATATTTTTGGTTACCGAATTGGGCTGCCACATGGAGGACTGTGTTTTTATTTGAAGTTAATGGCAGTTCAAGTGGTTGTTGGTCATTAATGTATTGCGTGAGGTTGAGAACATCATCATGGTTGAGAACATCATCATGGTTGTCTTCATTTTCTTTGCCTCCTATTTTTTTTTTTGATAACTTGGTATCCAACCCACTGGACCAAGTAATCCAGGAGAACAGTCGGCTAGACCAACTAATATGGGGAACCAATTCGGGTTTCTCTTCACCTCCTCCCATTTTCTCTTCGCCTCTCATGGCTTCTCTGTACAACATGGGATTCATTTTGGAGGCTGCAATAAGATAGTAATGGGAATGTTATGATCTATTCTACTCATGCCTTTTGCAACATATATTAATATTTCAAAAATTATTTCTATAAACATTGAAATATTAGGACAAGTAAAATTTCTACTATATATATATATATATATATATTATTATTATCAATAGTTAAGGTCAATGTAAAATGTTTAAATTATGAAACTTCTCCTCCTAACAATCTTCTATTTGAGAGGGGGGGGGGGGGGGGGAAATGGTTCAAAGCAGCATGAGAATATGAACTATTGATACAATAAAAGATTTGAAAATTTTGCTTTGTTAAAATTAAATTTGTAGAGTGGTTCAAAGCTGCATCACAATATGGGAAATATAAACATATATAACCAGCCGCGTAAAAAAGATTTAAAGAATTTGCTTTGTGAAAATTAAAACTTGCAAAATACTTTAATTAAGTCAACGGTGGATGAAGTATTTTGTCACCAAATTACCAAGAAGCTATGTAGTTTAGAATATATATATATGTATGTATATTTAATTACTGGATATTCGGACTAGCTTATGCAACTCAACTAATCTCAGGACACATGTAGCTTAGTATATAGATGACTTATTATAGTATTTCCAATGGTTTTATTATTTTAAAAATGCAAAAATTATAATTTAGTATATTACAATATCAAAATATTAAATTTTAACAGTTTTGCTCCAACAACCAACCAACTTTCCATTTAAAAAAAAAAAAAAAACTGATCGTTGCATGAATCTCAATCTAAATTTTAATCTAACTGTAAAAAATTAAAATTAGTTTGAGAAAAATAAATACAAAAAAAAAAAATTAACATATGAAAAAATAATTTTTACTGCAACAAAGAGAAAATTGTATGACGATAATGTGGTTTTTTTCTCTCACCAAACTTTTTTTTTTTTTTAATTTTTAATTCAACAAATGCATTTTGTTGATAATTTAGAAATAAAAGTGAAACTAATTTTTGGTTTTAGTTATCATTCTTTAATCATACATCTTAAGATATAGTGAAATGGAAATTTTTTTGGATATAATTTGACATATTTGGCATTGATATAATTTGACCGCTACTCTGACATGTTATTGGAATACTTTTTTCTTTAGCAATGAAAATCTGTACATTAATTGAGAGAAGAATTTATAAAATTTTATTACAATGACAAATTATATGATTGGTCCCGTTGTATTTAGTTGGAGGATTTTGTAACGGATTTGGAAAGAGAAAAGAAAAAAATAAGTGAAATGTGAATAAAATATACCTATATTTCACCTAATTTCACATACATTTTCTCTTTTCTTTTCCAAATCTCCCAACTAAATACAGCGTAAAAGTATGATTTTTTTTTTTTTTTTTTTTTTTCACTTTAGTCTCTGATATTTTAGTTTTGTCAATTTGATCTCTAAACTAAAAACTGTGAGTTTAAATGGTTCCAACTATTGGTAGTTTCTAATTTGGCCTTCAAGCCTTTTTCAAAAAAAAAAATAAAAAATTTGTTTCAGCCCTTATGCCATCTAAATTGATTAACAAGGGATGATACATTTTTGAAATTTTAAATTAAGCCTAAAAAAAAGAAAAAAAAAAGAAAAAAGAAGACCAAATACACGTGATTCTCAAAGTGTACAATTCAATTTTCAAACTATGTGCTTTGTTGCATTTTTAGTCCCCAATTTATTGATTTTGTTGCATTTTTTAGCGGAATTTCAAAAATATATATTCAATTTGGACAGCTATATATATATATATATAGTAAACAGAAAGTGACTCAAGACCAGTTGATTACTCTGGTGCCCCTTGAATTCAAGCCTCATAAGCTGCAGATGTTTGGGAAGGCAAATTTGGGCCTCTCTTCTTCTTCTTCTTTTTTATTTATTTATTTATTTAAATCTATAAAAAGACAAAATATATTACAATAGTCAACAAAATAAAATATCACATTAAATTTATAATCATTTCATTTTTTCTCTCACAAATATCACATTTAACTATTAAAAAATTCAATCATTTTTCCAAACACAAAAATTTCAACCTACTAAAATAGTCAACTTTCCAAACGAGACGTCATTTATTCTTTCCAGTAAATGCAAATATAGATATATTAGGAGTATATTTTTTCTACAAATGACAGAAATTGAATAAAATCAACTCACCATTGTGAATGCTATTGTTACTAGATGTTTTGGTGGTTTTTCTGCTTGAAGTGAGAGCTTGGGGTGGCTGCTGCAAAAGATTTGGTGCAGAAGAATTACTGGTTCTTCTTTCAATGAAACGAGCGACGTGGCCTTTCTTCATACCAAATTGAGAAGAAATTTCATCGATACTTAACTCAAGAAGTTCCTGAAGAGATTTCCCAGCGGACTCAAGCTTATCTCCATATTGAATCAGAGCACAATCATGAAGGTATGACCTCATTTCCAATGCATCCTATAGTGTAAATCATGAAAAAAAATTAAAATTTTTTTTTTAAAAAAAAAACACTTTAATTAGAGGCCATAGATAGTTTTGAGTTTAATTTAGGGAGGCATAATTCCTACTTTGCTTTGCTTCAAATGCTCTCTTTTTTATCTTTATTATACATACTTTTTTTTTTTTATCAGCAACAAAAATCTTTATCATACATACTTACATTAATACTTTTAAAATTTTAATTATTTTAGAGAGTGTATTTTGTGTTAAAGAATATTAATATAACTATGTATAATAAAGACAAATAAAGGAGACATTTAGTAGACTTATGTATTAGAATATTATAAAATGGGAGGGGTTGATAGTAATCGTAAAAGAACCTTTTGTTGCTGAGTCATGTTGATTGAATCCATATCTTCTGCTTTCATAAGCTTCAAGGTTGGTACATCATCCCAACCTTCTTCTATGAGCTTTGGAATCACTCTCTTCAAAGCTCCATTCCCAACAAAACCCTCCATTGATACACAAAGTGATTAACTTCCAAAGCGCGAGTCCTTTGCCCAAATGATTTGTGGATGAACAGGTATGATTTGGGCAGCTCTTATAAGCTGCCATTTCCAAAAGCCAATTTATCTTTAAAATTAAATTAAAATCTATTTGACTTCTTCCATTTTGATTAAAAGGTTAACTAAAATACTAAAATAATTATTAAAAATGTAAAAAAAACATTTTTTAAAACTTTAATTACCTTTGTTTTGCTTTTTTTAAATAATCAAAGTAATTAAAAAGTAATTATCTTGGTATATTGGTGTAACCTGATATATATTCGGAAATTAACTCATACAACTTGATAAGTTCAATACCCACCAAAAAAACAAAACAAAAAAAAGTTGACCTAAAAAGAATTCAGTTTCTTTTATAAAAGTTTATTAATTATTTATTGATAAATATAGTATGTATCTGGAACAGGAAATACTATCCATAGCACTGATCTAGACAGAACCCAATTGACTTAACCATGATACTAAGCCCTTTTTTGTTCCAGAATAGAATAGGAACGATAGTCCAGCGGTTTTATTTCAAAAAAAAAAAATACATGGTTTATTTTTTTTGTTGTCTATTTTTTTTTTGGTTGTGAAAAATGCCAGAAATTGAACTAGTTACAGTTATCGGATCAACTTATTTTTTGTATAGATAAAATACATAAAATATTTGACAACATGAACCGTTTGAATTACCAAAATAAGACCCGTGATGGACCCCACGAGCCAGAACAGCCCCGTCGAGTCCAAAACAGTGACTAGAGGGGATCTTCCTCCTTGTTCACTCATGCATTCTCTCTCTCCTGCCCACTTTCCTCCCTCTTTCCCTTTTTTATTTTTTTTATTTTCCTCCTTATTTCTTTATTTTTTAAAAAAATTTCTCATTTTTGTTTACTTATTTTATTTACACCGTGCCTTCAGGTACGTGCATACACATATTATTATATGTGATCAATTATACTCGTAATCAGTCTAGTTTTTCTCGTGTGATGATTTGATCTTCATAATTATATTGTAATTAGGGTTGGCTCTAACTTTTTTAACAACCAAAGCGAACTTTCAATATGGAGCCTTCATATATATATATATATATATATATATTAAAAATAATTATCTGCCTTTTTTTTTTGTTGGTATTTGACAATAATTTACTTAAATATACATTAAAAATTTACAATAAGAAAAATAACCAAACTAATCTAAACGGAAGAATCAAATAAAAAGTAAACAAACTGTAACAAAAATTACTTAAATATCATTTTTTGGTATTTTTAGTTGTAAAATTAATAATGTAGTTAGCATAATCCAACCTATAACCTAAATTATTTTTTTATGAATAAAGTTGCTAATACATTTAATCTTTCATTTGACATAGTTGTGTAAATGTAAGATTTAATCAATTTTAATTTCAAAAGAGTAACTACAAGTAGTATAATTAATCGTATTCTATACATAATCCATACATTTGAAAAATAACCATTCAATAATTTCAAACAATTTACCACATTAATAAATTTTTTTGTTTCTTCTGATAGAAAAAATAATATATAATTTTTAAATAATTTATCATATCAACCATCTATTAGTTTTAAATCATAATTGAATTTTGTTGAGACCCTTTAAATTCTAATGAAATGTTTTTTATAGGCTAATTGTGACGACCCCCAATGTGCATATTATTTTTATATATTATTTTATTGAACATATTTGCATAATTATGTATTTAATTTGCTCTTATTTGTTTGTTTATGAAAAATATGTCTAAGTGCTTACTTTGAATTAGAAATTGGAAGCAGAAATGGATTGGGAAACTGAAATCGACTAGTTCAATAGGTTAATTAGAATATTTAGAACCTTATAGAAAATTTAATTAAAACTTGATTCGGATCAAAATAATTAGAATAAATTAATTAGACTTGATTAGAATTAAACTTAACTGATTAGCCTTAATCCTACTTAATTAGTTTAACTTAATCCAACTATTTATATGTAATACAACTTAATTAAATCATTTTCTACAACTCTTGAGCTGAAATTTTAGAGTGAGAGTGAGGACATCAACTTCTAGAGAGAGGGGGAGAATTTTAGAGAATTGAAGGGAGATTGAAGGGATTAAACTAGATTATCACCAAATTCAAGCTCTAGGTAAGATTATCACTTACAATTCTTGTAAATTATCCATGTAGAAGTTGAATTCACTAAGTTTGTAGAACCATTTGCATGTATTTGAAAGGAAAGAGTTAGAATCACCATGAATTTAGTGAGTTTGAGCTAATTGAGTACATGCATGTATAATTCATCATTTTCAAGCTTAATTCTCAACAAAATTCTTACATGCATGGTGTTTTACTAGCTATCTTTGAATGTTCTTCATGATTTCGCACTAAACATATCATATGAACATGTTTTGAAAAGAAAAGAATTGAATTCATTACATGCATGGCTAAAGTATGAAGTTTTGAGCTTGATTTTGAGAATTGACAATGATTTTGAGCAATTGGTTTCACATTGGTTATGTTTATATGTAATTCAAAGAGCTTTCATCTCTTTAGTCTAGCCATGCAAGCTTTTGGGCTTTGAATTGGTGTTTTGAACTTCAAATTCAATTATGAAAAACCTAGAATTTGTGCACTTCGCTCGAGCGATGAAGTTGTCGCTCGAGCGCACTTTGCATGTATCTAGTACTTTTGTAGTTGCACATGGCTCGAGCGACATAATTACAGCTCAAGTGAACTCACCCTTTTATTCCACATGGCTCGAGTGACCATCGAAAGCATATTTCAGGTATCCAGTACTTTTTTGCAGACAAACTACACCGCTCGAGCGACCAAAGGTGCGTTTGAGCGAACTGTCCTATTTTCAGTATTTTTGAAACACACTCTCATGTGCATGCTTTCACCCTTAGGCATTGTTCAGGCATCCTTAATAGGGAAATGAACTAGAAACGCATTAAAAGGGAATTGAATTATAGAACATTTGATTGAGATTTGTGTTTCAATATGTATATTGTGTAGGTAGACGCCTGAGGCCTAATATCGATATAATACACTGTAAGTAATGTCTTTATATAGCTATGTTCGAAATATATTTTGAAATTGTTCAAAACTGGCATTTTGAATTATATTTTGTTCCAGTTCAAAAAAAAAAATAATTATATTTTGTTAATAAATTGTAATCGTGACATCCATTAGTGAGGCCCTCGCTTGAGGGAAACAATACCGTGGCCCATTGATTAATAGGCTCTTGTTTAGGGAAAATAATACCATAGCCCATTGGATTAATTGAAACACAGAGATCTCTGATGTTAGACCTTAATGGTACACATTGAATTATGGATTATTGATTAACCCTTGTGGTCTTATTGGCTTCAGCACAGTATCTCATTGATACCCTATTGGATGTACCACGTAAATTGAATGAATGATTATTGTTATCGCAAAGAGATTGATATGATTGTTTATTTTAATGGTTTGCATATTGACATGAATTGTTCGGAAACGAAAGATACGCTTTGTACCATGCTGGACTTCATTCATATAAAACCTTTATATCGATATTACTCATTGGGTTTTAGCTTATCCCTCTTCCTTATATATACGTAGGTGAGCAAACGAAACGTCAAGTTTAAGGTAGTCTCAGTGTCTATCCCTGTGAAGCCATTTTTGAATTGCCTTCTGTAAAGGGGTGTGCTTTGACTCAAGAGGAATCAAGTTTTGTTAATCCACCTTTTATTTTGTTTTGTTTCTTTTGATGTTTTGGAACTTGTTATGAATGATGATATATGGGAAGTCCAACTTTGGTGCGTTGTATATAAGTTTGAATGAAGTTTAAAGTTTTTAATATTTATGATTTTAACATGTATGTACTGCTCAATAGACTCAGATACAATTAATGGCCTAAGGACGAGTTTGAATTGTGATACTAACATAATAATTAATGGCCGGTCATCAACTAAAATTAATGGCCGGTCATCAACTAAGCTTATAAGGACGAGTTTGAATTGTGATACTAACATAATAATTAATAAATTTTTGAAACTTTTTTTTTTTATTTAATTTTTTGGGGCCCAAAGCGATGGCCTGGCCAACTTATGCCCAAAGACGGCCTGTCTGTCATCAATTAAGAAAATTGTATGTTCAATCTATTTAAGTGATTGAGAAATTAGTGTCTAATTTCTAATAATTTAGTTTGAGATTTCCTAAGAATCACCGAAGTGAAATCCTCTACTTTGGGGGTGGTTGTTTCAGCTTTTCAGAGCCAACTTATGCCTTTTAGCTTTGAAAAAGTTATTTTGGACTGTTTGATTAAACTTATTTCAAACAGCTTCTGATTCTAACAGCTTATTTTAACTCAAAAAAACTGATTCTGAGAAGCTGCTCATTCCTTGCTTCTGATTATCAGCTTCTGCTATAGACATGTTAATTTATGGTTATACTCTTAAATTTTTTTTATTTTTTATTTTTTTAAAAATAGAAAAAGACTCAAATGGACTATAGATTATTATTATTATTTTTTATGAGAAATGTAGACAAACAAAAAATAAAAATTAATTGAAAAAGCTATTTCACAACTTATTTAATAAACACTACTCAGCAACTTAAATCTATAATCCAACAGCTACACCAAACAGATTAACAACTTCTGATTAAAGTCATAATCTATAATCTGTTAAGTTATAATCTATAAGTTGTTTTAACAGTTACACCAAACGAGACCTTTGTATATTGGGGGGGGGCTTTTTATTTTTATTTTTATTTTTATTTTATATTTCAATGTAAAGATTCAACGATTTCTTGACCAAAATAATCAACTTTTCATACTTTGTTTAAAATAAGAATTGTTCTATTTGGTTTAGAAAATTACATCTCGCCTTTTGAAATTTGTAATTTCATGACAAATGACTTATTTTATTAATAAAATCATTAAATTAATTAGTAATTTTTAATGATGTTAGAAATTTATTTAAATTTTTATAAAATTTTGAAATTTTTTATTCAATTTTCTGGGGACCAACGCGGCGGCCTCGCCGACTTATGCCTAAAGACGGCCTGTCTGTAATCAATTAAGAAAATAGTATGTTCAATCTATTTAAGTGATTGAGAAATTAGTGTCTAATTTCTAATAATTTGATTTGAGATTTCCTAAGAACCAACGAAGTGAAATCCTCCACTTTGTATATTTATTTATTTATTTGTTTATTTTTTTTGGGGGGGAATCTTTGGTAATCGATCAAATCACAACAATATAATAATTTTTTTTTTATTTTTATATTTCAATGTAAAGACTATTCATACTTTGTCTAAAATACGAATTGTTTTATTTGATTCAGAAAATTACATTTCACCTTCTGAAATTTTTAATTTCATGATAAATGATTTATTTTATTAATAAATTATTAAATCAACTAGTAGTCTTTAGTGATGTTAGAAATTTATTTCAATTAAAAATTCAAATAATTTTATTATTGTGTAGGAGAACGGTTGTTAAATAAAAAATTCTAAAAAAAAAGAAGAAATATTTATAATTTCTTAAATTAGAAAAAATAATTTATATTTTAAACAAATCTTAAAAAATATATTTTTAATTTATCCTAATATTTGTAACCATTTTGGATAATGACTTCATCCACTCTTTGGGATGGAACAGGGGGGTGTGCAGTCTCTAAATGTTAAAGCTGGTAGAATGGGCTACTAGTTGTTTGTTGTTGTAATGGTTTTGCTTTGGTGATGGATGTTAGGTTGATCGTAGTTAGTGCCTCTCTCGGTGCAAGAGAACGAGGCATGAAAGACTAGCTCTTAGGAGTCGGATCCCACTGTTAGCCCGTCTAGTTCACCTTATATTTTTAAGAAAAATGATTTGAACCTCTAAAAAAACACTTTTAATGCACTTCTAATTTGTCTTTTTCTTTTCCTATTTTTGTTTTTTACTTCACTGTTTTTTTTTTTTTAATGGCAAGACCTCTAATTAGAGGTCTGCAGCAGGATTGTATTTTTAAATTCTGAGAATATAATTTTAGTTTATAAAATTGGTCTGAGTTGATATTTTTATCCCGATTAATAAATAAATTGGGTTTAAAAATTGTATTTTTAGTCTGGCCTAGCTTGGCTTGTTACATATTTAATTTAATAAATTAATTTATTTCTATAGCATGTTAAAAAAATATATATCTTTATAATTGTTTAAAATTTTAATTTGTCATTTATTTGATATTAAAAATTTATTTATTGATAATGTAGGAAACTAAGTATCATCGGAAACAATGGTTACTGGTGATTCTATCCTTTCGGAAGATGAAATGAAACAGAAGAAAAAGGTTTGCAATGTAAACCATAGATTTTTTTTTAGTTTAATATACTACTGACAGTTTAGTTTTTAAAATTTTGATATTATAGAATTATGGGTGCATTTGGTTTAAAAAACTTTATAATATTTTAATTAATATGATATTAAATATTTAACTATTAATTATTCGATAGGCTTTTGTTTATTTATAAAAAAAATAATAAGTACTATACTAATTAGGATTTTTTATTTTAATAGTTTATGTATATGATTTGATGGATAGATTTGAAAATTAAAATTTATATTAAAACTGATCTTATGATAATTATATAAGTTTGATGTTCGTACCGAACGAAGGTAGACAAACACAAATCTCTTATTACTATTAGGTAACCCGGTCGATAAATGACCATCTCTACTAGCTGCTGATGTGATGTTTTGATATGTTGCTTTGTTTGGGTTTTGTTTAGCTGTGTGGGTTTCGGCTTTGCTGTGCTGTACTTGGTCTACTGTTACACAGAATTCAAACGTATACATGTGCGATGGTTGCAAAGCACGTGTCCTATCCATAACATCCTTTGGCCTTGTTTGTTTTCAGAGGTAGAATAGATGGTTTTATAATGAGGAGATTGTTAGTAAGAGAATTAAGTAAAATTGTGTTTGTTTTGAAAATAGTGATTAGTGTATGGATTGTTAAATTATTTTTATATAAAATAATAAAAAAATATAAAAAATTAAACATTGATGTTTAAAAAAAAATTCTCAATATGTAAAAAATAAAAAAAAAATTTAATCCCCTAACTATTTTTCTAATACCACCTCTACCTCCACATCCTCCATCCAAATCCCCTTGCCAACCTCGATTTTAATCTCTTCATTTATCGTAATCCATTCCCCAACTCTACAAATAAACACAACACTAAATAATTTCACTTCTATCTTAATCCCCTCCCATCTATTATACCCAAAATAAACGGAGCTTTGTGTGTGTTGGTTGGAGAGACAGAATGCCAATCAAAGAGTTGAAGTGCAGCGGGTCGTTGCAAAGCACGTGCACCATCCATAATATAAGCCACAGTACTCGCTTAGAATATTTATTACACATCTTAAAATAAATAACTAAAAAAAATCAATTCAACAATCAAGAAGTCATTCACTATCATGTGTGCTCATTGATTGGTGTGAGTTTATTTTAAGGCAATAAAAAATTCCGTTTAATTGGTTAAAATTATATTAATTTGCATTCATTTATTTATTAATTGTATATAATTTTAATATTTATAATTCATTTTCAAAATCATTTCGTTTCACTATAATTAATACATATATTTTGTTAACCTTTAACAAAATATCAAAATAAAAATAAGTATGAGAGATTTAAGATATAAAATTTATTACAAATTAATAGTTATATATGAAAAATATTATGGCTTCATTTGTAAAGTTTAGCTGGGACTAAAATAGTCAGACAAAATAGATTAAAAAGTTAATTACACAATTTCACTTTTTCTTTTACAAAAGTTAAAAAAGTTGAAAAAATTGATCTAAACAGACTTTTTAGTCCTAAGTCCTCATTTAGTAAACATTTTGGGGCTAAAAAAGTACAAAAAAAACAAAATAGGCTTTATAAACTAATAAGATAAAATGTTACATTCAAACTATAATCATTACATTTTTTTTTCTCACAAAAGTTAAAAAAATCCAAAAACAAAAAGCAAAACCAAATTAGGCTAAAAAAGTCTCAACATAAAAAAAATTGACTATTTTAGCCAATGTCAAACGAAACTTAAGTTAAAATAATCAAAAGATCAACTAAAAAAATTAATTGCCAAATGACGACTATGTAAAACTAGTTTGCTCGTTGGTTAGAGAGACAAAATGCCAATCACATAGTTGAAATTAGAGATGACCACGAGGCTGGTTTATCATCTCTACCCAACCCTGCTTTCAAACCTCGCCTCCGCTCCAATCTCGTTACAGGTGGAATTTTTCGACTCCATCATTGTCCCCACGGATACCCAATACTCAAAGATACTTGATCACATTTTAAATAGTCAAAAAATTAAAAAATTTACTGTGCTTGGTTAGAGTTTTCAAAAAACACTTTTTAAAAAATTCTACTTTCTTATTTTCTGTGTTTTTTTATTTTTATTGAATTTTTTAAATATTTTAAACAATTTTTTTTAAATTTTTTTTTAAACATACCTAATATAAATATACCTTAAAAGTAAAAACTTTGTGCAAAACCTTTTAAAAATTTACTAAATACAAAAAATATAAAAAAATATACAAGAATTTAGTACATTTTTTTTTTTGGTATTTTTACGCATTTATTAATTTTTTAAAATATTTTTTCACAAATTTTTTACTTTTTAGATTCATCTAAGTAAGGTGTATCTAAAAAAGTAAAAAAATATTTAAAATGTTAAAAATATTCACTAAAAAAAAAAAATACGAAAATAAAAAAACTCAATTTTTAAAACACTTAATCTAAAAAACTCAAACCAAAAACATTTTTAAACCCTTGATATACTAAGTAATTTCTCTTATTTATATATATATAAACTGTGGGACTTTCATAATTATTATTTATTTATATTTAAATAGAATTACAAATTTTTTATATTCCTTTCTTATATATATATATATATATTATTTATCATACCAAGTCAAATTTAGATTAGGAGAAGTGATATCCGTCCCACCGTAACTCATTATAAATAACTAAAATATGTATAATTCACCCCGTCCAAAGTCGAGAGTAAAATCCACCCTCTTCGGATGTGTATGAACAAGTCCGGCTGATCGAACTAAAATGAACCTTCCTACTTGAAATGCATTGGATCGTTGCATAGCACGTGCACCATCCATAATATATGCCACGTGATGGTACTTGCTTAGAATATTTATTACCCATCTTAAAATAAATAATTAAAAAAAAAATCAATTCAACAGACAAGAAGTCATTCACTATCATGTGTGCTTACCGATTAGTGTGAGTTTATTTTAAGGCAGTAAAAAAATTATTTAATTTGTTAAAATCACATTAATTCAATTAATCCGTATCGAATTACTAATTAATAGCAGATTAAACTTTCAAATTTATAATTCGTTTTTGAAATCGTTCCGTTTTATTATAGTTATTACATATATTATTTTTAATTTTTAATAAAATATCAAAATAAAAATAATTGTAAGAAAAATTTAAAATGTAAAATTTATTATAAATTAATAATTATACATAAAAAATATTATGTTCTCGTTTGGTAAATATTTTGGGATTAAAAAAAATACAAAAAGGCAAAATATACTATATAAACTAATAAGACAAAATATCACATCTAAATTATAATAATTACATTTTTTCTCCTGCAAAAGTTAAAAAATCTCAAAAACAAAAACCAAATAAAACTTAAAAAGTTTCAATATAAAAAAATTGACTACCGTAACTAATACTGAACGAAGTTTATGTAAAACTAATTTTGTGTGTTGGTTGCAGAGACGGAATGCGAATCAAAGAGTTGAAATGCAGTGGATCGTTGCAAAGCACGTGCACAATCGACGCTATATATATGTCATGTGATGGTACTTGCTTAGAATATTTATTACACATCTTAAAATAAAGAATAATATGATATGTATTAATTAGTATATTAATTGATAATGTGATATAATTTAAGAAATTTTTAGTACTTATAATTTGCTTAATGAGTGAGATCAATAATAATATCATAACTAATATTAATATATTAATTAATATACTAATTAGTATATGTAATACTATCATAAAATAAATAATTAAAAAAATCAATTCAACAAACGAGCAGTCATTCACTATCTGTGTGTTCATTGATTGGTGTGAGTTTATTTTAAGGCTGTAAAAATATGTCGTTTAATTTATTAAAATTGTACTGATTTATATTAATTTGTATTGATTTATCTATTAATTATGGATTAAATTTTAAAATTTTTAATTCATTTTTTAAATTGTTCCGTTTTACTATAATTAATGCATATATATTTTTTCACATCTAATAAAATATCAAAATAAAAATAACTGTGAAAAAAATTTAAGATATAAAATTTATTATAAATTAATAATTATATATAAAAAAATATTATTTAAAACTAATTTGCGTGTTGGCTGGAGCGGCAATCAAAGAGTTGAAATGCAGTAGATCGTTGCAAAGCACGTGCACTATCCATAACATATGATGGTACTTGCTTAGAATATTTATTACACATCTTGCAATAAATAATTAAAAAAAAATCAATTCAACAATCAATTACTATCATGTATGCTCATTAATTGGTGTGAGTTTATTTTGAGGCCGTAAAAAATATTATTTAATCTATTAAAAACGTATTGATTCGAAATTGTATTGATTTATTTGTTAATTGTAGATTCAATTTTCAAATTTATAATCTATCTTAGAAATCGTTTCATTTTGCTATAGTTAATAAATATATTTTTTTTGTAATTTCTAATAAAATATCAAAATAAAAATGAGTAAAATAGATTTAAGATATAAAATTTGGACCACTCGGGTCAAAAGTCCAAATTTCAATTTTGTTTAGTCAAAAATTCAAGCGCTAAAACACTTTATCCATAAGGACATGACCAAACAAAATGGCCAAAATACCCCTCCACATACAAAACTGTATCTCTCTAAAACCAAAAGTGCTCTCTCTCTCTCTCTCTCTAGCTTCTTCGCCGTTGCGGTCTCGCCATCGCCATTACGATCTCGTCGTCGCGATCTTGCCATCTCCTACCAAATCTCTCTCTCTCTCTCTCTCTCTCTCTCTCTACACTATGTATCTTTATGGATTCCAAATTATACATGATTGGGGCTCAGAGAGAGCAGTGGATTAGTCCCGATATTGTTGATGATGATAGTGATTATAAGATTACTAGGGCTGAGATTGATTTTCTTCCAAATCTAGATGTATATGCGTTAGATTTTGATCGTTGTGGCTGAGATTGAATAGATCAGGGAAGAGGCGAATAAACACCTCTGAGATCTACTTTGCTTAAGTTGAATCCATTCAACCATTTTTATTTTAGATTCTAATATTTTAATTTGAACAGATCATATTATATATATATATATATATGTTTTTATTTTTATTTTTTTTTTGGTAGCTTCTTTTTGTACAGATAATGAATCATCTGTGTTATTGTTGTGTGCATGTGGTGGTGAAACTGATAAATACATATTTTTAAGAGGGAGGAAATAATATTGTAGATGATTTTCAGAAGTTTTGTTGTTATTGCTGTCATTAAAAAATAGATTGTAAATGAACAGATCTCATTGCCTGGAGAGAGAAAGATAATAAAATTTGAACAAACAATAAAATATGTTTAAAATTTGAACATATAAAAATTAAATAGATAAAAAAAATTAAACAAATAAAATATTGAATATATATTTTTAAACAGATAAGTGAAAATTGAATAGATAATAATATTTGGACAGATTTTTGAATATATAAGAGTAAAAAATTTGAACAGATAGGGAAAAAATGTCAATAGATAAGAAAAAATTTCAACATATAGGAAATTTTTTGAACAAATGGAAAATTTTTTGAACAGATAGTCAATGAAAATCAACAAATTAAAAAAATTAACAGATAAATTAAGCGGAAAAAATTAAAAACAAAATATCCTTCAAAACTAACGAATGGGCTTCTTGCTAGACTATTTCACAAATAGTGGACCTGTCACCAACCAAAAAAAAAATTCATTGGACCTAATACCTTAGACACTCTCTAAATTAAATTTATCACCAATTTACTCTAAAATTTGTTACAAATTAATAGTTATATATGAAAAATATTATCTTTGTTTGGCAAGTTTTGTCAGGACTAAAATAATTACTAAAAGACAAAATAGACAAAAAAAAGTTAATAAGATAAAATATCACATTTAAATTATAATCATTCTCATTTTACTCTTTTCTCACAAAATAAAAAAGTTAAAAAAAAAAAAATCAACCCCAATAAATTTTTTAATCCTAAATTAAAATAGTGAATTTTTTTTTTTAAAAACCAATTAAAAAATCAAATTGCCAAAGACGACCATGTAAAACTATTTTGCTTGTTAGTTGGAGAGGCGGAATGCCAATCAAATAGTTGAAATGCATTGGATCGTTGCAAAGTACGTGCATGCACCATCCATAATATATGCCACGTGATGGTATTTGCTTAGAATATTTATCACGCATCTCATTGATTGATGT
This sequence comes from Camellia sinensis, assembly GCF_055761805.1. Lineage (NCBI taxonomy): Eukaryota > Viridiplantae > Streptophyta > Magnoliopsida > Ericales > Theaceae > Camellia > Camellia sinensis. The sequence continues at coordinate 181,786,750 of NC_138966.1, forward strand.
GAGTTTATTTTAAGACCGTAAAAAATATCATTTAATTCGTTAAAATTGTATGATTTGTATTAATTTTTATTGATTTATCCGCTAATTATGGGAGAATATTTTTGAAAAAATCAATTTAATACAAATAAATGATAAAATAAAACATAAGAAATTTCTTACAGAAATTTTATAAATTTAATACAGATTGTGACCAAAATCAGTGTTTGAACATTATGTCTTTAAGGCAGAATTTCGCCATCGCCTTTGGCATTTGCAATTAATGAATGTCATGCCTCTAGGATATAATGATCACTCCACACAAAAATTGCACAATTTTCTATGTGTACAGCGAACATGCACTTTCTCTTGTATACTCGACTAAACATAATATATGAATCCTAAAACAAATCTTAATTTATGCATGAATGTCATGGGATGAGATGATATTTATATAAGTACTTGTGACCTTTAGAATGGTCATGTCTCTTGGGTTCATACCATTTCATATGAATAGACACCATGAAGGGTTGCACCCTTTCATTCAAATGGAGTCCAATTCCATTCACTTCTTGAAAGAAATATTGAGAGAGTGATTGAAAGAGCTAATACACTCTGTGATTCAATTGTGTATTAAACATGAAGAGAAGGCTCCATTATATAGGAGAGCTAATACAACATCATTATGATACAACATTATGAAAGACAACATATAAAAATAAAAGTAGCCGAAAGTTGAAGGCACTACCTAAAGCACTACAATAAATCATCTGATGGAGAAGCACTAACTATTAAATATATATTAATGATATAAGCATGCTTGGTATTATTATATTAACAAATAGCTTGCTTGATTTCCAATACTCCCCCTCAAGCTACGTTGTAGATATTAATCATTCCCAATTTTTCCGTCAGATCTTCGAAGTGAACGCGAGCAAGAGCTTTTGTGAGAATGTCAGCCTTTTGATAGTTTGTTGGAGTGTAGCTGACTTGAAAAACTCCTTCTTCAATCTTTTCCTTGATAAAGTGTCGATCTATCTCCACGTGTTTCGTTCGATCATGATGAACCGGATTCTTAGCTATACTGATGGCGGCTTGGTTGTCGCAGTATAAAACCATGGGATGCTCAGATGGAACCCGTAATTCTTCTAACATCCTGTTCAACCAGATTCCCTCACAGATACCTAGTGCCATAGCACGAAATTCTGCCTCAGCACTACTACGGGCTACCACTGACTGTTTCTTGCTTCGCCATGTAACCGCATTCCCCCAAACAAAGGAACAATAGCCAGAAGTTGATCTTCGATCAGTCAATGAACCTGCCCAATCTGCATCTGAAAAAATCTCAATTTTTCTATTTGTTGTTCTTTAGAAGAAGAGACCCTTTCCCGGTATCCTTTTTAGGTACCTCAATATTCTGATCACAGCAGTCATGTGTTTTTCGGTTGGATTATTCATGAATTGACTGACCACACTTACAGAGAAGCCGATGTCTGGCCTTGTATGAGAAAGATAAATGAGTTTTCCCACAAGACGTTGATATCTCCCTTTATCACTTGGTGCACTACCGTCACTTTCTTCCAGTTTGATAGTTGTGTCCATAGGTGTGTCTGCCGGCTTGCATCCTAGCATCCCTGTTTCATTCAGTAAGTCTAGAACGTATTTACGTTGTGAGACTGCTATACCTTTCTTTGACCTAGCAATCTCCATTCCAAGAAAGTACTTAAGGTTTCCAAGATCTTTAATCTCAAATTCCTTTGTTAGGAATTTTTTAAGTAAGCCAATTTCCTCTTCATGATCACCTGTTAGAATTATGTCATCCACATAAACAATGATAATTGCCAATTTCCCTCCTAGGGAGTGCTTCACAAATAATGTATGATCGGATTGACATTGAACAAAACCGTACCCTTTCACTGCCTTAGTGAACCGTTCAAACCAGGCCCTGGGAGATTGTTTGAGACCATACAAGGATTTTTGGAGTCTGCAAACTTTGTTGAAATTTAATGTTGTCTCAAGTCCAGCAGGAATGTCCATGTAAACTTCTTCCTCTAAGTCACCATTGAGAAAGGCATTTTTCACATCAAGTTGGTGAAGTGTCCAATCGAGATTAGCTGCCAAGGATAAAAGTACACGAACATTGTTGAGCTTGGCAACTGGAGCAAAGGTTTCTTGATAGTCAATGCCATAGGATTGGGAGAATCCTTTGGCGACCAACCGAGCTTTATAACGTTCTACATTACCATCTGCCTTGTGTTTTACTGTGAAAATCCACTTACACCCAACTGGTTTCTTACCTCTTGGAAGATCAGTAATTGCCCAAGTACCATTCTTTTCCAGGGCCCGAACTTCCTCATTGACTGCCGCCTTCCACTTCGGATACTTGAAAGCTTCCTGAATATTCCGAGGAATGGGTATCTCCGTGATGCTAGAAGTGAAGGCACGAAACGAAGGTGATAGCTTATCATAAGAAATAAAGTTCCCAATGGGATGCTGAGTACATGATCTAACTCCTTTTCTCCAAGCTATGGGCATATTAAGAATACTATTTTCTAACTCAGAATTATCAGTACTATCTGTGGGAGGAAGATTGTCACCTGGAATGTTGCTTGGATTAGAACCCGGTTCAGCCTCATGGGATTGTTGAGAAATTGCTTCTTCCTCCGTTTCCTCTTGGATGTGCTCATTATCCCGCAAGTCAACAATGAACTCAGAATTTTCGGCAGGTAAAGATTGATTCAATGACTCAGGAGGTGTGGGATTTTTGGTGGTGCTGGATGGCTCACTAAATGACTCAAGGGTCCAAAATTGATATTCCTGGGTTGGAGTCTCCCCCTGAAGAACGATTTTAGGGTAGTAAGACTGGGTTTCAAAAAATGTGACATCCATGGAATTGTAGAATTTCCTTGTGACCCGGAGAGTAACACTTATACCCTTTTTGATGTGACGAATACCCAATGAAGATACACTTGAGCGACCTGGGATCAAGTTTACTTCGATACTGTTGATGGATATGAACAAAGACAGAACACCCGAAAATTTTTGGTGGGATAGTGGAGATGAGGCGAGTAGTTGGAAAGGATTTTAGGAGAAGTTGACAAGGAGTTTGGAATTGTAGTACCCTAGATGGCATCCTATTGATAAGGTAGGCTGCTGTAAGAACAGCTTCCCCCCAGAAGAATTGTGGAACATTTGTGGAAAACATTAGCGATCTAGCAACATCTAACAAATGTCTATTTTTCCGTTCAGCGATGCCATTTTGTTGTGGGGTGTCAACACATGAACTTAAGTGAACTATCCCTTCTTTGGCTAAAAATTCTCCTAGAATGGAGTTGAAATAGTCCCGAGCATTATCAGATTTTAGAATTTGGATTTTTGACTGGAATTGTGTCTGAATCATAATTTGAAATTTTTTGAAAATTTGGCTTGTTTCAGATTTGTCTTTCATGAGGAAGACCCAGGTTAATCTAGTATGATCATCTATGAATGAGACAAACCACCTAGTACCAGTTACATTTTTTATTCTTGATGGACCCCAGATATCACTATGAATTAGTGAGAATGGACGAGACGCTTTATAGGATTGAATGGGAAAATGGGACCGTACATGCTTAGACAATTGACAGATTTCACAATCAAAAGGTTTTGGAGTTTTAAATAATGAAGGAAATAAATGCTTGAGATACATAACATTCGGATGACCTAAGCGATAGTGCCACAACATAATTGCTCTATCGTTATTTTGACACGAAACCGAAAAAGAACTACCACGAATTGCCGTTTGAGGTTGTTTCTGTGGATAGTGGCATTCCTTAAGGATGTAGAGTCCAGAGCATTCCTCAGCATTGCCAATCGTCTTCCCCGAATCCAAATCCTGAAATTCACAATGAGTGGAGAAAAAATTAGTAACACACCTCTTTTCCTTAGTGAGTTTACTAATTGACAATAAATTACAGTCCAAGTCAGGAACAAGGAGAACAGAGTTGAGAATAAGATTCCTAGACAGCACAACTGAACCTATACCAGCAACCTTTGATAGTGAACCATCTGCTATTCGGACCGTTAAATTATTTTGACATGAGCTATATGTATCAAAAATTGTTGCATCTCCCGTCATATGATCAGATGCTCCTGAGTCCACAATCCAAGATTTTTTACGTTTCTTACCAACAGTAAAGGCATTCAAAGAATTACCTTTGTGAGCCAAGGTTCCGGATCCAATGATGTGGTTGGAAGACGAACCAGATTGTGACTGTAGTAGTTTCTGGAGCATCTCCATTTGCTCCTTGGTGAAAGGGCTTGCTTCAGGTTGTGGTGATCGTTCATTTGTACCTACATGATTACCTCGTCCTTCTTTCTCAAGAGGCTGACGTGGCTTCCAATCTGCTGGCTTTCCATGAATCTTCCAGCAAGTTTCTCTCGAGTGACCCGGCTTTCTACAATGATCACACCAAGGCCTACCTCCTTTATTTTTCTGACGGTTGTCAATAGGAGCGAATTGAGTCTTAAGAGCCGAGCTTTCTGCCATATTCAGTTGTTGATAGGATCCCATCATGAGTTTTTTCCGGCTTTCTTCGCGACGGACTTCAGAGAATGCCTCTCTAAGGCTAGGTAGCGGTTTTACTCCCATAATTCTTCCTCTGATTTCATCAAGATTTGTGTTTAATCCTAACAAGAATGTAAACACACGCTTCCCTTCGACAATCTTTTTATACAACAAACTATCAGCAACACACTGCCAGTTATGAACCTCAAACGTATCAAGTTGACGCCATAGACGAGTAAGGGTATTGAAATATTCAGTTACCGTAAGATTGTCTTGACGTAAATCGTGGAGGGAGCTTTCAAGCTGGATGATTTCAGATGTGTTTTCCTTGTCTGAAAACGTTTCTTTTGCCATGTCCCAGATCTCTTTGGCAGTATCAAATGACAGAAAATTTTCGCCAATGTCAGTGGTCATAGAGTTGACGAGCCACGACATGACCATGTTATTTTCAGCTATCCACCTTTTGTAGGTTGATGCTGTGGTTTCTGGTAGTGCTGAGGCTCCGGTGATGTAGTCGTCTTTCTCCTTTCCCCGTATAAACATTAATATGGTTGAGACCATTGCAAATAATTTTGCCCATTCAGTTTATGGGCGGTGATCGGAAGATGAGAGGTTTCCATTTGATGAGAGGATAAAGATGATGAGATGATAATATCAGAAGAAGAGGAGGATGAGTCGATAGCCATTCCAAAAGCTGGACCGTATTTAGGCATGAAATAGAAGAATAGATTTGAGTAGAAGAGAGAGACAACAAAAATATTGATGATGAGACAGGATTACACCTGCTCTGATACCATGAAAGAAATATTGAGAGAGTGATTGAAAGAGCTAATACACTCTGTGATTCAATTGTGTATTAAACATGAAGAGAAGGCTCCATTATATAGGAGAGCTAATACAACATCATTATGATACAACATTATGAAAGACAACATATAAAAATAAAAGTAGCCGAAAGTTGAAGGCACTACCTAAAGCACTACAATAAATCATCTGATGGAGAAGCACTAACTATTAAATATATATTAATGATATAAGCATGCTTGGTATTATTATATTAACAAATAGCTTGCTTGATTTCCAATACTTCTAAAATTTTCAACAATCTCTCACATCAATGAAATTGATGACATAATGCAAATGAAAATGCAAATACTGATAAAGAGAGTACAAAATGGAAATATCCTGCATTTAGATAGGTAGTTTTTGGTCTTGATCATTCCTTAGTGAAAGACTATCGGACTTACTATTTAATTAGTGGAAATAATGTCTTTGAACTGTTCGGCCGTTTATGTAAGCCAAGACAATAGAATTCATATAAAATATCTCCAAACACAGCTTGGTATTTTTGGTTGTGCCTAACTTGACATCTTTTGAGTTGAACGTTAAGGGTGTGTTTGATTTGCCGGATTAGGGGGGGGACTATCCACTATTTGGATTGTAATCCAAATAGTGCTCTTTATCCGCCATTTGATTTTTTCTTAGTCCGCCGGACTTCATGTCCGGCCGGACTCTTTATCCCTCATATGGGGGACTATTATGTCCTAAGGGGGGTATGGGATATTTTTGGAGGGATTATCCACTGTTGGGATTAGGTGGTCAAAATGACCATTTTGACCATCTACTATTTAATTATGTATTATATTTAATAAAATTCAATAAAATTTAAATGTCTCAATTTAAAAATAAAATAATTTTATTTAACTTTTTATTGATGTTTTATTTATTTAATTTTTTAAAATAATTTTTTATAGATATTTTATTGATGTTTTATTTTAAAATTTTGTTTATATTTTATTTAATTTCATTATTTAAATTTAATAGATGTTTTATTTAATTTCATTGTTTGATTATTATTATTTTTAAAAACAAATTTATTTAAAATTTTAATTAAAAAAAATAATATATATTTTTATTGATATTTTATGTATTTATTTATTTATTTATTTAAAAAATAAATTTATTTAATTGTGTAAAAAATAAAATAAAATAAATTTTTATTTAATCTAGCTAAAAATAATTAAAATATTAATGATATGTTTAGTATTGCTATTACTTAGTAAACAATTGAAAAATGGTAAAATAGTCTTTTGTTCATTTATCCTATCCAGTCCGTCCAATCAAACGTTGAATTCACTAAAAATAGTATTTTCCAGACATCTAATCCCATAAAAAAAACAAACACAGGATACATATCTAATCCAACCAAATAGTTCGGGAGATTCACAGTCCCAGAACTCAAGTCCGATGGATTTTAATCTCCCCTTATCGAATTCATCCAATCAAACACGCCCTTAATGGACAAAATTAAAATATCGTGAACCAAAATGACCTATAATGTATACTTTGAAGACCAACACTACATTTAGCTCAAGTTTGACTAAACTAAAAAAGTGCACTTATTTTATCTTTTTATTTTTTTTGAGTCACATCAATCAACATCTCATCTCTATTTTTTCTACACATAATACAAGAAAAGTCAAAAAGTATACTTATTTAGTCTTCCTAAACTTGGCCTTAGTACTACTAATTTTTTAACATTTTTTAACTCTTATTATTTGAGAAATGATTGGACTTCTCCTAAGTTCAAATTTAAATTAGACTGTTATGTCCAGACTCACGAGACTCGCTACAAGTCTAATTTTAATGATTTAAAATATTTATTTTATAAAATTCTTTATATATATTATTAAAAATAAATAAAAACAACAAACCTTGCGAGTTTTGGAAGTAAAGAGTTACAAAAAGCGAAAAGAATTGTTGCAAGGGAAGATACGCAAATCAAAAGTGAAGTGTGTTAGTACGGAAAAAGAGAAAAAGATGAGGCACAGAGACAAAAACTATATATATATATACTTCCGAGATATTAAGGCCAAATTTGAGAAGTTGTCAAAAAATTAAAAAGTTAAAAAGTTATTTAAAAAATTAAAAAGTTATTATTATTCATCAAAAGTTAAAAATTATAGTTGCATAATTTTCAATCTTAATTTTTCTCTACACACTAATTTATATAATTTTTTAATATACATTTTTTCATAAAAAGTTAATCCAAATATCCATATTTTTTTCTTTAATTTTTTAGTCCAAAAAGACAAAAAGTACACTTATTTAAGACATCTCAAACAACCCCTAAAGTATTCATCTTCTTTATATATTTCTTAATTACCTTACAAAAAATCATAATATCCCAATTTTTTCCTCAAATCGTAATACCATTAAGTATTACATAGCCGTCAGTGGCGAAGTTAAAAAATTAAATTAGAAGGGGCATATATTAATTATAACATTAAAAATTTTTATAAAAATATTTCACATAAATTTTTATGATTGACTTTATGAAAGATATATATATATATATATATATTATTTGTAACTAGTATATCATGGATAATATATATATATATATATATAAGTCATAAATATAAGTTTTAAAATAAATTATATAATGACAAGGTAATTTTTTATACAAAATTTCAGTAAAAATTCAATATAATAGTAATATCATGTCATCATTGATATATGATATCACCAACTAATAGTAAAGAAACACAGAGAGGATGAACCCCACATATCAAATGTAACTAACAATTCAATAAATTTCATATCTTTATTGAGATTAATTATATTTGCATGTTAATAATGATTGACGTCACAATTGTATTGAAATTTTCATAGATAATAATATGACTTATCGTAATATCTTTATTTTCAATAAAAAACAATCATTATTATTCTCATAATTTTAAAAATGTTATTTACTATGTTTGTTTCAAATTTTTTGAAAACTCTTTTCAAAAAATTATATTTTCTTATTTTTCATATATATTTTTATTTTTACTGAATTTTTTTAATATTTTAAGCATTTTTTTAAAAATTTTTAGACACTCCTAACATAAATACACTTAAAAACTATAATTTTCGTGAAAAACACTTTAAGAAATCACTAAATCTTAAAAATACAAAAAAATAAAAATTCAGTATATATTTTTATATATTTTTGTATATTTATTAGTTTTTTAAAATATTTTTTCACAAATATTTTACTTTTTAGATACATCTAAGTAAGGTGCATCTAAAAAAGTATATATAAAAAAATACTTAAAATTTTAAAAAGATTCACTAAAGACAAAAAAAAAAACACGAAAAACAAAAAACTCAATTTTTAAAAAACTAAATTCAGAAAACTGAAAACAAACACACTGATTGACATTTCACTCTAAATAATATTTTATAATTTTTTTATTTAAAATATTTTCTTTATATTTGTAAAAAAAAAAAAAATTTATTCCAAAACCCAAAGGGCATGTGACTCCTCTGGACCCTCTATACCTCCGCCACTAGTGGCCGTACTATTGGAATACTCAATAATAACTTATTTAGTTTTATTTACGTTTAAAATTAAAGAAAATATATTTAAGAGGAAAAGTACACCTGTCAAGTATAAATTTGAATATAATGAACAATAACGAAATGTGTGTTTTAATTTTCACTTTATTTAATTTTGAGTTTTTAAACACAATTTTTGAGTTTTTTGAGATTTTTTTTTTTTTTTTTTTGATGTTTTGTGTCTACATTAGTTTATTGGGTAGGCTTAAAATTAATTTAATAGCAAATATGTAAAATAAAATTTTTAAGTCTGATGTGAAAGTGATGTCTATATGAGTTTATTGGGTAGACTTAAAATTTTGGGACATTTACATACAAGTCCCATTTTATGAACTTATAATCCATTAAGTCCTAAATAAAATTATTTACTTCTTCAAGTCCCATTAATTTTTAATAGTCCAATTTATCCTTCCAAGACCTCTCATATCTGCCAAAACATCATTGTTGTCTTCATAGTAGCCAAGCTCATGGACAATTCATGGTTCAAGAAAGGATTCAAACAAATTGAAGTCCCATTGCCGACGACGTAATCACTGAGGGCGGCGCCGTTGTTCTTGAGGAAGACAGCGCATGTGGAATGCACGGCCGCGAAAGCGTTTCGCGCCGTTACGATGTCTTTCATGAATTGCCTTCGATCCTTGCATCGATTTACTATGTCTTCGTTCTCGATCTTCGATTGCGTACATCCCATTGAGGCTCATCGATCACACACTCTGAATCGATTTTTGGGGAATTCAGGGTTTGATTATGAACAAATTGAAGAATTTGAAGAAACAAAGTGAGAATTCGAATTTGAATTAGCTTCTGAGAATGCTTTTTTGCTTTGTCCCTTGCTTTGCTTTGCTTTGGGGAAGGAAGAAAAGGCAGAGAGAAGAGTGGGTGTTAATTTTTGCTGAGTTTGTTGTGAGTCACGGTGTCTTTTTAAAAATATCATTTTTAAAAATGTTAGAGAATATTTTTAGTTTATAATATTCTCAATTTTAATCATAAAAAAATTGATTTTTTTTTTCAAAATTGATAATTATAAATTTCTTAGTTTTGATAATATTCTTAGCTCATACTAGAAAAAAATTGAGAAATTTCTTAGTTTTGATAATTATAAATTGAGAACATTTTCAGTTTTAAAATTGAGAACATTATCAGTTTTGGGATTAAAGAATAAAACGTCTTTTTACCTATAAATGAGACTTAATGGTTCAAAAACTTATTGACAAGACCTAAGCTACCACCAAATATGTAGATAGGACTTTTTGGTAATTAATCATAAAATTTTTTACAATATGTTTTTTTGTTGGGAGTTTTTTTGATAAATCATCTTTCTAAGAGTTTTATTCCATCCAATTCATATATATATATATATATATATATATATTTTTGGTCTATTCCATTAGATCTAATTTGAGGTAAGAAGACGAAAACACACTTAATCTCTCCTGCTCCCTATTAATGTTGATTGTCATTATATTTTGGTAGTTTTCATGTATCAAGATGTTAACTGTTATTATATTCATATTAATTTGAAATGAATTTTTGTTATTGTGTTGCCAATTATATGATATGAATATTCACATCATTATATTCACATTAATTTGAAATGGATTTTTGTCATTGTGTTGTCAATTATATGATATGAATATTCATACTAAAACATACGAATGTGAACGTTCGCATCACTATATTAGATGAGAGAGATTGTTCACATGTTGTAAACGTTCAAATCACAACATATTGTGAATAAGAATGTGTTGTCACTTAAAAATATAATGAACGTTATTTTTATGTGTTGTCAATTAAAAATAAGAACATTCACATATTGTGAACGTTCACATCACTACATTAGATGAGAGAGAATTTTTCGGAATGATATTTTGAACGTTCACATCAGATAAGAGAGAATGTTCACATTATTTTTAATGTGTTGTAAATTAAAAATACATTTACATCAGATGAGAGAGAATGTTCATATTATTTTTAATGTGTTATCAATAAAAAATATATTTACATTATATAATAATATAAAATAATAACATCAATGTTATTTAATTTGTGTATGAAATTTTTTATGCCTTGATCCTTTCCCTTCTCTCTCCTCCCCTAACATTAAATATCAATATTAAATATAAGGGTATAAGAGTCTAAGAAAATAGTGTATATCAAGAAAAAGGACTTTATGGCATAAAAGTATAAATACATGAGACTAAGTGGGTTAAAAAATTCTTTCAAGAACTTCTTGGGTTAGAATACTTCTAAATGAAATTTATCAATAAAAATTCCTTTTTTATTATTCTAAGTTGGCATTTTTATGAAGGGATTCTATTTGCACCAAAAAATTCATTAAATACGTTCAATTTTTCAATACACATCATTAAATTATTTAGAATTATAATTTATTCTCAATACACCATATATTTTTTCTGTTAGGTTTTATTCTTGGTAATCCCGTTTAACAAAATTCATTTCAGTTGTATTTGTTTTCGCACTTTTATTTTAGTGAGGCTATGAGTTTCTTAGATGCGAATCTAACCCGAATTGTGATTTGCAGAGAAGTTTGTGGTGTTAATTCTTTCATGATTGCCACTTCGCTGATTATGACGGGAATCGAACTGGTTCTAGAAGTTTGATTGCTTGCAAAAATACTGAGTTTTGTTTTTTCCCGTTCGAGCGGAATTTCCCACGCTCGAGCGTCAGTCTGCTCGAGCAAAGATCGCGGAACAAATTTCTATAAATACGTGTTTCAGTCCAAATCTAGGGTTACGGCTTCAGTTCTTCTTCTTGGATATTAGGGTTTATATCTGGGACTATTTTGCTAGTTTTCTTTGATGTTTGATTGAGTATTCAACTCATGGTTTAAGAATCATACATCAAATGATTGTTTGTTTATTACACACAAAAGAGAGATTTATTCTTTGGTGGATTCTGGAGAATTCGAGCCTGAAGCTTTGGTGGATTCCGGAGTGGCTCATCGTCGTGATTCGATATCGGCGTTGTGGATTCAACGTTGGGCAAGACAATTTTGAGGTGAAGACGGGGCTGGAAGAGGCATATAGGGGTTGGTTCAATTTGGGCATGGATTGACTAGGTAATTGAGAGTATACTTGTATAATTCCTTTATGTCTTTTTAGTCGATTGTTTTGTGACTTTTGCCTGTGATTTTTTAATCACAATTGGAGGCACTCCAATTGTGGTTTTTCCACATTAAAATCGTTGTGTCGATTTGTCTTGATTGTTTGATTATTATTGATATTATTACTTAAAATTGATACATAATCACAAATCAATATCTAGGAGATTTCTAAATTTTTCATTTTCGATGTGTTTGGTTGAGAGATTTAGGAAGAAAAAGAAAAAATGTGAGTGAAATATGAATAAAATATACATACATTTCACCCAATTTCACACATTTTTTCATTTCCCTTTCCAAATTCCTTTTCAAATCCTCCAACCCAATGCAGCGTAAATCACCCTTCAAGGTATACCCAAATAATAAACATCAAAAATCCTAAATTTCCATGGCAATTTCGTAGCTGCTGAAACTGTGCATCTGCGGAGGAATTTTGATCCTCTCACTATCGAAGTTTTGGTTGCACGAGAGAGCTTACATTTTGCACTGGAGCTACAGCTTTGGAATATTGTCTTGAGGGCGATGCATAGTAAGTCATTTGTATGATATCGAAGAGACAATGGTGGTTGCAAATGTGGAAGGACTCATTACTGATATTAGATTCTTGATGAATAATTCCAGGTGCTGTGAGTTGAGTTTTGTAAGAGAAAAATGCCTCAGACCCCCAGTGGGGGTCACTGGGGTCATGAATAGAGGCTTCCCATTGGTCAAAAAAAAAAATTGTTTTTTTTTTTTTTTTTTTTTGTGATTTGGACGAATGAGGAACTGCCACCTCACTGGGGGTCGACCCCCAGTGAGGATCTGTAGCAAAGTTGTTTGTAAGAAGGTGGTCTAATAGTGTAGCACATTGTTTGTCAACACGTGTGGTGAGTTTGTTTGGTACTGTGAATGGAGTTCTGACCTTTTTAGATAAAGATGTTTGCTATTCTTGATGGTTTTTCCATCTTTTATCAATAAGATTTATTCTATAATTTTGTCAAAAAAAAAAAAAAAAAAAAAGAAGGAGAAGAAGAAGAAGAAATCCTTTCAAAAAATCTTGAATAGATTTCTCATTAGAGTTATTTCTTTTGTTTGCATACAGGTTTGTGGGTTTGTAGAGAGAGAGAATGTAATAAATAATGATATTGGTGATAATGATGAATTTTAATAGGGTGGGTTGAAATTTTTGGGTGAGGAAGAAGATGAAAAAATAAAAAGTAAAAAATAAAAAATTGAAAGGAAAAATTAAATATGCAAAAGTGGTTTCAATTTTTTATTTTTTCAATTAAATTGAAATTTTTGCATATTTAATTGCAATTTTTGCCATTTTATCATACATATGCCCTTTTAATTGAAATTTATCATGCATATTTAATTGAAAATTTTCAATTAAATATGCATATTTAATTTTATCATGCATACCTTTTAATTGAAATTTATCACGCATATTTATCATGCATATTTAATTGAAATTTTTCCTTAAGGCGGAATTGAGCAATGGCAAAAGGCCTATTTTACACGTACTTTTTCTTCCCTTTATTGACTCCAATTTATTTTGCCATTTTATCATACATATGCCCTAAGCCCCTTTCACTTTCATTTTCACTACTGTACGGGGAGCAAATATTCAGGCTAGCCCGTATTCCTTTCTTCCAAGTTCCTGTCTGTCCGATCGACCTGCGAGCATAACGGCGGTGAGCTACCCGGCGGTGTGTGGCCGGAAAACCCCTCCGACGGTCAAGTTAGCACACACCTTAGGATAAAGAGAAAGAGAGAGGAGTGTTAGTGTGTAGGAGTTCCTTACCAAGTGTTCCTCTCCCCACGCATGGGGGGCGCAGACATGCTTATATACCTTTCTGCGCCCCAAACCTGCTCCCAATGGTCTCTCGACACGTGGCTCTGCTATCCCATCTGTCAGCACAAATCCTGCTGAGCGTCACCTAATCTCAACTGCCCGCTCACTCTACTGGGAGCTCGGCAGCCGAGCTGCACCATCTTGTCCGCCAACGGTCGTGCTGTGCTTCATGTCCAAGCACTCTACTAGCTAAGCTTAATAAGGACCGGGCTAGGCAACATCTCGACAAAGCCGAGCAAACAGGTACCTCGGCTGACCACGCCTTTCCGGGCGCCGGTCACTTAACTTGACTTGCTTCGCCTCCGTCAAACATGTAGCTCTGTCCAACCAAGCGTTGCCTTAACCGAGCAACCTCTTTCCAAACTGGGCCACACATCCTTGGCCCAACTCTGTCCAGCCCAAATCTGTCCGGCATAACTCTATATCATTAATCTCCCTCTCAATTGTCCCTTAATTCTGTCCGCGAAAGCGTGACTGGAATTACTCACTTCGACCGGGATAACATTTCTTTGGTCTTCAAAATGCTAAAGGGCGACCGGGCTAGTTAACATTACTGTCTGCAAACTTGCCCGGTTATACTCCTCGGCTGACGTCCTCTTCTTTGAAAGTAGCCCGGTTGGCTCCTCGACTCTTCAACCTGTCTCTTCAGTTCTGACGTCGCCATAAATGGGGACACGTGGCGGGCTGCCATTGGTTCTCGAGCAGCCAACCCGCCGTTTTGCCAGAATTTGAATTTGGGCGGTCTCTTTTCCTCTATAAACATGCCCCTGCCCTCTTCCTTCTGTTCTTACTGCCTCTCTTGCTTATCAAGCTTCACAGAGCTCCTGCCCCTTGTTCCTTGCCAACGCTGAGTTTGTGCTTGAAGAAAAGGACTCTGCCCTACGCTCGTAAGTCCTCAAACTTCTCTTTTGTTGTCATTTTCTTTGATATTTCACATATTAGGGCATGAAATTGTAGCTTTTAGGCCTTGGGCACCTAAAACCATCCCAAACCCTCCATTGTTAACGGTGTTCTTCATTTTTCCTGAAGAACACTGAAGAACTGGGGCGGATCGGGCTCCTGGTCTTCATTTGATCCAAAAAACCAATCTAACCGAGCAAATAACATGTTTGTCGCAACCCCAGAAAACCGAGATAGCAAAAGGAATCGGTCGCTCGACCGGGCTAAAATCTGGCCTGCTTGGGCGACCGAGCTCCTTGTCAGCCACTACGACCGAGGTGGTTGGCACTCTGGACGGCCGAGCTAAAGTCGAGCTCGCTTTGCGCGACCGCGCTCCCTCTTACACTTGCCCTCCTTTTCCTGCAGAGTCTAAGGGGACCACTGTCCAATCCTGAGGCTCCCAAAGACCAAGCAGCCACAAATCACCTGACAGTGCCAAACCAAAGCCGAGCTAATTTAGCCGATCGTCAATGGGGAAATTTCGCTTCCTCGTTGATACTCCGGCTGCCCTAGCTGCGTTCAGGGAGGAGTACGGCATCCTAGCCGATGTCCATCTGGAGCTCACAGAGGAAGAGACCACGCCTTGGGGTAGAACAGAAGAATGCCCCTTCATCGTGCTGTCAATCGTCGAAGGAGGCCTCCGCTTCCCACTAAACCCACTTATCACCGAGTTCCTCTGCCGCACCGGGCTGGCACCTACACAAGTGTCCACCAACACTTATCGAATTATCAACGGCGTCCATGAACTGAACAATCGGATAGGTACCAACTTAGGTCTAGCCGAGATATTGAGGCAATACACGATGGGTCACACCGGTGACGGCCTAGCCTATTACTTGAAAATCAGACCGAGCAAGGAGAAAATTGTAACCGGCACCCCAGATAAAGATTTTCACGACGACGATTTTTTCTGGGTGTCGGGCAATTATGAAACAACCGAGGTATCGGGCTGGTTTATAAGCAAGAACTTCGGTTCCTCATGTAAGCCGCTCAAACTTGCTCGGTCAGCTTACCTCTTTATACTGTAATTAACCGGTTTTCCTGTTTCTTTTGTAGCAATCCAAGCCTTGCAAGCCAACTATCAATTTCCCAACGTAGAGGCAATTAGGACCGTGCTTCGCTATTCCCACCGAGATTGCAACGATTTGCTCAGTTACACCCCAACCTACAGGTACTCTGCTCTGCGCTGGAGTAGAGTAACAGACTTCCTCCGTGCTCCATCGCCACCTCCAGACCCTACCATTCCTAACGTCCCCTTAATCCGATTGACAGACGAACAAGAAATGGCCAAAAGAGCCGAATCAAAAACCTTCTCACTGCAACCTTGACCGAGATACCGAGCGTCGTCGCCTGCTCCCTGGCTGCTGGTCAATCAAGTGCCGCCGTGGTCGCCTTAGCTTCTCCGGCCGCCGGGCAGTCTAGCCAAGAAACACGCCGGGCTGGCAAAAGACCACGGGCAGATCCCTCTGCCGAGCTTGTCGCCGAACTGACAACCGAGCAACCTGCCGACAGGGTCAGCCCCATCCCAGCATGGTGGCCGCAGCTGAAGCACCGGGGCAAAGAGATCCCGGCAAATGCTTCGGTCAAGGGCGACAAGGAGCATTTGCTTGCCTTCGACCTCTCAAAGGCTCTGCTGCTGCCTAGCGACGTAGTTGGTAGCGACCACGTTCCTGACACCCGGCTGGTCAAATCCACCGTGAAGTCCATGACCAGAGTAAGAATTTCAATTTTCTGCTCCAATTTTCACAAGTGTTTGCACGGTTTCTTCTCTGATCAAATTCTCATTTTGCAGGCCATCCAAAAGCAGCACTTGGTCATGGAGCGCATCCACAGACTGCGGCAGAAGGCGAGTGATACCGCCAGCCAAGTCGAAAGCCTCCAAACCGAGCTTGGCCGAGCAAGGTCATCGCTCGAAGCCGCCAATTCCGACAACAACAAGCTGCTCGGCCAACTTGAAGCAGCCGAGAAAGAGAAAGACGGGCTCCAGGCCGAGCTTGACGAGCTTAAGAAGTCCAGGAAAAAAGACTGCGAGGACGCCAATAATGCCGGCTTCAACGAAGCCGAGGAAAACTACAAGAAACAAGTCTTTGCCACCCAGGACATTTACTTCAAGGCTGGATGGAAGGCTGCCTGTCAACGGCTCGGTCAGGGTCCTGACACTGACGTGTTTGCTTCTCCACCGGCTGTCTTCTTACCGACCTACCTCATTCCATATGCCAATGACACCTTCAGTGCGCTGCAAGCTGAGGCCGAGGAAGGACTTGAAGAAGAGGGCGAGGCAGACGCTGAAGGAGAGGTTTAAACCGAACAGGAGCAGGCCGGCCAGACTGGGATCGGTGTCCAGGGCCCAACTGCCACGGTCAACCTGGAGGCTGATGAGGAATTCCCTGATCTCTCCCCCTAGCTTAGGTTTCTTTTTAGTCTGTAAATGTAACCGGGCTAAGTTTCCCACCTTTTGTATTAACTTTTTATCAATGAAAAGCTTTGATTTCATGAAGTGTTTGGACGGTCGTCATTAGTTCCTTTTTCAGCACAATATCTTGGTATAAATTGTAAAATTGAACATAACACCCCAGTTGAACTCACCCACTTTTTCAACCGGAATATCCATCTCGGCTGAAAATAACTATGTTGGACAAAACATCGACGTCTTCAGCCGGGGTAAAGCATCTCGACTGGAAATAACAGTTGAACAGATTACCAACTTCTTCAGCCGGAATAAATCAACTCGGTTGGGGATCCTAAGTTGGGCAAAAAAAAACCAACTCTCCCAACCAGAGTAAATCATCTCGGTTGGGAATCCGAAGTTGGACAAAACACCAACTCTTCCAAACGGAGTAAATCATCTCGGTTGGGAATCCGAAGTTGGACAAAACGCCAACTCTTCTAACCGGAGTAAATCATCTCGGTTGGGAATCCGAAGTTGGACAAAACACCAACTCTTCCAACCGGAGTAAATCATCTCGGTTGGGAATCCGAAGTTGGACAAAACACCAAATCTTTTCAATCGGAGTAAATCATATCAGTTTTTTTCATTAAAACAACAGTCCAAGTGCTAAAGCAAAATTACTTCTATATATTGACAAAAAGAATTACATTCCGAAGTACAAGCCAAAAGAAATTCCTTTGCACAAGAAAAGAAAGCAAAAGCTTAGAAATAATACAGTTTCAGGTTGGTCGCATTCCATGGCCGGGGTATTGCTCTTCCCTCTAGATCCTCTAAGCGGTAAGCCCCCTTGCCCGCCAGACCGGTGATCTTGTAGGGTCCTTCTCAATTTGCCCCTAGTTTGCCTTCACCTGACACCAGGGTGTTGCCCATAACTTTCCTCAAAACTCAATCACCAACTTTGAACGGTCTGGGGTGCACCGTCTTGTTATACTTCTTTGAGAGCTCTTGTTGGTAGGCGGCCACATGGATGAGGGCCTTCTCCCGACGCTCTTCTACTAGGTCCAGCTCCAAGGCAATAGCCTCGGCATTCAGTTCGGGCTCAAAACTCTCACTTCTTAGGGTGGGCATGCCAACTTCCAAAGGTATGACCGCCTCCATGCCATAAGCCAAAGCAAATGGAGTTTCCCCGGTAGATCGCCGCGGGGTTGTTCGGTACGCCCAAAGGACGCTGGGTAATTCCTCAGCCTATTTTCCCTTTGCCCTCTCCAGCCGTTTCTTCAGTCCATCCAGTATAGTCTTGTTCGATGCCTCAGCTTGACCATTGGACTGCGGGTAAGCCGGAGTGGAGTTATAGAATTCAATCTTCAAATCTTCACAAAATCCTCTGAATAGGTGACCGTCAAACTGGGTGCCGTTGTCAGAGATCAAGATCTTGGGGACGCCAAACCGCGTGACCACGTTCTGCCAGACAAACCGCTTTACGTCTTTCTCTTTGATTGTTACCAAGGGCTCAGCTTCAACCCATTTCGTGAAGTAATCTGTGGCCGCAATGAAGAATTTTCGGTTGCCCGGTGCTGTTGGCAGTGGCCCCACTATATCTAGCCCCCATATGGCGAAGGGCCAAGAACTGGTGAGGGGAAGAAGTTCCCTAGCAGGCTGATGGATCTGATGGGCGAATTTCTGGCATTTTTCGCACTTGCGGACGTACTTTTGTGCGTCGGCCTGCATGCACGGCCACTAGTATCCTTGCGAAATAGCTCGGTAGGCCAAGGACCTGCCCCCTATGTGGCTGCCACAAATGCCTTCGTGAATTTCGTACAAGAAGGCCTCCACACTACTCGGGTGCACGCACTTTAGATAAGGACCAGTGAAGGACTTTTTATACAACGCACCAGATGGAGAGAGCCAAAACCGCTCTGACTTCACCCGGACTTTGTGTGCTTCTTTCTTGTCAGTTGGTAGAGTTCGGTCTCTGAGGAACAAGATTAAGGGGTCCATCTAGGAAGGACCTAGCGCAGCGCAGAGTACATCCGTCTGCTCGGCGTCTTCAATGCTTGGCCGTGGAAGAAAGTCAATTAATAGGGGGTTTGGAGACGTTCTATCTACCATCGAAGCGAGGCTGGCCAGCTCATCAGCTCGGCTGTTTTCTTCACGGCCAATCTGTTGGACACGGATTGCCTGAAACTGCTTGATGTGTTCCTTGACCAGAGCTTGGTACTTCGCCATTCTGTCGTCTTTTGCTTCGTAAATCCCAGAGACTTGGTTAACCACAAGCTGGGAATCACTGTACACCAATAGCTCGGCAGCCTTCATTTGAATAGCGCTCTTGAGCCCGGCGAGAAGGGCCTCGTACTCAGCCTCGTTGTTAGATGCTGGGAAGCCAAGCGTGATAGAATGTTCAATGGTTAGGCCATCCGGGGAGATAAGAACAATACCTAGGCCGGCACCATGACGGTTGGACGCTCCATCAACAAAAAACTTCCACATTTCCCTCACAAAAAGCTTCCAGCAGTCTGATGGGTCCTGAGAGTTGCGAAGGGCAATGGGATCACGGTTTCTTGGCTGTCCGGGTTCAAGTTCCCTGTTGATTGGTTCCACTGCAGCCCCCCTTGGTGATTCGGCACCGGACTCAGCAAGTCGGTCTACAAGGCTTAAGTCCGTAGGCGAATCACCAGGTTGCGGTATTATGTCGGCCGCAGGCTCTGTGCTGAGTAGTTCTATTACTTCATCCTCTAACAACGCGGTACCGGACAGAGTGGATGGGACAACAATACCCGACTCCGTCATCGCGTCACCGGTTGGTTGAATTGTACAAGTTGAGGGTACTACGGTGGGGCGCGCAAATTCCGCATCGGCAACTCCACCTAGTTGTGGTATCTCGGTCAGGCTTGCAGTCTCTTCTTCAGCCGCGGCAATATCGACCGGGCATACCGGATGAGTTCCTGGCGAGAATTCAGCAACGAAATCAGCCAAAGTTTGGGCCTTTATGGCTGTGCGCGGTTGGAACTTTACATCAAACTGTCCCAATTCGACCGCCCACTTGAGAATTTGGCCTGAAAAGTCCGCCCATTCAAACAAGGCCTTAAGGGGAAACTCGGTCAGTACGATGATGGTATGGGCGTGAAAATAATGCGCCAACTTCCTTGAAGCCATCATCAATGCCAAGGCAAGCTTTTCTAGCGGCAAGTACCTCGTCTCAGCCGGCAGCAAGGTCTTACTGACATAAAAAATTGGGAAGTGCTTGATTCCTTCAGTGCGGACTAGCACCGCACTGACTGCATGTTGGGAGACGGCAAGGTAAAGGTAGAGTTCCTCACCCGGCTTTGGTGTAACCAACAGTGGCGGAGAAGACAGATATTCCTTGAGCTCGGCCAAAGCTCGGTCACACTCTTCGTCCCACGAGAACTTTGACTTCAAAGCTTGAAAGAAAGGGCGGCAGCGATCTGATGACCGGCTTATAAACCGATTAAGCGCGGCGGCCATCCCGGCCAGGTGCTGCACGTCCTTAGCCGAGCTTGGCTGCTTCAACTCTTGCACAGCTCTGATCTGAGTAGGGTCTGCTTCGATGCCTCGGTTCGTGACTAGGAACCCCAAAATTTTTTCGGATCCCACGCCAAAGGCACACTTTGACGCATTCAAGCGCAGCTTGTGCTTCTTTAGAATGGCAAATATCTCGGCTAAGTCGGACAAATGGTTTGCCTCATGTCGTCTCTTTACCACCATATCATCGATGTAAGCCTCCATTGTCCGGCCAAGCAAAGGAGCAAACATTTTGGTCACTATCCTCTGAAAGGTTGCCCCGGCGTTCTTCAAACCAAAAGGCATGACTCGGTAGCAGAAGAGTCCCCTGGGAGTCGTGAATGAGGTGATCTCTCGGTCAGGCCCATGCATGGCGATCTGATGGTAGCCGCAGTAGGCATCCAAGAAACTGAGCCTATTATGTCCAGCCGTCAAGTCCACAAGCTGGTCAATTCGCGGCAAAGGGAAGCTATCTTTGGGACAAGCTCTGTTGACTGTCTTATAGTCGACACAAACTCGCCACTTTCCATTCTTCTTGGGCACCACTACTGTGTTGGAAATCTACCGAGGGTAGTGCACTTCTTGAATTGCTCGTGCCTCAAGCAGGTTGTTCACCTCCTCTGCAACTACCTCGGTGTGATGCAGTGCCGATCTCGTTGTTCGCTGGATGACTGGCTTTGCTCCAGGGAAGACGTTGAGGTGATGGCAGATAAAACTTGGATTGAGGCCAGGCATGTCGTAAGGCGACCACGCGAAGACTTCGATGTTGGCCATCAAAAACTCAACCATCTCGGTCCTCTCTTGGGCAGTAAGGCTGGAACCGAGCAGGAAGAACTTATCCGGCCGCTCTATATCGAGTCGCACCTCAACCAGGTCCTCCACAGCTTTGTCCTCTGCCTTAGTGCTCACATCCTCCAGAACTCCTCGGTCTTCCGGTCCTTCTATCATTTGCACGAACCCTTTGGCAGCCTGGCTGCCGTTCACCGCCACGAAGCACTGTTTGGACATGACTTGATCCCCCCAGATCTCCTCGATTGCCCCCATAGCCGAGGGAAATCTCATCACCTGGTGGTAGGTCGACGCTACAGCTTGCATAGCGTGAAGCCATCCCCTTCCAAGGATAAGGTTGTATGTCGAAGGCACTTGTAGCACCCAAAACTCCACTTGCTTGACCACGGATCCCGCTTTGACCGGCAGGATAATCTTTCCCAAGGGCCACTCCGGTTGCGAGTTGAAACCAACCAGTGGCGAAGTTGTCGGAGCCAAGTCTGTCTCCCGGAGTTTGAGCTGCTTGAACGCATCAAAATACATGATCTCGACCGAGCTTCCCTGATCGATCAAGATCCGTTTAACATCAAATTCCCTGACGCGTAGTGTTACTACTAGGGCATCGTTGTGCGGCGTCTGGATACACTCTAGATCCCTTGAGGTGAAACTAATCGCGTCTTTTTCTTCAGTCTTCCCTCTTTTGATGGCAGGCTGTACCGACAAAACTTCCCTTATATGCTCTGCCTTTTTTATCATGCCCCGGAGTTCGCAAACACGCTCCGGTTCCACAATGCCGTGGATGACATTAATAACTCCTTGTGGTGGTGCGTCTCGGTCATCCTGTCCCCTGGGATCGACCGGAGCCTGATTCGGCTTTACGCCGCCATCAATGTAAAGGTCGAGGTGCCCGGCCGTGACCAGCTCTTCTAAGTGTTGCCTCAAAGGCAAACAATCCTCAGTCCAGTGGCCTCTCTCCCGGTGGAATGTGCAACGATACCGCGGATTGTAGCCCTTCTGTCCATCGCCCAACTTAGCAGGAAACCGGACATACTCCTCGTCTCGGATTTCACTAAGTATGCGATAAATTGGAATCTTGAAGACCGTGGTGATGCCAGTCCTTGCCTTCAATCTTCTGTTGGCATCCGCAACATCATCTCGGGTGTAGTCATCCCGGTCGTTCCGACGTCCTCTACCCCGGTTCTTACGATTCGAGCCACGGTCTGATTCCTCTGCTCTGTCACTTAAGCGGCTGGACTCTCGCCCAACTGCGTGCACTTTGCCTACCGTCTTCTTGTCTGTTGCTATCGGAGTTGACTTCACGGTAGATTCTGACGAATCATCCTCGACCCAGATGTACTCATTGATGCGCTGCATGAGCTGGCCCATGGACGTCGGTTAGTGCATGGTGAGCGAGTCCCGCAGTCTATGTCTGACCGGGAGACCACGCATGTATTGAGTGATTGCAAGGTTGACCGGGCAATCCAAGATCTCGTTGAAGGTCTCCCAATACCTGGAGTTATATGCCTTTAGTGTGTCGCTCGGTTCCATCTTGACACTTAGTAAGTGATCGACTTCCGTTGGTGTTTTTGTGTTGGTTTTGAAGCGCGTCACAAAGGCTTCGGCCAACTGGTGCCACCTTTGTATGCTCGCTTCCGGTAACCTCTCGAACCACTTCAAGCCCAGCTCGCCTAAACTTGACGGGAAGATGAGGCACATAAGCCCGTCATTTCGCCGATGTCCGGCCATAACCTGACGGAAGTGGCTTACGTGCATGTAAGGATCAGTTTTTTTGTCGTAGAGTGTGAACTTAGGCTGGTGGAAGCCTGCCGGAAGCGGTATTGTTTCTATTTTCGGGGAAAAAGGGGTGGCGCTCAACCTGGCCAGGTCCGTATCTACAAAGAGTGGCGCTGCTGGGCGGGGTGGAGGCATTCCGACCTCCTCACTGGCGTGAACCCCATAGGATAGCCGTTGAAACGCCGGCACCCTTTGAGCCTCCCGGCGGCGAGCTCGTTCCTTCAAGACTGCCCACAAATCCTCTGAGTGAGCAGAATATGAGTACCTCGACGTCGTCACTGGACGCGAGGGCTGGTATGTGCTATCCTGCGTGCTGGAATTTTCTGCGCGAACGCCTGAATCATCAACTTTGTAGCTTCTGGTAATGGAAATGGATGGAGTGTGTCGCTGACTCCGACTGCCTGAACGGCGGGATGGGGTGCGCTCACTGTGGTCTATCACTCCATCTACACCCTTCCCCTTGACATGCCGCTTCAGTTCCTCCATCTCTGCCGCCATTCGCCGGATGACGGCGTCCTGGTCCTTCAACTTATTTTCTAGACGTCTGGCGTGCGAGTCTCTTCTCCGCCGGTGACCGTCTGGACTGCATGAATGACCATGACTTCTTCCTCGCTTATCCCGCGTGTCTCCCGACTGTCCTCCGGTGGGTGTCTCTAAGTCCGCCATTGGATGGATGACGGGAGGTCCTTCTCTCCTTCGGGTGAACTCCGGCGTGGCTCCGTCTATGGCAGACAACGGAAACTCATCGTTGTTCGCCATGGACGGCGATCAGACGAGCCTGGAAGACAAGGTTTTGTTTGTCAACTTTCCCACAGACGGCGCCAATTGTACGGGGAGCAAATATTCAGGCTAGCCCGTATTCCTTTCTTCCAAGTTCCTGTCTGTCCGATCGACCTGCGAGCACAACGGCGGTGAGCTACCCGGCGGTGTGTGGCTGGAAAACCCCTCCGACGGTCAGGTTAGCACACACCTTAGGATAAAGAGAAAGAGAGAGGAGTGTTAGTGTGTAGGAGTTCCTTACCAAGTGTTCCTCTCCCCACGCATGGGGGGCGCAGACATGCTTATATACCCTTCTGCACCCCAAACCTGCTCCCAATGGTCTCTCGACACGTGGCTCTGCTATCCCATCTGTCAGCACAAATCCTGCTAAGCGTCGCCTAATCTCAACTGCCCGCTCACTCTACTGGGAGCTCGGCAGCCGAGCTGCACCATCTTGTCCGCCAACGGTCGTGCTGTGCTTCATGTCCAAGTACTCCACTAGCTAAGCTTAATAAGGACCGGGCTAGGCAACATCTCGACAAAGCTGAGCAAACAGGTACCTCGGCTGACCACACCTTTCCGGGCGTCGGTCACTTAACTTGACTTGCTTCGCCTCCGTCAAACATGTAGCTCGGTCCAACCAAGCGTTGCCTTAACTGAGCAACCTCTTTCCAAACTGGGCCACACATCCTCGGCCCAACTCTGTCCGGCCCAAATCTGTCCGGCATAACTCTATATCATTAATCTCCCTCTCAACTACATTGACAAATAGAGATGTCTCTCTAGCTCTCTCGCACTCTCTATCTCTCTCTCTCTTGCTCTTTTTGCTCACCATGGTCGTAACTCTAGTGGTATGAATATCTCTCTCTCTCTCTATATATACACACATACATACATATTTGTATATTTATATATGTATATATATTGTGAATTGCAGTTAGAGTTCTTCATATGCTTGGTATTGACGATCTTAGGTTACATTCCTGCAATAGTTTACGCTCTCTATGCGATCCTCTGTGTCGATCGTGATATGACTCGCGCCGATTACCATCTACTTGCCTAGTCTCTTTCTCTCTCTCTCTCTCTCTCTCTCTCTCTCTCTATCTATCTATCTTTTTGTGGAGATTTGTGTGTGGTTTGCTGTAATGTCATGGTATTATACTTTGGCCCTATGTGTGAAATCAATTTGAATGCATTTGAACTCTTGATATTTGATTTAATTCAATTCTTCTCTTATTTATTTGTCTTTCAAATACCTATGTATGGATTTTGAAGTGATTTGGTACGTATTATATGTGATTGAGTGGAAGTTTGTGATGATATGTTGGACTAATTTTTGGATGTGTTGGCTTTTTTTTTTTTTTTTTTTTTATATTTGTTACTTCAATCTCTCTATTAATTTGTTTGCTTGCTCAGAAATTGAAGGGAAAAAAACGGAAAATGTGATTTTGATTATTTATATTTGGTTGCCTCAATCTATATCAATTTGCTTCTCTCTATCTCTCGGTCTCTTAATCTACCTATAAATACTTACCTAGCTTTCTCATATTCTATCTATGATTTTGGATCATTTATGATCTTTCTGTGTATCCTTAGGTTTGTAGACTTTGAGTTCAAGTTCTAAGTTTTGCGGTAAACATTCAATTGAAGTTCAAGCTGAAACCCTAGCATCTTTTGCACACTCAACAGGCCAAACTAGTGTTGCCACCATTTCTTCGGCAAGGTAAACTTTACTGCTAAATTTCAATTTATGTTCATAATCATGTATAGATGATGAAATATTAAATTCTAGGTTAGTTGTTTGGTGCTTTGGATAGATGATTGATAATAAGGGATTTATGCTACTTGAGCCTTGATTTGTTAAAATTCATACAAAAAACTTTACAAGAACGATGTGGTAATGCTCAGAGAAGAAATTTAAATTTAGTACTACTGGAATTGATTGTATAATTCTACATAACTTTCAATTGTAGCTGCTTGCATTATTATTTTCTTATTTCCTTTCCATAAGATTGTGATGCATTCACAAAATATTCCAGCATGCTGATTTATTAATTATATAAAAATTAGAGCCCGATCAGTTGTCACTAACTCACTATGAAACCAAAATATACTAAGAACTTGTTTGTTTGCTCTGTTTGTATGCTCCATGAAAATGGAAATCTATAGACTAAAATAATCAAGAAAATACAGCCATCATTATGAAGAATGATTAAAATTTGGAACAATGCCTGTAATAATTTTCTTATGTCTATAATAATTACATAATGTTTGAATTTTCTGATTCACTTAAGTGAAAAAAATCTAATTATGTTATATTATCTCATTCTGCATGCATTGAATACACAATACATTATGTGTGAGATTTGAACATGGTCTAACCGATTCAATTATTAAAGGCTACCTTTCTTCAGACCACAACATGAATTTTTAAATAATCATCTTAATAGAACCTGAAACTTAATTGAATGTCATCAACCAATGGTGTTAGATAGTTTAGTCATAAAGTGACACCTATATTTATGAGGAAAAGTTGTGTTTCTAATTTGAGTATTGATGCTTAATGAAGCTTTTACCAAAAAAATAAAAATAAAAATAAAAAATGGTTTTGTTTGTGGAAGTGTTGGCTACATATTTTGTATCAACCAATCGCAGCTTAACAAGTGGCTCGTAAAGGGTAATTTGGGGAGTTAATGCAAGTCTCTTGTCAACAATAAACATGTGACAGTTCATATTGGTAATAATGGATCTGCGCAGCATTGGAGCAGTTAGAGACGCAAGATGACATGGCCCAATGGTTACTCACAATTCAAATTCAAATTCAAGAGGGAAGCCCAACTGCAAGAATGGCATAGTGAGAGCAAACTGTTCAAGGCCATGACCAGTGATAATGGAAAGGCATTTTGACGGTTACCATTAGAGAGTATAAATAGAAGAGAAGACCAACAAAAGAAGCCCAAACTCAGATCCAGAACACCAGTTGTTTACTTTATATTTTTCTTTCCAGTTTTTACATTTTGTGTTCTTCAATTCCCGTACTACACTTCAATTCTTACGAGTAGTTCCAAGTGGTCTGTTGCTGTAGAAACCTTCGAAGTTGTGCAAAGGTATCATTGTAAGTTCATATCGTTTAATGAAATTTAGTTCATAAAACTATTTTTTTTATTTATTGTTATCTTCAATATCTTTAACTTTCTCTTAAGCAAAGGCCACCAGTAAAAGTCCTCTTCATTGAGGCTAAAAGAACTTTGACACAATCATTTGATAGTTGGTTGGCCACTAAACTTTCTGTAAGGACTTATTGATCCTAGCTGGCACGCTTAAAATCACATTATTAACCTTCAAAAACTAAAAAAGCCAATGTATATTTTTTGGCATGCACGGTGGGACTGTGAAAAATAACTAGACGTCGAGCAAGAGGAGAAAATGAACACCTCGAAGAAGGTGTAGAAGGAACTAATGTAGAGGAATATGGTGAGCCACATCTTGAAAATGTGCTTGCCCCAAATAATCCTCCATAGTTGGTTGAAGAAACCATTACTTTAGCGTATACAACCCAAGCCTAAAATATGGGACAAGGCCAAGAAGCTGGCCCTAGTACTATCTCATCCACACATTAATGGGGAAGTTTGGTGGATGTTATGGGATAACAGTTGATGTATACAATGGAGAGATGGGTAGTGTCCTTTTTGGATCGAATGCATACATATCAACCACCCATCATTAGACAAGCTGAAAAAAATATAAATTTGCTTCAGTAGCAATTGGCTCAAAATAAACAGCCTACACAAAATAATAGTCAAACCAGTAATCAAACACTTGAAAGACCAGTATTAGTGCCTTAGTCATGGTATGAGCCCCTTCTTAGAAT
The DNA here is from genome assembly GCF_055761805.1 of Camellia sinensis. Lineage (NCBI taxonomy): Eukaryota > Viridiplantae > Streptophyta > Magnoliopsida > Ericales > Theaceae > Camellia > Camellia sinensis. Next base: position 181,814,652 of record NC_138966.1, read on the forward strand.
GCCAACAAGCCAAAACATGTCTATACCTATCTGCGAAGCCATGAATATTAGTGGAATAGGGTTAACACAAGGGAATGGTAGAACATATACTAATCCCATGTTCAAAGCTATACCTGGGGGGTTGGATGGGATTCTTGCAAATGGAAAAGAAACAATGTCTGTTCCCTCTCTAGAGGTTCCTTTTGCAGTGCCTTATGTAGGCCAGGCACATGCCCAAAGGGGTTAGCTGTATCGTTAGGCTTACCAGGCACAACATGAACAACTAGTCCCAAACATGCCTTTGCCTGGACCAAGGGGACCCCAAGCACAAGTGGTTCCTCCAAACCCAGTGTTTATTCCCCCAAGAGCTGCTCAAGTAGCACCAAACATGGTACCTAGAGACCACATTGCGAATATAGTAAGAGAAATCTGTGGACCCATGGCTCGGGGGGTCCAAACTCCTGTCTACAGAAAGCCTTACCCAGAATGGATGGATAGGCTACATGAGTACCCAAAGGGATATAAAATACCAGATTTGTTTTTTAATGGAAATGGAAACCAGTTAACTATTGAACATATTGCCAGACTTACAGGCCAATGTAGTGAGTTTACAAATAATGATTATATGAAACTATGACTTTTTCCAAATTCTCTAACTGGGACAACTTTTGTCTGGTATACAAACCTTACGCCTGGTTCTATTCAAACTTGGCAACAAATGGAGGAAGTATTTCATGCCCAGTTTTTTCAAACAAAACCTGAGATTTCTATGGCAGACTTGGCAAGATTGAGCCAAAGGCCTGATAGAAGGCTGCTCAATTCATTGCCAGATTTAAAAGAGCACGTAATAAATGTAGGGTTGTTTTACCTAAACTTGAATTTGTTAGATTGGCCCAAAATGGGCTAGAATTCAAGCTTTGAAAGAAGTTGGATTCAATACAGTTTCGAGATCTAGTGAAACTTACCTATAAAGTGTCCAGATATGAAACCTTACTTGAAGAGGAACAAGACTGAGATAATGCATCCTATCGGACCTATTATAGGGACTTTAACTTTGAGATTGATGGAACAGAGATCATAGGAAAAGAGCTTATGACCTGTGAAACATTGGTTCAAAAAGATACTACAATTGACCAACAATTCAAAAGGAAAATGTACGGGGGCGAAATATCCTCTGCTTTCCGTACTCCTTGTACTCTAAGCTTCTCTTGATGGCGTCTACCTGGTAACACAGAAACGGTGAGCTGCCCGGCGGTGGTGTGCCGGATAGACCCTCTGACGACCAAGTCAGTCCACTTGAGGAAGGAGAAGACAGATAGAGAGAGAGCATTTTCTTTTGGGGGAGAAGTTGCATACCTCTAACGTTCGTCCTCCTCCCTCTTTCAAGGCTGGCCATGCAGCCTCAAGATTATGCGCGCACCACCTCTGTTGTCCTTCCCAAGATAGGTGGCAGTGCTCACCTCTCACTACCTTACGCGTGTAAAGGCTTAGTCCTCCCACCAGTACACGCAGAACTGTCTAACGGTATTGAGGCATGTGTGGAGCAGATGTCCTCTCCCTCGTGCCATTGGCCCAGGTGGCACACCTGACCGCAGTACCACGACCGGCCTATCTCCCGTGAAGAACTATCACTACAGGCACCCAACCGCGCTATGCCCCACCGGACTTCCCCTTGGCAAAGGGGCAGAGGGGTGATGCTCATGGGCCGGGCTGGTGTTGACCGGTTTATCGTGGCACACCGGTCGCGAGGCATGCCGGCCTCCGTCCGTTCTACCTTCATCCGAGGTTATCTGGAATCTACCCATCTCGGCTAATCGGTCAGAGACGTGCCATCCCTCACTTGTCCATAGTTTAGCCCGAGCTACCCGTAGCCCGGTCTCGCCACTTGGCTGTGTGCACTGCCGAATGTTTGCTAGTCGCAGCTCAGCCAGGCTTAGTTCACGCCCGGTCAGCCGATCTTTTAGACCGAGCAAAACAGATCCGTCCTACCTTAGCTCGGCCGTACTAACAGCGCAAATCTCCCCTCTCAATTGCCCTTTAACCCCATCCGACCTAGTTGTGACTGGGGTTACCATCGTGACCGAGCTAACGGATGAGTTGCGCCATCACCAAGCCGAGCATGAGTGGGGGCATATCTATAGCCGAGCTGTCCCGTTTGGTCGGCCATTTCCTCCGCAGTCTCATCAAAGGTCGTACAGCCGTACTGACAGCCGCGTTTCCAGTGCCACGTGGCTTCACGCCACTGGGTCGTATAGCCAGCTGTTCTGCACGCGCAAAATTCAAATGGCGCAGCCATTTGGGGTTCCTTCCCCCCTCTTTTGTATTCTAACGAAGGGCCTAAAACCCTTCACTTTTCACCTTCTCTTCCACACAAACCCTAAACCCTAGCTTTCATATTCTCTGAGAACTTCCCCTCACTGCCGCTGCGTCTCACCTGCCTCCGTTTCCATTCTTTGTTTCTCGTGAAGTCACAACCAAGTTCGAGAGGCCCTGCTCTTGCATCTGGTATTTGGTAAGTCCTCCTACCCTTTCTCCAAACTCTCGCACTTGAGTTCCTCAAGTTTTTCACTTTTTTATGCTTTGTATTCTCCATGCTTATACTCAGGGACATTAGAGTTGCTTTCCCTTGCTTAGATCTTGCACACCCTAGGGCAAACAAGAACAGTAGGAATGGATGGGGCTTTCATGCCCCTCGTTTCTCCTGGGTTCAAACGAATTCGTCCTATTTCTGGGATGAACAGTTTGAATCTGGGTAGAACCGAGAAAAACGCTCGTTTAGATCCATAAATGACATATCGGCTGATCAAAAATAGTTTGTGGTTTATTGCTGAGGTCTCAACCAAGCTAGACACTAGTTAGGTCGGTATGTTGGAACTCGCCGAGCTAAAGAGATCTCCACTTCAAACCTTAACCAAGCTGTAACTTCTTTGAATCTCCTTTCTGCACCTTACCCGAGCCAGAAGTGGAGAGTTAGAACCGAACTAGGAAATCGACCAAGTAGCATAGCCGAGGTAGGGGTGGAACCGGCCAAACACCAATAATCCCTTCACTGAGCCAATTCCCATAGGGCCGCGCAATTTATTCCATGCTAACCCTTGGAATTATTTTTTAATCATGCAGAACAAATAATACCGTCCAATCCAGTCCAGCACTAATTGGTGGAGCTCAAAGTCCGAGCAGACCCACCAACATTTTTGACTGAGATATACACTATATCAAATAAAACTGAGATAGATGGGGAAGTACCGCTATATGGTTAGTTCGATGACCGAGTTTCGCAGGGATTACAATATCCCAGATGACGTCATCTTAGAGCTCACCAGAAAGGGAGACATCCCTTGGGGGGATCTAGACCGGTGCCCCTTCACCGTCGTATCAATAGTAGAGGGGGGGCTCCGCTTCCCTGTTCAGCCATTGATTTGCGAATTTTTGAGGCAGACAAGGCTTTGCCCGACCCAAGTTTCAAATAACACTTACAAAATAATAAACGGGGTCGCCGAACTGAATCGGATGCTCGGTCTCAACCTCGGTCTGGCCAAAATTTTCCATCAATATAGTCTAAGTAGAAATAAGAGTGGGCTTTGCTGGTACCTCAAAGTCAAGAAGGGCCGAGCAAAGCTAATAGAGGGCAACCCGGACAAGGAGACCAACGACGACGACTTTTTGTGGGTGTCCGGTCGGTATGAGGACACCGAGGCACCCATACCGGGATGGTATATTAGAAAGGACTTTGGCAGTGCCGGTGAGTCGCTCGGCTGACCGCATTATTTTTTTTATGCATCAATTACTTTCCATGCTGATCTAACACTCAGTCTTCTTTTTGCAGATAAGCACCTAACGGCAGACTACTACCAGGCCAACCAAGGGGCCATCAGAGCCCTGCTGTGCCATCCTGCCGAGGAGAGGGAGGCTGCGAAATTGCTCGGCTTCGAACAGACCTACCACTACACCGTGCCGCGCAAGAGCCGGGTTACCGATTTTCTGCGTGCACCAACCCCAGAACTGGATCCAAACCTACCACCGATCAGGCTTATTCCACTCACCGCCGAGCAAGAAATTGCGAAAATCAGGGCCATCAAGTCCTTGATCACCGGGGAAGAAGACGAGCCCCAAAAACTAGAGGCAACCGGTGGGACATCCTCCACACCCGCCGTGCAGCAAAAAGGGGCAATGCTGGCGCTTGCCAGCGAGCAACCGGCTAGTCGGTCCAAGAAGCGGCCGAGGAGCGAGCAAACCGGGCCGCGTCTGGCGGATGAAGACTCTACCGATCGCGTCTCTACCGAGCTCGGGGACCAGACCGAGCAACCACGGACCGGCAAATCCAAGGGCCCAGCCCCCCCGGTCTGGGCACCCGAGTTCAAATACCAGGGCCGAGCAGTTTCTGCTGAAGACTCTGTGTACGCGGACAAGGACTACTCGCTTGGTTTCAATTTGACCAAGGGGTTGATCTTGCCCGCTGATATGAAAAAACACGACGAGCTTTCCGACCTCAAGGTCCTCCGCTCGGCGGCGAAATCCATAGTGCTGGTAAGTTCTCCATTTTTTACGTCAAACTGTTTGCTCAGTTTTCACGCGATTTTACGAATACTGACGATCTCTCACTTGTTTTCAGGCCGCGCAAAAAAACTATTTGGCCCACGACCGAATGATCAAAGTGCGGCAGAGCTTGCGGGATGCCATAGCTGAAAATAAGGCGCAAAAGGACGAGATAGCGAAGCTTAAAGCTGCGCAGGAAGCAGTTGAGGCTGAGCGAGATATCCTGAGCCAAAAGGTTGACCGAGCTAACGAGGACAAACTTCGGGCCGTGAAGTCGACGAAGGCTCGGTATCTCGCTGAGCTGAGAAAACTGCGCGATGCTCACAAAGTCGAGAAGGACAAGGCCGTAGATGATGCAGAAGATCGGGGATACGCGCAGGGCGAGAAGACCTACGAACGGCAGGTCCAAGCGACCAAGGACATCTTTTTCCAGTGCGGCTGGAAAGCTGCCGTGGAGAAAGTTAGTCTTGGTCAGGATTCTGACATGTTCGTCAATCCGCCTGCTGCCTATATCCCGGTCTACATGCAGGCGTACTCCAAGGCCACCCAAAACCGACTCATCACGGATGCAAGGAAAGAGGCTGAGGAAGAAGCCGTTGCTGCGAAACTAGCCGAACAAAATCCTCTCGAAGCATCTCCAGATACGGAGGAAGAGGCTGATCGGGATGTTGCCGTGGTGAAAGGCACTGACGATAACGCCGAAGAAAACCTGCCCGAGCACCATGTGGAGGAGGCCGAGCAAACTGTGCAAGTCGCTGAACAAACGGTTGACGTAGAGCTGGATTGACCATGGTTTTTTTTTTTTTTTTGAAATGTAACCGGGTTGTGCCCCCCGTCTTGTATTTAAATTTCCGTTATCAATGAAAATTTTCGACTTTTTGCTCGCTCATCTTCTGTTTCTGTTCGGTTTGCATCTGCATGGATTCCTTGATTCAATTGTTGACAATTCACAACTGCCAGGTCGGCTGTGCCGTACAGTTTGCCGAGCTAAAATCGCCTCAAACGTTTTCTAATCAGAACTAGTAGTTCGGTTCCATGGACTTTCAAATGAACTGACGTTTTAACTCATCCGAGCAAAATCTGCTCAGCCTTAACTCGTTTGTAAATTTCATGCAATTTCGACGTGACCGAGCAAAATCAGCTCGCCTTTTAAGTTGGGTAAGCCGCCAACATTTTGTTTAGGCCGAGCGAATTCAGCTCGGCTTCTTATCGGTTGGACAAAATTCCAACATTTCGAATTCTGCCGAGCAAACTCCGCTCGTTCTCCATATTGGGCAAGACACCAATATGTCCACTGGGCCGAGCAAAATCAGCTCGGCCCTTACACTGGGCAAAACACCAATGTTTCAGTTGAGTTGGTCATGACGCCAACATTTCAACCGGGCGAGCAAAACCATCTCGGCCCTAATGTGAATGGGGCCATACGCCAATTACATCGTCGGACAATGCACCAACTGTTTGTGCGGTCTGCATTCATTCCGGCGAGAGGAAATCAGTCCGGTCCCAGTCAGGTCAGTCTCTTGCCCCTGGTATTCATAATTGCCTTGCGTCCTTGCGAATCAATTGCACAAAGATGTAATTCCAAACAACAAGAGGGCTATTTTTCATTACAAAAGCATTGCTATCCTTTACATTAAGTGTCTAAAAAAGCTAAACAACATAAGCAAATTACATCTTAAAAGTAAAAGACCTTAAGGTTGGCCGTATTCCATGGTCTGGGGACAGCCTTGCCATCTATATCTTCCAGATGGTACGCCCCTTTACCAGCAAGACCAATCACCTTGTATGGTCCTTCCCAATTTGCACCGAGCTTTCCTTCGCCAGGGACCACTGTGTTGCCAAGAACCTTTCTTAATACCCAGTCCCCGATCTTGAACATCTTGGGGTGCACAACTTTGTTGTACTTTTTGGAGAGTTCTTGTTGATAAGCCTCTATGTGGATCAATGCTTGCTCCCTCTTTTCTTCAGCAAGGTCCAACTCCAATGCCACCGCTTCACTATTCAGATCTGGCTAGAAACTTTCAGAGCGGATGGTTGGCATGCCAATTTCCAACGGGATGACGGCCTCCATGCCGTAGGCCAAAGCAAATGGTGTTTCCCTGGTTGACCGCCTTGGCGTAGTGCGGTATGCCCAGAGCACATTAGGGAGTTCTTCAGCCCACTTGCCCTTAGCCTTCTCAAGCCACTTCTTCAGCCCGTTCAGGATGGTCTTGTTTGAGGCCTCTACTTGACCATTTGACTGAGGATAGGCCGGCGTCGAATTGTAGAACTCGATCTTCAACTCTTCGCAAAATCCGCGAAAGAGTTTACCATCAAATTGAGCGCCATTATCCGAGATGAGGGCCTTGGGTATACCGAAACGGGTGATCACGTTTTGCCATACAAACTTCTTCACGTCCTTTTCCCTTATGGTCGCTAGTGGCTCGGCCTCAACCCACTTGGTGAAATAGTCGGTGGCGGCGATGAAGAACTTACGGTTGCCCGGTGTAGCTGGGAGTGGCCCAACAATATCCAACCCCTAAAGCGCGAACGGGCAAGGACTTGTGAGAGGGAGCAAATCTCTAGCCGGCTGGTGGATCTGGTGGGCGAACTTCTGACACTTCTCGCACCTGCGAACATATTTTTGCGCATCTGCCTGCATGCGCGGCCACCAATAACCCTGAGAAATTGCTCGGTAAGCCAAGGATCTGCCCCTAGTATGGCTGCCACAGATGCCCTCATGTATCTCATAGAGGAAAGCCTCCACCTTGGTGGGGTGGACACATCTCAAATACGGGCCGGTGAAAGATTTCTTGTACAAGGCCCCGGACGGGAAGAGCCAAAACCGCTCTGACTTTGCTCGGATCTTGTATGCCGCCTTCTTTTCTTCTGATAGAATTCTATCTTTCAGGAAGGCGATGATAGGATCCATCCAAGAAGGGCCCAAGTCGGTGCAGAGTACCTCGGCTGATTCTGGTTCCTCAATGCTTGGCCGTGGTAAAAATTCTATCATCAAGGGGTTAGGAAAAGCTGTCCGAGCAGAAGCAAGACCGGCCAATTCATCAGCCGCGCTGTTTTTCTCGCGGTCGATTTGTTCCAACCTTATTGCAGCAAACTTCTTGATCTCTGCGCGTACCAGCGCCTGATACTTGGCCATTCTTTCGTCCTTTGCTTCGTACTCCCCTGAGACCTGATTGACCACCAACTTGGAATCACTAAATACCATAAGGGCTGTGGCTTTCATTCTCAGCGCGCTTCTTAGTCAGGCAAGGAGAGCTTCATACTCAGCCTCATTGTTGGATGCTGGGAAGCCGAGTGTAATTGCCTGCTCGATGATCAGTCCATCCGGCGAGTTCAACACGATGCCCAGCCCGGCCCCATGTCTGTTGGACGCCCCATCAACAAAGAGCTTTCACATCTCGCCAATAAACAGCTTCCAGCAATCAGAGGGGTTCTGGGAGCTTCTCATTTCCAAGTCTCTGATCGGTTCATTCTGGTCCCTTTCCTTGTCTCGGTTGGGTTCATCATCGTCGGATTTTGTCAGTCCGGTCATGCTCGTCCCTTTTCCTACTTGCGAACCAACACTCGTTTCTGTTGCTAGAACCATGGGCTGCGCTAAATCCGCACCAACCAAATCAACCGGGCATACTGGATACATCCCAGGGGCAAATTCCGCCACAAAGTCGGCAAGTGCTTGAGCCTTGATTGCGGTGCGCGGTCAGAATTTGATGTCATATTGTCCTAATTCCACGGCTCATTTCAAAATTCTCCCAGTGAAGTCTGCCTTTTCAAAAAGCACTTTAAGCGGGAACTCGGTTAACACAACTATTGTATGGGCATGAAAATAGTGTGCCAGCTTTCTTGACGCCATCATTAGGGCCAGCGCCAATTTTTCCAAGGGAAGATACCTCGTTTCGGCTGGGAGAAGAGTCTTGCTTACATAGAAGATCGGTAGGTGCTGGATGCTTTCAGCACGCACCAATACCGCGCTGACTGCGTGTTAAGAGACAGCCAAGTAGAGGTACAACTCTTCGCCTGGCTGAGGTGTGACCAAAATAGGGGTTGAGGAGAGATAGGCTTTTAGGTCTGCTAGTGCGCGGTCGCACTCGTCATCCCAGAAGAACTTGTACTTCAGAGTTTTAAAGAAGGGCCTGCAACGATCAGAAGACTGGGAAACTTTCTGGTGCCAACTCCGAAGGCGCACTTTGTGGCGTTCAAACGAAGCTTGTGGAGCTTAAGTATGGCGAACATCCTTGCAAGGTCGGCGAGGTGTTAAGACTTCTCCTTACTCTTTACCACCATATCGTCGATATAAGCCTCCATTGTTCGGCCTAAGAGAGGAGCGAACATTTTCGTTACCATCCGCTGAAAGGTCGCCCCGGCATTCTTTAGTCTGAACGGCATGACTTTGTAGCAATATAAGCCCCTGGGAGTTGTGAACGACGTGATCTCTCTGTCCGGTTTATACATGGCTATCTGGTGGTAGCCGCGATATGCGTCCAGGAAGCTAAACCTCTGATGGTCAGCGGTTAAGTCCACCAGCTGGTCAATTCACGGGAGGGGAAAGCTATCCTTGGGGCAAGCTCGGTTGACAGTCTTGTAGTCAACGCAGACTCGCCACTTGCCATTCTTCTTCGGAACAACCACCGTGTTGGATATCCACCGAGGGTATTGCACCTCCTCTATGGCCCCAGCTTCCAACAAATTCTTTACTTCTTCTGCGACCACTTCAGCATGGTGCAAGGTTGAGCGGTGCGTCCTTTGAATGACTGGCCGTGCATTAGGGAAGACATTCAACTGATGACAAATGAAGCTCGGGTCGATGCCAGGCATGTCGTAAGGCGTCCAGGCAAAGGCCTCCAAATTGGAAATCAAGAAGTTGACATAATCCATCCGCTCGGCGGATGATCCCAAGAGGAAGAATTTAGTTGGATCGTTCTCGTCAATGCGCACTTCCACCAAATCTTCGATCGACTTTTCCTCGGCCCTTCTTCCTACATCTTCAAGGACCTCTTTACCCTCGGGCCCTTCAATCATTTGGACGAACCCTTTGGCCGCTCGGTTGCCATTTATCGCAACGAAGCATTGTTTCGCCATCACCTGGTCCCCCTAAACTTCCTCTATTTGTCCGCTTGGTGCCGGAAAGCGCATGACTTGGTGGAAGGTCGAAGCAACTGCTTACATGGCGTGCAGCCAACCCCTGCCTAAGATCAAGTTGTAATTTGATGGAACTTTAAGCACCCAGAACTCTGCTTGTTTTACGACTGATCCCGCTTTGACCGGCAAAATAATCTTTCCGATTGGCCATTCTGGCTATGAGTTGAAGCTGACTAAAGGGGACGTTGCGGGGGCCAAGTCCTTGTCTTCCAACTTTATTTGTTTAAACGCGTCATAATACATAATTTCTACCGAACTCCCCTGGTCGATCAAGATTCTCTTGATGTCAAAGTCTTTGACGCGAAGAGTGACTACTAAAGCATCATTGTGCGGCATCTGAACTCTTTCCAAGTCCTTGGTTGAGAATGAAAGGATGTCCCTTTCTTCGGTCTTTCCCTTCTTCACAGCGGGCTAAATAGAGAGCACTTCCTTCATATACTCGGCCTTCTTGATCATCCCTCTCAGCTCGCAAACCCTGGCCGGTTCAATGATACCGTGGATGACGTTGATTACACCTTGCGGGGGCGCTTCTAGGGCGGCCAGGCCGTTTGGCTCAGCTTGGTCTGCTGGCGTGGCCTTGATGCCCCGCCGCCACCAACTCCTCTAAGTATTGTTTGAGCGGCAAGCAGTCCTCTGTTCGGTGCCCCCGTTCTTCATGAAAGGTGCAGCGATATTTCAAATTGAAGCCCTTCTGCTCACTCTCCAACTTGGTCGGCCAACGGACGAAGGGTTCACCTCGAATCTCGCTCAAAATGCGGTAGATGGGGATTTTAAATACCGTGGTGATCCCACTCCGCGCCTTCAATTTCCTTTTGGCATCCTCCGCTGCATCACGGGGAGGGTCAGCCTGGTCGTTTCGGCGGCCCTTGTTTCTGTCATCACGGTTTGAACCATGGCGCTGGTCTTTTGACCGGTTGTTTGGGCGGTTATCCTCCTGCCCAACCGAGTGAACTTTCCCTGCAACCCTTCTGTCCGCCGCGACCGGATTAGCTTTCTCGGTCACGGAGGTGGCATCATCCTCCACACGAATGTGCTCATTGATCTGCTGCATTAATGACTCCATGGTTGTGGGTTGATGCATCGTGAGTGAATCTCGCAGCCTATGTCCGACTGGGAGACCCCGTTTGTACTGAGTGATCGCCAGATTAGTGGGGCAGTCGAGGATCTCATTGTAAGTTTCCCAGTATTTCGCATTGTATGCCTTCAACGAACATCCAGACTCCATCTTGACGCCTAGGAGATGGTCGACCTCCTTCGGCGTTCGTGTGTTGGTTTTGAATCTGGTGACGAAGGCTTCCGCTAGTTGCTGCCACCTCTTAATACTCCCCTCCAGGAGCCTTTCGAACCATTTCAAACCCAGCTCTCCTAAGCTTGCTGGGAATATGAGGCACATCAAGGCGTCATTCCGCCGGTGTCCAGCCATTACTTGCCGGTAATGGCTCACATGCATGTATGGATCCGTCTTGCCGTCGTACAAAGTGAACTTTGGCTGGTGGAATCCGGCGGGGAGTGGCGTACTCTCAATCTCTGAAGACAACGACGTGGCTGTAAGTCACGCCAGCTCTTTGTCCACCAGCGTAGGGGCCATCACTTTGGGGGCTGGCATCGCCACTTCCTCACTGTAACGAACTGGAGCGCTTAACCTCTGCAACGCCGACACTCTCCGAGCCTCCCGATAGTGCGCCCTCTCCTCCAATACATCTCTCAAGTCCCTGGAACGTGTGAAGAAAGAGGATCCCGACGTCGGCGTCGGGTGTGAGGGGCGGTAGGTGCTATTGCGAGAGAGGGACCTGCCCTCTTCTTGGTCGGAACCTCCAACCCCATAGTTCCTGGTGATGGAGAGAGAGTGAGTCCTCCCCTAACGGCGACTGCTACAACGAGGGGATGGGGTGCGCTCACTGAGGTTGCCCTCTCCAGCAACACCCTTCCCTTTAATCTGGTGTTTCAGCAGCTCCATCTCCGCTGCCATCTTGCGAATGACGGCGTCTTGGTCCTTGAGTTTGTACTCCAGACGCTGCGCATGGGACTCCCCTCGGCGTCGGCGGCCCTCAGGACTCTGCGAGCGATCAGTACTCCTTCCGCGTTTGTCTCGCGCCCTTCGCGAAGGAGTCTCTAGGCCCGCCATGGCTGGAATATTCGGAGGACCTTCTCTCAAGCGGACGTACTCAGGTGTGACGCCATCGACGACGGACAGTGGGGCTTCACCGTTGTTGGCCATGGAAATGGTTGAAGAAGCTCTAAGAACAAGGATTGAGTATCAAAAACTTCCCACAGACGGCGCCAATTGTACGGGGGTGAAATATCCTCTGCTTTCCGTACTCCTTGTACTCCAAGCTTCTCTTGACGGCGTCTACCTGGTAACACAGAAACAGTGAGCTGCCCGGCGGTGGTGTGCCGGATAGACCCTCCGACGACCAAGTCAGTCCACTTGAGGAAGGAGAAGACAGATAGAGAGAGAGTATTTTCTTTTGGGGGAGAAATTGCATACCTCTAACGTTCGTCCTCCTCCCTCTTTCAAGGCTGGCTATGCAGCCTCAAGATTATGCGCGCTCCACCTCTGTTGTCCTTCCCAAGACAGGTGGCAGTGCTCGCCTCTCACCACCTTACGCGTGTAAAGGCTTAGTCCTCCCACCTGTACACGCAGAACTGTCTAACGGTATTGAGGCATGCGTGGAGCAGATGTCTTCTCCCTCGTGCCATTGGCCTAGGTGGCACACCTGACCTTAGTACCACGATCGGCCTATCTCTTGCGAAGAACTATCACTACAGGCACCCAACCGCGCTATGCCCCACCGGACTACCCCTTGGCAAAGGGGCAGAGGGGTGATGCTCATGGGCCGAGTTGGTGTTGACCGGTTTATCGTGGCACACCGGTCGCGAGGCATGCCGGCCTCCGTCCGTTCTACCTTCATCCGAGGTTATCTGGAATCTGCCCATCTTGGCTAACCGGTCAGAGACGTGCCATCCCTCACTTGTCCATAGTTTAGCCCGAGCTACCCGTAGCCCGGTCTCGCTACCCGTAGCCCGGTCTCGCTACTTGGCTGTGTGCACTGCCGAATGTTTGGTAGTCGCAGCTCGGCCAGGCTTAGTTCACGCCTGGTCAGCCAATCTTTTAGACCGAGCAAAACAGATCCGTCCTACCTTAGCTCGGCCGTACTAACAGCGCAAATCTCCCCTCTCAGAAAGACCTTCATAGGATATATTCTTTTGACATAACAAAAGTAGATGACATATTTGATTATTTGCTAGCAGCACATTTCTTAAAGTTGCCTAAGGGTGTTAAGATCCCAAATTTTGAAGAACTTAAGGGAAAATTGTACTGCAAATAGCATAACTCTTAGTCCCATTCAATTAAAAACTGCATTGTTTTTCAAGACAGGACCCAGGAACAAATTCGGAAAAGGAGGCTAAAATTTTCAACCAAGACTGAGAAAGCCATGGAATTGATACCAACCCATTTCCAGAAATTGGAGAGACAACAGTTAATGTTAGTATACCGAATCTGGAGGCTCTCTCTTTGAAGGAATTGGTAGAAGTCAATGTGCAGATGCATATTGTTAGCTAGGCTACTTCAAGAAGAGCACAAGAGGTTCACAAGCCAGTGGACAAAACTTTGTGGCTCAAAGGGATGGCTCTAGTGAAGAAACATTGGATGATGACTCCCTTGAAGTAGTTATAATGCAAATGATGTGCCCCAGATGCAGATTGAATTACAAATGGCTAAGAGGGCTGCCAACTAATGAGAAACTGTACTACAAGGATGTGTAAGAAGATCGTAGGCTAGCCAACAATTATGGCAGAAGGCCGTTTCCAACTGGTTCAAGGTAGCAGCCACCCTTGGTTGGACCTCTAGATAAAAGAAATCTATCAAGAGGTAAGAGGCCTCTGCATGAGATCAGGCCACATAACTACTACAAGATAGTCAGCCAGCTTGAGAGAAAGCCTGAATTTGGCTCAAGACAAGGCATTAGAGCCAATGATTGGCTTTTAAAGACAGCTTCAAAGATAGCTTCAAAGACCAAAATAGCAAGCCCAACAACCGGAACAGTAGGTACATGGGTACCTGGGGTACCTGATTGGTTTGTCATGCAAAGATGACCATAATTTTGGGAGGAAAGGAAAGGATGATCAAGCCCCCTTTGGTAGCCCCAAATAACTGGGTATTGCTAAAAACCCAAAGACAAGGGAACCATATATGGTTCATGTAATCTCTAGGTCTCAGAGAAGAAAGATTCAGTGAAGGTACACCTAGTACCAAAGAGATCTGAAGGAGAATGAAGAAAGTACTTCCTTGGCCCAGTCGAAAAGCCAGACAAAAGAGAGAGAAGGTTCAAAGCCTGGTCCTAATATCAAAAGGAGCACCAGCAGAAAACAAATGACCAAAGTTCATGCTGAACTAAGAACCAAAGAGAAATCCAGTCTAGCAGGCCTCGAAAAGGCCTTGATGGAAAGTGATGATGAGACAGATGAAAAAATTGAACCAATCTAGGAAAAGCTATTGGCTGAAGAGGAAATGTTCAAAGCTTTTATGGCTGAACAGTCCTTCATGGTTGAAAATCCAACAGAGCTAGACCACCAACAAACTACTTTGAAGGAACCTACCAGCACTGAGGTACCAGAGTGTAGTATGGAGGATGCTTTCCAAGCATCAGAGCAAACCAATATGGAAGCAGAGCAGACACAACCAATAATACAATTTGGCTCATTCCATCCAATACCGGTTAATATGGTTTATGTACTGCCTCAGGAGTTTTAGGCTAAGGAGGAGAATCAAGAGGGCCAGGAGGGTGATCCTATACCAGTTTCCAGTGAGGATTCACAAACCAGTATGATCCAAGATGAATCTGAAGTAGCCAGACCCATGGAAACTGATAAAGAAAGTGAAAAGATAACCATTAACCTCTCACACCCCTTCAAATACCCTACAGTATTCATGACCCAATATGTTAAGCCTTTGTACATTAAGGCTTATTTTGATGGAATAGAAATGGGCAGAGTATTGGTAGGCAATAAGGTAGCAGTGAACCTGCTTCCAAGGTCCTCCTTGAAAAAGTTGGGAAAAAAAAAATCCCAGGTTGATCCCAACAAGCACTACTATTACTGGTTTTATTAGAGACAAGCAGATGGCTCAAGGCATTCTGCCTATCAACTTGAGTTTGGGAACTAGAGACTGCATGACAACATTTTTTTTATCATAGATAGCAATGCGAAATATAATGCTTTGCTGGACAGGAATTGGATCCACACAAATAAATGTATGCTTTCTTCTTTGCATCAGAAGATAATGATAATAATAGGCAATGGGGAGACAGAGGAGATTGATGCAGATCCATAACCCTTTTTTGCTTGTGCAGATTTTGTAGAAGCCAAGCTGTACACTGAAGGGGTAGTGCCACTCAGTGTACTGAGGAAATCTGATGTAACAACCGAAGTGACAGCTGCTGAAGAAGTAGCACACTTGAAGCATCTAGTACAGGAGAGTGCTGATGAGGAGTTCATCATCAAAGATGCCAATGATACCTAGTTGTAGGCAAAAAAGATAAAGGTTAAGAAGCCAGGCCTTTGGCTTTAATCAAATTTTCGACATTAGACATAAAAACAATAGGCCAGAAGGTGCAGGAAGAAGAGAAAGAAGCCATGGTGATTGGCTATAGTCAGGGACAACAAGAGGCCAGACCTTTGGCTCTTAGCAAATATTGTGCACTAGACATTGAAACTATAGTCTAGGAAATACAGGAGGAAGAGGCTCTATAGACAGATTTTGTCTATAAAGAAGAAAGTAAGGATATTGAAGCAAAAAAGGCAAAGACATGACAAGATGAAAGGGTTGCTTTGAAGGTAGAAGAAGTCTAAGGGAGAGTATCAGAGAGTTCTTAGGTGCAAGATCCTTTGTAAGAAGTCAACCTAGGCGAAGGTACAGTATAACAACCCATTTACATTAGTGCGTGGTTGGATCTTATTGGCAGGAATCAATTGTTAGTTGTCTTGAAACAATATAAAGATTGTTTGTCTTGGTCTTATAATGAGTTTCCTGGTTTGGACAGGTCATTAGTAAAACATAGGCTCCCCATGAAGCCTAATTTCAAGCCACACAAGTAGAAACCAAGACAGATGAGCCCTGAAGTGGTTCAAAAGGTGAAAGAGGAGATTGTTAAGCTCCTTAAAGCAGGCTTCATCAGAACAGTCAGCTATGTTGAATGGTTGTCTAATATTGTGCGTGTTGTTAAAAGAATGGCAAGATGAGGGTATGCATCGATTTCAAAAACCTAAATTTGGCAACTCCAAAAGATGAGTATCCCATGCCTATAGTTGATTTATTGGTGGATAGTTCGTCAGGACACAGGATTTTGTCTATGATGGATGGACATTCTGGGTACAACCAGATCTGCATAGCAGAAGAGGATGTTAACAAGACAGCTTTCAAGTGTCCTGGAAACATTGGCACCTTTGAATGGGTCAAGATGACATTTGGATTGGAGAATGCTGGAGCAACATATCAAAGGGCAATGCACACTATCTTCTATGATCTCATTGGTGGATATTTAGAATGTTATGTTGATGATATTGTTGTGAAATCTCAGTCCATGAAGGAGCATCTGGTTTACTTGACAACAGCCTTCGAAAGATTGAGAGAGTTCAAGCTGAAAGTCAATCCTCTCAAATGTGTTTTTAGTGTATCAGCTGAAAACTTCTTGGGGTATGTGGTACACAAGAAGAGAATACAGATTGATCAAAACAAAGCCAAAGCCATCATTGAGGCCAAACCACCGTCAAGTAAGAAAGAATTACAAAAATTCCTTGGTCAGGTTAATTCCTACGAATGTTTATTTCTAATACTGCTGGAAAAACTAAATTTTTTTCTTCTTTGTTGAAGTTAAAAAGTGAAAAGGAATTTGTGTGGACAGTAGAGCATCAAGTTGCTTTTGAAGGGATCAAAGCCTACTTGGTTAAGCCTTTAGTATTGATGCCACCAAGAATAGACAGACCTCTGAAGCTATGCATTGCTATAACAGAAGATTTAGTGGGAGTTTTTCTAGCTCAGGACAATGAAGATGGCAAAGAACAAGCAGCTTATTACCGTAGTAGATTTTTAGCTTCTTGCGAATGTAAATACTCAGCCGTAGAAAAGTTGTGTTTAGCATTGTATTTTGCAGCAATGAAATTGAAACATTATCTTTTACCTACTGTTGTCTTGGTAATTGCAACCACAGACTTGGTTAAATATATGTTATCTAGACCCATGTTAAGGGGAAGAATTGGCAAATGGATTTTAGCTTTGTCAGAATTCCACTTGGAATATGTTCCCTAAAAGGCATTAAAAGGACAAGTTTTGGCTAACTTTTTGGTTGATCATCCATGTCAAATAGAAAGCCAAGAGATAATGGAACTTGGCACAATTGATGTTGTGGTTCGATGGATCGAAAGCCAATAGTCTAGTTAGAATTGGTATTGTAATTAAGTCACCACAAGGGGTAGAAACCATACATGGTTTCAGAATTGATGAAACTACTTGTTTCAACAACTAAGCTGAGTATGAAGCTTTGGTAATGGGACTTGAGTTACTTATTGGATTACAGCTTCATGCAGTTAATATATTTGGAGATTCCTAATTGGTAATTAACTAAGTAAAAGGAATTTTTAAATGTCAAAGTGCAAGCATGTTACCATATTATATTGTTACATTACATCTGCTTTCTTAGTTTCAAATAACAAATTTGACTTATATCCAAAGATTCATGAATCATAGAGCTAATGATGTAGCTTAGAGGGCTTCGAATTTCAAAAGAAGGGATGACACTTAAATGGATATAAGCTAAGCAATATATCAGAAGCTAATACCACCTCTGGCTAAAAGGGGTGTCATAGTGGAAGTTAATCAAAATAATTTAGAAGGGCATGATTGGAGATAACCAATCATTAAATATTTAACTAGTCCTTCTTCGAAGGCTAGCAAAAGGCTTAAATTAAAATCAATGCAATTTATAGTGTATAGGAATGCCCTCTACAAAAGGGGAGCAGATGGGCTGCTATTGGAATGTCTAGGGCCAAAAGAGACATTGACTGCCATGGTTGAGGTACATGAAGGCATTTGTGGTGCCCATCAACTTGGTGTGAAGATGAGGTGGTTGCTTTGAAGGCATTCTTATTATTGGCCAACCATCCTTAAGGATTGTATAGAGTATGCAAAGGGTTGCCAGGCATGCCAGAAGCACGGCATGATAAGACATGTGCTAGTGACTGATTTGTATGCAGTAGTGAAGCCTTGGCTATTTAGAGGATGGGTAATGGATATGATAGGGGAAATGGATTTTAGCTTTGTCAGAATTCCACTTGGAATATGTTCCCCAAAAGGCATTAAAAGGACAGGTTTTGGCTGATCATCCATGTCAAATAGAAAGCCAAGAGATAATGGAACTTGGCACAATTGATGTTGTGGTCTGATGGATCGAAAACCAATAGTCTAGTTGGAATTGGTATTGTAATTAAGTCACCACAAGGGGTAGAAACCATACATGGTTTCAGAATTGATGAAACTACTTGTTTCAACAACCAAGCTGAGTATGAAGCTTTGGTAATGGGACTTGAGTTACTTATTGGATTACAGGCTCATGCAGTTGATATATTTGGAGATTCCCAATTGGTAATCAACTAAGTAAAAGGAGTTTTTAAATGTTAAAGTGCAAGCATGTTACCATATTATATTATAACATTACATCTAATTTCTTAGTTTCAAATAACAAATTTGACTTCTATCACAAGATTCATGAATCATAGAGCTAATGATATAGTTCAGAGGGCTTCGAATTTCAAAAAAATGGATGACACTTAAATGGACATAAGCTAAGCAACATATTAGAAGCTAATACCACCTCTGGCTAAAAAGGGTGTCATAGTGGAAGTTAATCAAAATGATTTTCGAAGGGCATGATTGGAGACAACCAATCATTCAATATTTAACTGGTTCCTTCTTCGAAGGCTAGCAAAAGGCTTAAATTGCAATCAATGCAATTTATAGTGTATAGGCATGCCCTCTACAAAAAGGGAGCAGATGGGCTGCTATTGGAATGTCTAGGGCCAAAAGAGGCATTGACTACCATGGTTGAGGTACATAAAGGCATTTGTGGTGCCCATCAACGTGGTGTGAAGATGAGGTGGTTGCTTTGAAGGCATTCTTGTTATTGGCCAACCATCCTTAAGGATTGTATAGAGTATGCAACGGGTTGCTAGGCATGCCAGAAGCACGACATGATAAGACATATGCTAGTGACTGATTTGTATGCAGTAGTGAAGCTTTGGCTATTTAGAGGATGGGCGATGGATATGATAGGGAAAATATATCCACCCTCTTCGAAGCAGCATTGTTTTATTTTAATGGCCGCAGATTATTTCACTAAGCGGGTTGAAGCTAAGCCTTATAAGGCTGTAGATCAGTTTGAAGTAATTGACTTTATCAAAGAGTTAATCCATAGGTTTGGTATCCTACAGACTACAACTGTGGATAATGAAACTGTATTTGATGGAAAGATGGTAAAATCCTTCATAGCAGAATTCAGAGTTAGTCTTATTAATTCTACTCCTTATTATGCATAAGCAAATGGTCAAGCTGAATCATCTAACAAGTCTTTGAAAAAGGGAATACAAAGAGTTATGGAAGACAATCTTAGGGATTGTCATAATTTGTTGTTGGATGTGTTATGGGCTTATAGGACTTCTCCAAGGTCAAGTACATGAATCAACCCTTATGCCCTAGTGTATAGGCATGATGCAGTATTGTCTGTGAAAATTAGCATCAAATCCTCGAGAGTAAAATACCAAGACCAATTAACTACTAAGCAATATCATCAGGGCATGTTCTTGGAGTTAGAGAATATGGATGAGGCTAAAAATTTGGCATTAAATAATATCCTTTTCCAAAAGAAAAAGACAGCCAAGAGCTATAATAAAAAAGTCAAGCACATTAGCTTTGATGAAGGTGATTTGTTATGGAAGACAATACTTCCTATAGGAATTAAAAGCCATAAATTTGGCAAATGGTCACCTACTTGGGAGGGACCATACCAAATTCATAGAGTCCTGCCTGGGGGAGCCTACGATCTGAGAAATCTAAATGGTTATGTGCATCCCAAGAAAATCAATGGCAGATATTTGAAGCCTTATTATCCAACTGTGTGGAAAACACAAGGAGTGTAAGAAGTGCTAAGTAAGAATAATGAAAGAGCATAGAACACTTAAATTGATAATAAGGAGTTTTATTTCATAAAAATTTCAATACATCATGCCACAGTTTGGCCCAAAAATCTGTACAATGCTTCAATTGTTATGTTACGATCAGTTCTTTACTTTTTAGAGTTGGGAATAATTGAATTGCTAAAGTCATTTCCTGTCTACGATTGGATAGTCTCTGGTTGGTGTAATGCAGCTTCTCAGCATTGTGCTCTAGTGCTAGATTCACTACTACCAATTCTTTATTCAATTCTACTTTCATTTGTAGCAGTTGAGCTTGAAGATGGGAAGCATAAGAGTGTTGTCCCTTTAAGTCGAATACCTCATAATGAATCTGGGAGACAAATTCTTTATCTTTGAATAGTACCTCTTCTGCAGCCTTAGCTATTTGGCATATGTTGATGTAGAAGTCAATGGTAGCTGCTGTCTGAGATAGGTAGCTCCTGAAAGCCATATTGGACTACTCAAACACTTTGTAACACTTCAGGAAACTCTTCTTGATGTAGGGTTTTTGCAGAGCTACAAATGGAATCCCGGAGAAGGACTTCAGCAGATCCAAGCAAATGCCCAAATCCACTTGAGGTAAAAAGAGTTCAGCATCAGTGGCAGAGTTCTCAATGATCTCCAACAAAGAATCAGCTAGGCTCAATGTCTCGGCTTCACTGTTGGTAGATAAAGATAGTGCAAAGTTGTCAAACAGACTAGCCAACCGAGCTTCGAAGACATTCATCTCCTCCTCAGAAAGTAGTATTGTTAGGGGAATCATCAGTTGATGGAAGAGTTGGAAGCATTGGCATAGCCAAAAAAATGGAAGCTTTTTTAGTTGTATCTATTGTCTTGGCTACCAACAAGTCAAGGGATGAGGGACCGGAGCTGGATGGTAGAAAGAAGTTAGTGAGCTGCCAGTATCATCTTTAAAGCCAACTGCTGCTGGAAGGGGAGTGACAATTAGAGTGCTTTTAGTAGTTAGAAAGATGGCCAAGACTCTAGAAGGAGTAGGCTCGGATGAGGCAATGGATATCAATGGCAAATAGGAAGATAAGCTAGGGGATAAGGAAGATAGAATGCTTTGCCTTAAGGAGAAAAGGGAAAAAGGTATGGGAAGTGTAGAAGAGGGGAGTGGAAGTAATCTTTAAAGAGCTGTTACACTCCATGGTAGTTTAGGACTAACCTTTCCTTTTCCGTTTAAAGCTGCCTTTAGTTATGAAGAAGTCGAGAAGAGCCCCTCATCCATAGTCAAGGTAGAAGAAGCTAGTATCGAAAAAGAGGGGCTGGACTAGCTACTGTTGCATTTCAGAAAACAAAGAGAAAAAATATTAAATTTATGCTAAGTCTTGGAAAAGAATATTGTCAACAGGGACTGAGGAAAATTACCAGCTTCAATGGTTGTAATGGTTATGGTTGGAAAACTGCAAAGGGTATAATGCTCAGTAGTTTTACTCTTCATCGTAGTCTCTTTTTGTATTGCATCAGCAGCAGTAACTTTTTCCCTTAAAATTTGTTGCTGCTTCCATTTTTCGGACTTCTTAAATACAAAAATTTCTTTGCTCTGTTCCTTCTCCACTGCTCTGATAGATGCCTCATGAGTGGAGTCCATGATAAGCTTACCAGAGGAGAAGGTCTTCTTCTTCCTTTTCAGTGGAGCTTCTTGAGGATGTTCAAGGCTTGAGTCCTCTAAGGAGGATCCTCCTGTGAAGCTGTTGTACCAAATATTGAGGCTATAAGTAAAATATACAAGGCATCATAAAAGGAAAGGGACAAAAGGAGACAAAGTGTGTACCTTTCTTCAAAGTAGCCCTAGTGACTCTAAGAGGAGGAGATGAGGTAGCAGGAGCAGGAATTGGGGCAGCAAGAGCAGTGGAGGAGGTGATGGTGATTCCAGTATCCTTAGGTTTGACTTTAGAGGGCACATCTAGCCCTTCTAGTAGATCCTTTGAGGAAATAGCCAAATGCACCTCCATGTTGGCTGTCCACCAATTTTGATATCTCTTTAGTGCATTGCCCTAAGGGATGAACTGAGAGGATTCAAATTCATCCAAGTCTATTATCAGTTTGAGGGTTGCTTCATCCAACCTGGTTTTGGGCACCTTTAGCTCTCTGATTGTAAGATCTGAATTAGAGAGACTGCAGAAAGGGACAAGAATCTCCTGATTAAGCCCAAATTACCTAGCAAATTGTAAGGGGCAATAAGTCTCAGAGATGCACTTTGAAACGCTCGGGGGTTCAAAGTGCCAATAAATAGCTCCCTTGGAAGCAGAATAAAGGCCCACATATCTTTGTGCAAGGGCCTGGAGCATTTCTTATCAGCCAAGAAGGTCCTCAACCAGGCTGGCCCTGTGTTAGCTTCGAAAGGGCAGAAGAAGGTGGAAAGAGGAGAAATTGGAAGTAGATAGAAGAAGGTGAAGTAATAAGCGAAGCTCGAAGGATAGAGAAAAACCCTGGCATATTTTTCTCCATAGGTAGTATGGCCTTGCACTAAGAATCTAAAACACATGGAGTGTAAATCAGTAAAATATACAAAAAAATCAGAGCTACAATACCCAGATTGGACCTCCTTGATTAACGTCCAGAGGTTTCTCACAACATTGGGAACATGCTCTATAAACGTGGCCTAAAACATAAGGAGCCAAGGCTATCTTCTTCTTCTTCTTCGAAGCAAGAGCCTTGGCAAGAGAGGCAAACTCAGGCATGATCCGCTAAGATGAGGTACAAAGAAGGAATTTACATAGCCAGTATAGAATAAATGAAAAGAACTCTCAATCAGTCACAAGAACTTTCTTCTTGTTCTCAGTCTTTACAAAATCACTGAAACAAGAGTTCAAAGATGGAATGGTGAAACTGATTGGAGGATTTGGATAATTTGAAGTGAAAGGATCACTAATTGGTGAAAGCCCTAAGAGATAGCAGATATCAAGGATAGTGGGAGACATCATACCACATCGAAATTGAAAGAAATTAAAAGCTGAGTTCCAAAAACAAAGAGCAGCAGGAATCAAAAAGGGATCTTCAGGGATAATGAACCTAGAGAGACGAAGAGTATCGAGGATATAGAGCTCCTACAAGTCCCATTCTTTGGTAGGGACAACTCTGTCTTATAATTCCTCTAATTCTATCCTTAATATGGGCCAGCAGCGATGAGGTCGGTTCATCCTCCAGCTCCCTAAGTCAGGGCCCCCCTCGTAAAGGAGGTAGTGATCCTCTAAATGAGGATACAAAGTAGGAAGCAGGGCAGGGGCCTCTCTGAAGATATGTCTAATGATGTACTCTCCTTGAGTGTGGTAACGGAGATCAAAGATACGCCCATCAATGGTAGTTGGTTCACCAGCCTTGTACTTGTCTATCTCCTCATTGAGACACCTCCTCAAAGCCACAGACGGGCTCACACATTCAACAACTGGTACTTTTAAGGAAAAATAAGCTATTTAGGGAGAGGGTGTATAGAGTGGACAGGAGAAGGGCAAGAACTTGAAGAATTTGAAGTTGAAAGCAATAGGAGTGAAAGGGAACTATTGGATAAATGAATAGGTAAGACCACGAGAAATGGGGGTTTTAAACCTTTCTGTCCAAAATTACCCATTCAGCCTAACGGGTCGAGTAGACCCAAGTTAATTAAATTGGGTATTTTGGACCTATGTGGGGTTTAAGGCCTTTATTTAGAGCAAAATGAGTCCTGAAAGCCCTTCATTTAGAGCAAAATGGGTCCTGAAAGCATAACAAAGGGAGTTCCCTTCAAAAGCATCACTCAGAGGGGAAAATAAATTTCAAATGTTCAGCTTGGCTTCGAAATAAGTGATTGGCTTCGAAGCCAGTTTTTCCCAGAATCTTTAAACCTATGCCTTAAAAACTCAAGTGTAGTTAGGGCTTGTTTACTTCGAAGGTTTCAAGAGTTTGCTTTTATGTTGTCCATGAAAGGCAATTTCCTTCGAAAGAGCTTTTTGTGAGTATTCTTTGAGTAGAGTATAGTTCTTGCTTGACCTATTCTGGATTTTGAAATAAGTAAGCACAAACAGTGTGAAAATTCCAAAGGTCAAAAGACTAACCCATTACATTGAAGTACTTTCTGGGACTTTTCTATTAAGACAAATCCTTTCGAAGACAAATATTGTCACTCTTAAGATAAAATCCATGCTTCGAAACATCTAAATTACACTTCGAAAAAAGATTGATTAATTTGAAGTTGGTATTTACGCGGATTATATGAATAAAATGAGGAATAAGGCCATATTAACCATGCAATTGGAATGTGAAAAACCCAATTTTATTGACAAAACATTTACATTGGAAAAACTTACTTGGTGACATTTTCAATTTCATAAAAGTAGGGAATGGACAAAGTCACAAGATCATGAAACTTTGACCAGCAAAATTCAATAAATACATATTCCTTTTCTAGCCTTGCTTTTATCATATCTAAATTTGGTTTATCTAATTGACGAGCCCTTATTTGGAAGAAGAGTTACTAGGCCTTCATTTCTAACTCTGTTTGCTTAAGAGCTTTCTCCACTTCATCCATCTCTCCCATGCTACCCATATCGGCATCTTTTCCATACTCTGAATCTTGATTCTTGAAATCCTCATACTTCTCAAGAAGATTCTCTACCTTATACTGGGTTTGTATGTGAGCTGTAGAGGTCTCCTCTAGTGACGCACTACCAGTAGAAGCATTTTTGTGTCAGTTGAGCAGTAGGGGAAACTAGTCCAGGAAAGTGTAAGCTCTGTTTGGGCCACAGAGTTGAGAATGTGGCTTCGAGAGACAATATCACAAGCCCATAAAAGGTTCTTGTGAAGGGTGTCATCTCAAAGGACTTTGAAGGATAAGTGAGAAAAAGCAGGAAGCAAAGTCTGGGCTCTATACTGCTGATAAGCAATTGAAGGAATTGAAGCTTGATAGGGAGCAAAATGCTGGTTTTCGAAGAGGGTGAGCTTCAATTCCTCAATCCAATTAGAATTAAGAGGCAGGGAAGGAGCAGTTGGGTCCCCTCCAAATAAGGGAGGAAACTGGGGCTCATTCACACACTCCAGCCAGTCAGAGGAGCAAAGTTTTGCTTTCTTGGCTAAAAGTGGAGGGTTGATTCCCAAAACTTCAATGGGGTGCAGGGTTTTTCACATTATTCTAGTCGGCAAGGTAGAGGTATACCATGCCGAAAGCAAGTGAGACTGCGAAGACGGTCGAAAAGAACATATGGGTAAACTACAGAACTGCGCATAAAGGGAAGAATTGCAATGGGGTCATCAAATTCAGGAAATCTATAGTGAATTCACTCCCTTGTTTGAGGTTGAAAGGGTGTAGACCAACTACCCCAACTAGTAGTTCTAGTAGAAGAAGAGGAAATAGCCTTGTCCTATGCAGAGGGTTTCTGAGCAGAAGAGCTTCCAAGATCCATTTTGGCAAGTTCCTGGTCCAGAGTCTCGTATTTTGCAAAAGCTTTGATAACTTGTATAAATGGAGGCGGATAAATGTGGCCAATAAATGCATGAAGGTTCTTTCGATATTAATCATCATTATTCAAGAACTCTTCATATGCTTGACCAATGAAAGAGTTTGTTTGGTTAGCCATCAGAGGAGTATAAGTCCTTTCGTGTACACAGGTAGTGGAGGCAATTCAAGCACTAGGAAGAATTTAATGAAGTTCAGTGTTCCATTGCCTAGAGACAGTTATACTTGCAGGTCAAATACATTCCATGCACATCCTAGGACATGGGGGAAGCACACTAATCCACTAATATTACCAAGTATTGGTTATATTAGTGCGAGGGGTATTATTGGTTACATATTTTATATCATCCATTCACAGCTTAACATGTGGCTCATAAAGGGTAATATTGG
Organism: Camellia sinensis; assembly: GCF_055761805.1. Lineage (NCBI taxonomy): Eukaryota > Viridiplantae > Streptophyta > Magnoliopsida > Ericales > Theaceae > Camellia > Camellia sinensis. The sequence continues at coordinate 181,840,354 of NC_138966.1, forward strand.
GAGTTAATACAAGTCTCCTATCAACAATAAACACGTGGCAGTTCATATTGGTAATAATGGATCTGCGCAGGATTGGAGCAGTTAGAGGCGCAAGATAATGTGGCCTAACGGTTACTCACAATTCAAATTCAAATTCAAGAGGGAAGCCCAATTGCAAGAATGACGTAGTGGGAGCAAACTGTTCAAGGCCATGACTAGTGATCGTGGAAGGGCATTTCAATGGTTAGAAGCTCACTTCGACGATTACCATTAGAGAGTATAAATAGAAGAGAAGGCCAACAGAAGAACCCCAGAATCGAATCCAGAAAACTAGTTGTTTACTTTATATTTTTCTTTCCAGTTTTTACATTTTGTGTTCTTCAATTCCTGTACTGCACTTCAATTCTTAAGAGTAGTTCCAAGTAGTCTACTGTTGTAGAAACCTTCGAGGCTGTGCTAAGATATCATTGTAAGTTCATATCGTTTAATGAAATTCAGTTCATAAAATTGTTTTTATCTATTGTTATCTTCAATATCTTTAACTTTCTCCTATGCAAAGGCCACAAGTAAAAGTCCTCTTTATTGAGGCTGAAAGAACTTCAACACAATCGTCTGATAATTGGTTGGCAACTAAACTTTTTGTAAGGACTTATTGATCTTTGCTAGCACGCTTAAAATTACATTATTAACCTTTAAAAGTCAAAAAAGCCAACAGGAAGGCTAATGGGTTTAGGATTTAAAACTCAAAAAGGGTGGAAGGACATTATAGGATGAGTTCTATTTTCAAATTGATTAGTTATTAGATTTCAAATAAAATGTTGCAATAGTTATTTATTTTCAAAACAACCCATGCTGTTGCGAAATTCTGTTTTTCCGCTTTCCTTCTGTTGGTTTGCTTCATTTTTCCTATGTAAATGTTAACTTAAGCTCCCTCTTCTTACTGTCATGACCCAAACCCACCCCTAAAGGTTTAGTGTCGTAACCGGCCAGTAATCCTAAGATTACCTATGGCCTCTTAACAGATTAGTAAATTAAGGGGCTAGCGGAAGTAAATATCAAAAATAATATAATCGTCTAATGAGCTGTGTTGACTTATATGAGACAAAAACTTTAATATACATTTATATACATATATCACAACAACATCATTCTTACGCCAACCATATACATATGAAACAAAAAGGGACTTAGCCCTAAATACAAAATAAACAAAAGACAAAAAGAGCTTAAAACTGATCACAACACTTGATCACGGAACTCATCCGCAAAAGACTTTTAGGAACCTCCACATGAGGCACTTAGGATGGCCAACAAAACGAAAGTCTAGACAGGTGCCATCAGGCTCGGTCTAGCATTCGCTCACCTACATATATATATATATATATATATAAATAGTGAGGTAAAGCCCAGTGAATAACATTAGGATAAAGAGGTTAGTGAACGAATTCCAAACGTTTCATATTCATAAAAAAGATCTTAACATAATCATTCTCATATATGAACATAATAACGGTACGTCTAACAAAACATATCATATTGTCTTCTGACTAGAGTAATGGGTTCCGGACACCGATTATCAAACATAACACCACTTTGTTAAGTGACTAGCGAGATCTCATAATCACATATATGTCATAGATCTGCATTAACATGTTGTTCCCCATGACTGGGGACTTTCTTTGGATGCCTTAGTAGATTCAAATAAGACATTCGTTCACATTAACAATATAACTTTTCAGAAATCATCATAACTTATCGATTAACATTTTGAACATAATTCATATGAACATATTTTTACAATAACATTACTCACAGTGGGCTTCCAGAAATAGTTGATTGGTCTCCAAATCTCAACCTACAATCACAAACTTACATAGCACAAAACATGTCTCATCATTCCACATTCATATTGCCATCATGGCTTAGCTTTCCTTACATTAGCTTTTTATTTTTCATATCACATTGCTTGTATACATTGAAACACACTTTCTGGATACACTTGACTTATTACATTTCTTTCTTAGTGTGTTTTTAATTCATATCCTTATTCTGATGGCTTAACCATGGCTTAAGAATGCCTAGGATACAATGTGGATGCAATCATGCTCTTTGAAAACACTTTGCAAAATGTCAGAAATAGGGTAGTTTGCTCGAGCGAACCCCTTGGTCTGTAAAAGTATTGGATGCTTAAAATCTAGGCTTGAGCCAACTTTTGGTCGCTCGAGCCATGTACCTTGAAAATGTGAGTTCGCTCAAGCGAAGCTTTCGTCGCTCAAGCCAACTACCATGACTGCAAAAGTACTAGGAGCTTAGAAAATTTGCTTGAGCGCACACTCGATCACTCAAGCGGTATACAGATTTTCTAGGTTTTCCATAACAGAGTTTGAGCTCCAAAAATGCAATTTCAAAGCCTTGGGCCATGTATGGCTTGTTCAAAAGCACATATTAACTTTGGAAAACATTTATACATGACCTCTCAAAAACCATTTGCTCAAACTCACTTTAAATTCACCAAAATTGAACCCAAAACTCATGCATGTAAGGTATATAAACTCTTTTCTCAAAACAAGCCCATGAATTTAACAATTTGAGTTCAAAAGCCCATACATGTACAAAATCCTTTTCCAAAACATGAATTTGGGAGTCAACACATGATGGATAAAACATGTAAGTACCAATTAGCTCACAAATCAACATGGATGCTAGGATACAACTTTAACATGGCAAAACTTCATATACTCATGCGTGCATGTATGGAATTGACCTTAATTCTCACAATCTTAGCTTAATTATCAAACTACATGCACATGGTCAAGTATAATCCATGAACACAACCCCAAAACACATCATCTAAAAAGAATTAAAAGGTAAATTCTTACCTAGAGGCTTCAAACACTCTAGTTCTAGCACAAACTTGGCCAACTCTAGTTGAATCTTCAAGAACCCTTCAATCTTCCACTTTCTCTCTCTAGAAATAAACTCACTCTCTCTCTAAGATGCTCTCTCAGATTTGGAAGCTTAAAATGTTGAAGAGATGAGCTCAAAATGAGCTTAGAACTCATGTATATATATATATAGCTAAGGTGGCTTATAACAATAATTAGAACATTAAACCAATTAAATATAACTTAATTTATCAAACTGAATCAATTTTTAATTAAACATACCAAAGTGTTCTAAATATTCTAAATAACTAATTGTAGATACCCCATTTTTGACTGACCTTAAGACTCAGACATCATCGTTTGTGCGCGCAATGATTGTGCATGTTTGTGCCCGTTTTAAGTGCCCGAAGTTCTCGGCTGACCTTGTCTTTGAGCCTCTAAACCCTCTGTGTTTTGGCCTTGTTTTTGGGCCAAATCTTGGTGCCTCTTTCCTAGAGGGGAGAAGGCCCTGCCGGCCATTTTTGGCATTTGTCAGCCACTTTTTCTCCTTGCCAGCCGCTTGAAGTGGTCGATCAGCTAGGAGAGGTGGCCGGTCGGCCACTTGAAGTGGCCGGCGGCCAATTTTCTCTTTCTTCAGATATTTTTAGATCTTTTGAGCCAGCTATTGGGCACTGAGGCTCACATCCATACACGTGTATGGAGGGATTGAGACCAAACTTTTGGCTTGACCCTCTATATAAGGGGAGGTCCCTCCCCCTAATTTGAGGTTCAAAAAATTTTAGAAGTAAAATTTTACTCTTTCTCTAGAATTCTCTCTCTCTCTCTCTCCCTCTGTCTCTCTCTCTCTCTCTATATATATATATTGTTCTCGAAAGTGAGCTTTCTTTGCATTTTTACACATAACCTCTTAGCCAACTTAGACTACCTTGTTGCTGAGGTGCTTGAGGATCTTATTTGGGCTGTTGAAGATTGGTTTTTGGCTCAGAAGTTGTTTCTTTGCTGTTGTGCTTCAAGGGTAAGGCTTTACCCTCTTTAAAGCTTTATTTAGTTGCTAGTTTGGGCCACCTTTGCATACTGTTTTGGCCTAGTTGTCGACTACAAAAACCTCTATTTTTAAGTGTTTAAAATGTTGGTTTGAGTCCTTTTTGGAGTTGGGGGTGGTCCACGCTCTTTTATTGCTTATTTGCTAAGCTTTGTTCCTTTCTTTAAAGCCTTTAAAACAATCTTTTTTTGGCCTTTTAACCACTGAATTCCAAAGGAATTTCAGTGTTAGAAACTTGGTTTTGAGGTCCCAAATAGGAGGGGGTGGCCTCCCCTCCTTGTGTTTTGTTTGCATGTGTTCATAGCCTAATAGGTGAGCATGATTTTCTCCCTTTTTGGGACTCCATTTGAGCATGTTTTTGAGCTTATTTTAACATTTTATAACTTTGTTTTTGGCTAGTTAGAGCACCCCTCATTTGCTTCTTACACTTGTAGTGTAATCATGCTTAATAGCCTTGAATGCCTAATGAGTTAGTCCATCATCCTAGCATGTATTAGCTCTACTCCAGCATGTTTTTGGCCATTATTTAACATGCTTTAACTTTGTTTGAAGTGGTCTTGGCCCTTTGAGGCTTGTTATGCATGGTTGTAGTATAAAGAGCCTTGACTAGCTTTGAGTTTTGAAGCCTTTAACATGTTGTGTATGTGATGATTGCATGTTTTGGCATCATTTAGCATGTAATTTTAGTGTATATAGTGTAGTCACACTATCACATACTTCAATTCTTCATTGTGTTTGAGAGTTGAGCCTTATGCCTTGCTTGCGAGTCAACATGTGCACATGATTTTCCACTCTTTTGTGCCTTAATTTCAGCATGTTTTGGTTATTATTTTGGCCTGATTAAGCTCTATCCAGAGCTGGTTTAGTCACTTGAGCTTGATATTGCATGCCTCTAGTGTAATGCTCTTTACTAGCTTTAATGCTTTTGGCCCTTAACATGTTGTGTATGTGTTCTTGCATGTTGTTACATTATTTTTCATGCCATTTCAGTGCTGAAATACATGCCATCTTCCTCCATGCTTCACTTTGGAATTTTCTTTGAAATTGGTCTTAAGCCCTTTGTTGGCTTGAGCATGGAATTGAGGCTCTCATGCCTAATGGTTTTAGACTTCTTTCATGCTCAAGATGCTCGTGGCTTAGGCCATCTTTCCCATTAGAGGACTTTCACATTGGACTTAATCGGTTAAAGGATTAATTGATAATTTAAAATGTGTAAACAAAATTGAATCAAGTAAAACATGACTAAGATAAGCATGTTACTTGCATTGCATGTGTTTGGATCAAACGTTAATCTAAACACAAGAAATGTGGGACGTTTCATACTCAAAGTGATAAAACGTGTCACGTTTCTTGGTCGCCATCGCCCTTGATCATGCATGATAGGGTGATGGCCGTTTGAGTCTTATATGTGCATTCATTGAGCTTGTACAAGCTTGGTTCTTTGGCCATCATGCATTGAGATGCTTGGTTGATGGCTTGAGAGTTGAGTGCCACTCTCCTTTGAGCTTGAGACATGATGAGAAGAGTGACAGTGCCTACATTTTCTTGCAAATACATTGATGTGCCTCTGTTGTTCTCTATTACAGCAAAACCAGGAGTTTGGGAAAGGAACTAGCCGACCGGCCAGTGCCAGCCACTTCTGGTAGCCAACCGGCCACCAGTCAATTTTTGTGCAGAAATGATCCTGTTTTGGAGCAGAAATAGTGTGGAGTTTGGTTCAATGTTCAAAAACCAAGGCGAGTGCAAACAGAGGCAATTGACGGCAAAGCAATGGATTTCCGAGCAGACGCCAACCGAGCATGCATGTCTCCCTCGCTCGCGAGGCCATCTTCTCTCTAGTGCTTTATTAGTTAGTTGCTTCTAACTATTTCAATGTGTTGTAATTAATTAGCTTAGATAGTTAATTAATTTAATTGCTTTAATTAGCATAGATTAGCTAGTTATTCAATCTCATTTGTGTTTGTAATAATTAATTAGCTAAGTTAGTTAATTAGTTAATTTGTAATAAGTAGCTTAGCTTAGCGTAGCTAGTTAGCTTATTTATTTGAACCCTCCTTCGAGAAGGCATAATGTTGTAATAAGCGTGCGTGTGTGTGTGCATGTCTTCCAACCCCACGTCTTTCTCCCTTTTATTTATCCGCTTTCAGTGGTTAGATTAGGGCATATTTCAATTAGCATAATTTATGCTTGCATGTTTGCATCATTCATTTGTCTTGCATGCACCGGGCTCGGCGCATCATTCAAACTGCATCGTATTTCAATACCTACTTTGAATACATGTATCAAATTGTTACAATCATATGCCATCTTAGATAGCCGAGCCTATTTATTCGCATTATTGCATGTATTGCATTAGACACTTAACATAGTTAGGATCATGCATATTTCTAACTAGTTTCCTGTTTTGGCTCGAAGTACACTGTAAGTGTTTATGCTTTAGCATCTTGCATGAGTGTGAGTGTTGCCATGATAGCATGCTTGCCATGAGGCTATGTGCTTAAATGATTAACTGCGTGAATGCCTGTGGATGAAGGCTGTATTACTTGAATTGGAACAATTCATCAAATGTGAGTTTTAAGCCCATTTTGCGAAGTAGCAAATCATGTTTTAAGCCCACTTGAGGGTGGCAAATCTGCGCTTTAGCCCACTTGCGAGTGGCACTTTCAAACCATTTTCAAAAACAAACATCAGTTGAGTTATTCCAACTTAAGTGATTTAGTCTATACTTGTATGCTGTGCGCATCACATAGTAAGTTAGCTTAATAATTAATAAGAACACACGAGATTTATAAAATAACATATCATGTTTAGTAGAGGTCGATCCTTTGATCGGGCGAGCGGGGGTGCTCATTTTCAGGACCTTCCCCTCTTGTACCCAAGTTCCTGAGCCGAGGTAACTTTGGTGATAACGGACACGTGGCCTTAGGCACGAGTCAGGGTTTCCTAAATTTCCCAAAAATAAAATATTTAGGTGGCAACTCTGTAATCTGGAAAAGCAGTCCAAGTTTGGCGCTTTTTGATTAAAATCAGTTTTCCAAAACGATTTGTCAGATTTGGACTCTTTGGTGATTTATCAGTCTTACATTGCACCTTTTGAGATTAGATTCAGCACCGTGACAGGAGTCCGAACTGTAGTAGCAAGACCCAATTCGCGCCCTTTCTGAAAGGGGGGCGCACAGAGGAAGTTCGGGCGGTCTACAGTTTCTGGCGACTCTACTAGGGATTTAGAGAACTTGACTCGAACTCATGATATGTTGTTTTGTTTACACTTATGTGTTTCTTTGCATTGCATTTGCATTGGTGCGCCTAAGCCACAGTGTTTGCCATCTGCTATTCCTGAACGGTTTGCCAGATGCTTGCTTGGAAAAGTGTGCCATAAGGCTGACTGGTTACGGGCTTTGCCACGATGGGAACACAAATATTGGATCCACCGAGGCACCCTTGTTTGACCATTCGACCTAGTTGCATATAGGAAACCATAGAGACCATTCCAAACTAGGACAGGTTGCTCACCCAAATATAGGTTGCTTGAAACCGCATGCGTGCGTAGTGAACCCCTAGTTCTTGATGAAATTAGGACAGGGAAACCCTACCCCACCATAGGGGTGTTTTGGCTCTTACTTGCTTGATATGTGCTTTTAGAGCGTGTCTCTACAGGGAATGTATATATCAGTTGCAAGTTTGGGTATTAGTCTGAGGACATCAGTGTTTCGAGGTATCAGTTTGAGACAGAAATTTGGGGGCAGAAATCAGTGTTAGAGAACAGACTATTCAGCTTATGCTTTCAACTGTGTGTTGACTCTGCCTTAGCCGAGATGCTGTCCGTTTACTGATTGATGTTTTCTTTTCTTTTTGCTTTATTTTCTTTTTTCAAGGGTAGTATAGCACAATTGCTTCCGATAAGGTAGATTCCCCCCGAGCACTCTGGACTAGAGGAAGGAGACTTTCCCGATCTGAGGATCTAATTGGTGGACAACCAGTGTTCATTTCGCTACCCCCGGTTACTAGACGGAGGTCAGTTAGGCACAGGTCATCAATTCAGCAGTCTCTAATTTAGCGGTCTTTATCTACCTCACTTGTGTGCAGTTGGGCTCAGATTCCCGCTCCTATCTCAAAAAGAGAGGATACACTGGAACAGATAGATCAGTACCCCTCAGGCAATATGAGTATGGAGGACATGATGCGTCAACTCCGGCAAACCATTGAGGCCATGCAACGAGATGTTATCCGCCAAGCGGAGGTTACCGCTCGCCAAGCGGAGGTTACAGCTTAGCAAGCTGAACTGATTGCTAGTCTCCGACAACAACAGTAAGAAACACAACAAGAGGCCGCTTCGGCTTCATATCCACCCCCACCCCCACCCCCAGTCAGGATTCCAACACTCGGGAATACAGCCAACATCCAGGAAAATGTGGACGTCCCAGTGGATCCAATCCCACCCTAAGCCTCCAAAGTACCGGCCTATGTAACAGAGCCACCGTTTGAGTCTGAGGTTGATCCTATCCTGCTGAAAATGGATAAACTTGAGAAGCTTTTCAAAAAAGCTCAAGGTGTCAACTCAATCCCAGACATAGAGGATGGCTACACGGATTTGGCTGTGACACTGCCAGACAGGTTCAAGATGCCACATATAGACCATTTTGACGGTTCTAGAGATCCCATGGTACATTTGCAGCTGTTCTCAGATATCCTACGACCGATGGGTCTCTTTAGATTGCAAAAGCTTTCCCTCTTCGGCCGGACCCTGTCAGGTATTGTGGCTATTTGGTATGCAAAACTGGAGGACTTTGTAAAGAGAAGCTGGGAAGAGATGGCTAAGGCCTTTGTCACTCAATACTCTTATAACACTCAAATCGAGGTCACAACTTGTGATCTCGAGGCTACTCGTCAAGAGCCAAATGAGGACTTCTCTAACTTCATCACCCGGTGGAGGACCAAGGCCACCATGATGACGACTCGGCCAACCGAGAAAGACCAAATCCGGATGGTAGTCTGTAATTTGTAGCTGAAGCTGATGCAAAGGATAATAGTCTTACCCCACCCTACCTTTGCTGACCTCCATGAGATTGGGGTACAGATTGAGGATGCCATGAAACTGGGTCTGATTGACTAAGAAAGAGAGCAACCCAAGAAGGGTTATACACGCAGTTCGAATGCAACCACAAGTGGTAACGCAGCTGCAAGAACTTCTGACGTGGGCATGGTCATCACCACCACATCAAAAACAGCCACCCTGTTCATTGGTGCATCCGGATCCAGCTCACAACCAACCAAATACCCACCTCGAGGTCAGAGGGTGTTCACCCCACTGTACATGTCTCTGTCAGCGGCTCTGAAGGTTCTGATAACAAAGGGGCATCTGAAGCCCCTGGAGCTGCGGCCATTACCAGATAAACTTCCTCCTTCCTATAACCCAGCTAAATACTGCGCCTTTTACCAGCAACACGGTCATGACACCGACTTCTGCTTCAGACTCCGTCATGAGATTCAGGATCTCATTGACAACAAGGTAATAGCACCTCCAGAAAAACCAAATGTCACTACCAACCCTCTCCCACCACATAACCAAAACCCTCCACCTAGGCAGGTAAACTTCATCCAAACAATGGCCAACCCATTTGATCCTAGCATATACATCACTCCTTCCCACCTACCTAAGCCTGAGGTGTTCATCCCAAATAGCATAGACTTGTGCATGATAAGCACGTCAATATCCCAACCTGAACCTGTGGTGGTGGCCATGGTAGAAGAAGGTACACCTAAGGACGCCGTGAGTATAACTAAGGAAGCGTACAACCCTTACTGCTACATTGTGCCAGCGAGCCAGGCTAAGCCGAGGGTGGAGTTGCCAGAGAGGATGGATGTAAATGTCGTTCAGGAGGATGGGTCGAGTCAAGGGCTAGATGATCTAGCCAAGCTTGAGGAAGATATTGCTAACCTGCAGTTCTTTATGAACAAGACTTAGGGGATGTGAGCATCAATTGGTTTGACTTGAGTGGATCTGCGGATGCTACGGGTTGGCTTAGTGACGAGCTAGACATTGTTGAGGGGTCTCAGGAGAAGTTGGAATAGTTAGAGGTTGGAACAATTGCAAAGGCCGGAATGGCCAAGGATGAACAGAAACTGCCGGAGAGCACCGGCACGAAGAATTTTGCTCAGGAACTGGGCAGTGTTTGTACAGCGAACATGGAATAGGGAGCCGTGCTGAGGCGGTTTGAGAAAAAGGAAATCGAGAATGACAACAGGGCTAGAAAGGCCAAGGGCCCTGCAGCGGCAGAATGTACTGTGAGCACGGGAACAATTTCAATGGAATTGGATAGTTGTTTGTCAGTTGCCGAGGGGATGTGGTGAGAAGACGACGACGACTTGCGTCTCACTCACACTGACGACGACTGGGGACAAGCTCTGCCAGATAGTATATGGTACACCGAAGAGGTCGACCATATGACCCGGAGTGGGCGGTACTTCAAGCCCCCACACTTGGACCAGCTGGAGGCATCGGGGAAAGACAAGGAAGCAGAAAAGCAGAAAGATAAACTGCTAGAGGAGGAAGTTGTACTGAAGCAGCTAAAGAAAATTCAAGCAGACATCTCCATCTGGGGACTGCTTATGGCCTCGAGGGTGCATAGACAAGCCGTCATTTCAGCCATGGACAAGGCTAAGCTTTCAATTGATACAACGCTCGAGCAGTTGGTGGGGTTGGTTTTTCTGGGTGGAGCTTCACCGACTTTAACCTTCACGGACATAGAACTGCCGCCAGAAGGCTCAGCACATAACAAACCCTTTTACATATCTGTTGAGTGCAGAGAAAAATGAGTATCGGTGGTGTTGGTAGACACTGGTTTGACAATCAATGTATGTCCATCGCGAATGGTGTGTGCTATCGGGTTGAAGCCCACAGATTTCATACTTACAGTCTAAGTGATTCGGGCATATGATAACACAAGTAGGAAAGTGATAGGTACAATACAAATCCAAGTTCAAGTTGGCCCGACTCAACAGGACGTCGAGTTTATGCCCTAGACATCCCGGCCACCTTCAACTTATTGCTAGGAAGGCCGTGGCTACACCAGGTGAAGGCAGTCTCTTCTACTCTTCATCAAATGCTGAAGTACCCCCACAGGAAAAGGGTAGCAATTGTTTTTGGGAACTCTTCCATACATCCACCGCCAGAGGTTTCTACACCGATTCTGGAAATTGAGCACGGCATGGAGGATGTCTTTCTTTCGGGATTCACCTTGGCTGAGGCTCGGGTAGTACATGATATGCTGGCTGTGGATGAGGGACTGTATGTCAGTGCGCAATCTGTTTACCTCATAAACAAGCTTCAACACATGCCCGGAATGGGATTCGGACGGAGTGGCTGGAAGGGCGTTGCAGCGTTGGCCGAAGTGCCACACAACCCACATACCTTTGGTTTAGGTTATACGCCTACCTGAGAGGATTAGGCAAGGAAAGGAAGGGAAATGGCCGGAAGGACCAAAGCTAAGCAAGCCGGGAAGCACTATGAATTGGTGCACAGACCTATCCAAGGAACCTTGAATAGACGCTTTGTCCAGGGAGGGGGAAGATTTCCCGTTTTGTGGCTTTCCAGAGCCATGGACGAATTTAGAAAAGCGGCGCTTGCCTAGCTTCGAAATTTTCTTCGACCTTCAGATATCAGGGGATAAAGTTGCTGAAGAGCAAACTAACATAACGGTTGAGGCTGCACAGTGCGAAGAGGATGAGTCCGATGGCACAGAACTTGAGATGGGGGTAGCGCTGGCTTGTCTCCTCTCAGATCCTCAGATCACACCAAAGTGCGCGGGGGACGACTTCTCTGTTTCCATGATTGGAGATTAACCGGCTGTGGGCCCTTTTTCTAGTATTCTGGATGCATGCATTGCACCCTCTATCGTTTGGCAATACGAGGAGGGCTTTTTGTCTAGCAGTTCTAGATCAGGTGGTGAACCAAAATTTGATTCCACAGAGTCTGTGGAGTCGGGATCAGATTCTAGTTCTTCTGAGTCAGAGTCCGGTATTTCAAGGGTTAATAACCCGGATGCCGTTGTCCTGTCCAGGTCATCTTTTTCATTTTCTTTCGAGTCTGTTATAACCGAAGGATCAGATGAACTGGATGTTATCAATGAGAATGGTACTGCTGTGGCTTTTGGGTACTTTTCTGTACCTCTTATTTATTGCATTAATCAAGATTTTCAAAACTTTGTTGAAAACAACGAGGAAGAAATTTCTCTGGTTTTGAAGCATTTGATTGATCGAGAGCAGGAGAGGTTTGTAAAACCTTTGGTTGATGAAATCACTTCAATTAATGTGGGTACTGAGAAGGATCTGCGGTTGGTCCAGATCGGATCCACATTGTCTTCTGAGGAACGCGAGCGCTTAGTCACTTTATTAAAAGATTTCAAAAATGTTTTATGTGGTCTTACGAAGACATGCTTGGAATCGATCCTGAGATTGTACAGCACCGGATCCCTCTTGACCTAGAGGCCCGACCTGTTAAGTAGAAGCTCCGAAGGATTCGCCCGGATTAGGCTTTGAAAATCAAGGAAGAGGTCACCAAGTAGATTGATGCAGGGTTCCTGTTAGTATTTGAGTATCCTACTTGGTTGGCCAACATAGTTCCGGTGCCAAAGAAAGATGGCTGAATTCGGGTATGTGTGGACTTCAGAGATCTAAACAAAGCCAGTCCGAATGACGACTTTCCTCTGCCGCATATCAACAAATTGGTGGACTTCACAGCAGGGCATGCTTTGCTCTCTTTTATGGATGGATTTTCCGAGTATAACCAGATTTTGATGGCGCCTGAGGATAGGGAGAAGACTGCTTTCACCACCCCATGGGGAACTTACTGTTATAGGGTGATGCTGTTCGGTTTGAAGAATGGTGGGGCTACTTATCAACGGGCTGTAACCACGATCTTGCATGATATGATCCACAAAGAGGTCGAGGTGTATGTGGACGACAAGATTGTCAAGTCCAAGAAAAAAGAGGGCCACTACACCGCCTTGAAGAAATTTTTCTCATTGATCAGAGAGTATCGGTTGCGACTGAATCCTTAGAAATGTACTTTCGATGTTACAGCAGGGAAAATACTGGGGTTCTTGATTACACAAAGGGGCATTGAGGTCGATCCTTCCAAGATTAAGGCCATCTTAGAAATGCCACCACCAAGGACTGAAAAGGAGGTGCGAGGCTTTCTGGGTAAAGTGCAATTCATGAGTTGCCCGATGCCAAATTGTTTTCGAACAGATCAAGCAATATCTATAGAACCCACCTGTGTTGTCACTACCAGAGCTGGGGAAACCGTTGATTTTGTACGTATCAGTAATTGAGACGACAATGGGCTGCATGCTTGCATAGGAATTCGAGGATAAAGTGGAAAAGGCTATCTATTACCTGAGCAAGAAAGTGTTGGACTATGAGACTCACTACACGCCGTTGGAAAAAGCTTGTTTGGCCTTGGTATGGGCTACCAGGAAGTTGAGGCACTACTTGTTAGCTCACTCTGTAATACTGGTTTCGAGATTAGATCCCATCAAATATCTCTTCGAGAAACCAACACTAGCTCGTTGGTTGTTTCTCCTCTCCGAATTCGATCTGAAGTATATGGCATGCAAGTCAGTGAAAGGGAGAGCGGTAGCGGAGTTCCTAGCCGATCACCCAGTGGAGGGAGATGAAGCAGTAGAGTATCTGTTCCTAGATGAGGCCATTTTGCATGTTGAAGAAGAACTTGGACTATGTACTTTGACGGAGCGTCAAACCAGTACGGGTATGGGATAGGGGTGTTGTTGGTAGCACCCGATAATTCCTGCATACCCTTAGCCTTCAAGCTCCGATTCAAGGTATCAAATAATGAAGCAGAATATGAGGCATGTATCGCTGGACTAGAAGTCGTCCTAGAACTAGGGGCAAAGCGGTTGGACGTCATCGGAGACTCGAACCTGGTTGAAAATCTATCACCAGACCTTGGACGCTCTGATTCCTTGGTTAAAAGCTGAACTTTGCCCATCTATTAAGAGAGAACAACAGGTTCGCCGATTCTTTAGCAACTCTATCTTCCATGATAGACATCGCTTTCGGAGTCCGGATGCGTCCGATAATTATCGAATAGAAATTTGTGCCGGCCTACGAGTTGATTGCTGCGATTGATGAAGTACAAGATCAGAACCCCTAATACCTTGATATCTGGAACTTCTTGAAAAATGAGGCTTATCCACCAGGGGCAAATGCCAAGGACAAAAGGGAAATACGTCGAATGGCTGCTCAGTTTATCATATGCGGGGGTATATTGTACAAACGAGGACATTTGGGAATGCACAAGTTGTGTGTAGATGCAGAGGAGTCGAAGTGCCTAATGGAGGCCATCCATGGAGGAGAGTGCGGATTGCACATGAGCAGAGTGATGCTAGCTCGGAAGATTCTCAGACAGGGTTATTACTGGTCAACCATGGAGGAGGATTGTATTGGTTTTGTTCGGCGATGCCACAAGTGTTAGATCCATGCAAACCGCATGAATATCCCACCGTCAATGCTGTACAACATGACTTCTCCATGGCCATTTTCAGTATGGGGAATTGATGTGATTGGGGCAGTTACTTCGAAGGGGTCGAACGGGCATGAGTACATCTTGGCATCGATAGATTACTTTACAAAGTGGGTCGAGGCCCAATCCTATGCGGTGTTGAAGACATCTCACGTGGCTAAGTTTATCAAGAATAACATCATCTATCGCTACGGAGTTCCAAATGAGATCATCTCTGATAACGGTTCCCACTTCAAGACGGAAGTGATAGACTTGTTGGAGAAGTACAATGTGACTTTTCATAAGTCATCCACCTATCGGCCGTAAACCAACAGAACTGTTGAGGCCGCCAAGAAGAACATCAAGCACATTTTGCAGAAGATGGTGGAAACCTATAGGGATTGGCCAGATAAGCTGCCATTTGCTTTTTGGGGCTATAGAACATTAATTCGGACATCTACTGGGGCAACTCCGTATTCCTTGGTTTATGGGATGGCGATTGTTTTGCCAATTGAAGTTGAAGTACCATCGCTATGGGTAATGGCTGAGTGCCAAATAGCAGAAGCAGATTGGCAGCAAAACAAGTTCGAAGAACTCATGCTGTTTTACGAGAGAAGGCTGAAAACACTGTATCACGTCCAAGGTTATCAACATAGGATTGCAAGGGCTTTCAATAAGAAAGTTAAGTCCAAGAATCTGAAAGAAGGGGATTTGCTGCTCAAAGACAACCGAGCTCCTATCCACGACCCTAGGGGCAAGTTCAGACCCAACTGGACCGGCTCTTACATCATCAAGTCTATTTGGTCGAGTGGAGCCGTCATTCTTATGGACCTGGATGGTCTTGAATTCTCCCAGCCAATCAACATGGACAAGTTAAAGAAATACTATCCCTGAGTGGCTCGCTAGGCCAAAAACCCGGAAGGGCGACCTAGGCAAAAGCTAGAGCATAAAAAATTGAAAAAAAAAAAAAACTGAGCTTGCAAGGTTGAAAACCCGGAAAGGGCGGCCTTGGCAAAAGTTAGAGCACAAAAGGAGAGTGTTAATACTTGAGTGAACCTGAACCGAACTACGTAAGGCTTAATTCCCATCTTCGGGATACGTAGGCAACTTCATTACGAAGTCTAGCCATAAACACTTCCAAATCAACTATGTCTGTGTGATTGTGTTGGTTTTCTTTGTCTTTTCTGTATTCGAGAGTTCGGTTGTGATTATCACTATGAGGACTGGTTACAGTGTGTTGAGGCGCTATTCAAACAAGGGGCAACTTTCCGTTGCCGTGTAATGCCCCTCAGACAAGGGGCAACTTTCCAGTTGTTGGATCCGGGGTTGTACATCTCAATGATAGATCTTGGGTGTGTCCAGTTGTGATCCATATCGAAAATGATTTTAAAAAGTTTTAATAAAAGTTGATTTTGTTCAAATTTTTTACAACTTAGACCATTTTTGGACCATAACGCAAAATTTTCAGTACCCACAACCTTCAATTTCATTGATTTCAATACAGAGTTCTCCGACTCTTGCTACAAAACTGAAGTTGCTTTTTATTACATTCAAAAAGAAAACTTGAAAGTACAGATTAAAGCAATAAATTTGGGGCATAGTCAAGTCAGGTGTTCCTGCGCCCCCTCCTAAAGCTTGTGGAAGCTTCGGATGCTAAAATAGGTCCAGGTTGCGCCTCACCATCAAGCCAAGTTATGCACTCATCAGAAAGGGTGCAATTGAAATTGGGAGCGGGGGCCAGAAGCTCTGTTGTCCTCCACGCTGTGATGTATCGAGCTAGCTGTGAGCCTTTGATCAGATATGAAGTTAGGTATTCTACTCCCTCTTCTGGACAAGTTTGGATGTGTCCAAACTAACGCTGGAATCGGAAGGGAAATAGAAAACACAGTGCGTCAGGCCAATCAACTGGATGCTTGGCTGCCGAGCCATGCTGTAGCTCATCGTAGACAGATTAAGCTAGGGGTAGTGCCAAACAATATTGACAGCAGATAGGCTACACATCCATTCGCACCACCATTCCTCATCTGGGGCATCAACTAGTCGTTGCCAGAAGAAATAACTACATGCTGAATATGCTGGGCATGAGTCCATTACTTTCAACTTGTCCATCAGCCATATCTGGGGAGAGATGAAAAATAAGAGAGATTAAAGAATAGAGAGGCGTACGTGGAGAGAAAAGTGAGAAAGGATTTTGAGAGAAAAACAGAGCCTAAGGGCTAAGTGATGTGAGAAATACACATGTGAGAAAGGCGGGAAACATTACCTATAAGAGTAGTGGACTCTCTGCGAATCTAGTTGTCTCCCAGCGACGGAAAGCATCCAAACCCATCAAGGTTTTGGCTAATGTCATGCCAATATAGCTCTTGCCCTCTTTCAAGCCTTGGGCAACCTCAATCAAACAAATGCTGGACCCTCTGAAGCTAGGGGCAAGCAGGAAATGGACCAACATACACAAACAAAGGGCATGTTGCCGAAAACTTTGCAAAGATGATCGTTGCGGTCACCGGCATCAGAAAACCAATGAATCAAACTGGGGATGTCCAACTCCCCGTTGAGAATCAAAGACCGAGCGTCATGCAAAGTAAACCCACACATCTGTCCTAAAGCTTGGATGTGGCTAAAACGGGACTGAGGTAAGATTTCCTCGTCGCGCTAGGATTCCATCAAGGCTTGGAATTCTTCAAAAGTGGGGCACATCTCTTGTCCCCCGAAGTTGAAAACATGTGTAATCGGGTTCCAACATCTAGCCGCGACATGGAGGAACGGAAAGCGTAGCAGGGTGCAGCTCAACTTGAAAAGTGCATTTATTCCAAAACCCTGAAAATTTAACTTTTCTGAGCCATCTAAAGCTGCAAGCCAATCAGAGAGTTTTTGGGCAAGAAATGCTTCCATTTGGGGCAAAAACAGAGTTAGAATGAGGAGATCATGAAGCTGGAACTTTTATAGAAGATAAGGTATTGAGTGGAGGACAGATGACAGCAATCTAGAGGTTCTCAAAATTTCTGGCCGACTAGCCAGTTCAAGTAGCCGACTGGCCACTTTACTGGCCAATAGTGGGAATAAGTGGCCAGCAGAAATAAAAAGTGGCTGACAACCTCTTTCTGTCCTCGGCAAAGGGTTTTGGGTCTTTCTATGTGGTGAAGATGTTGAAAACCTGTGTTCTGTTCTACCCTGGATACGTCTAGCTCTTTTGTTCAGTAGTTTAGTTAAGTTGTTTCAATTTAATTTGCTTATTGAGTTGTTGTAATTTGCCTATTGAATTGAATTTGTTTCATTCATTGAGTTGTTGTTTTGCTTATCGAGTTGTCGCAATTTGTTTATCGAGTTGTAATTACTTTGTTTGGCCTGTCAAGGCGTTGTGTTGTTTATTGAGTTGTTTGGTTCTTTCAGTTGTTGGTCAATTCACTACCTGATTAAGACAATGCAATTTGAGCGCCCAATTTTCAAAAAATCAATCTCATTTTCATGCTGTGCGATGTTATGAGATGATCATAATATAAAATGTAACACTTTTTCAATCAAAAAGCTGTTTTCATTCCATCATGGTTTCTTTTTTACAAAAGTAAAAGTTTTAAGAAAATAAAGCTGTCTAAGGCTGTGCAATGTGCCGATACAACTAGCAAAAGAAAACTAAGCAAAAAGAAAAGAAACCAAAGCAAAAAAAGCATCTGGATCAGTGCCATCCGTCTCAAGATCGAGAGGCTCTCTTCGTCCTCTTCCTCGGCTGTGCGGTCTCAGAACTATCACCGTCGGCACAGCTATCTGAATCGGAGCTGGAGCCAGAACTAGAACTGCCTCCACTCCCATCCTCGGAGCCCTCCTCAGTGTCATCATCATCCTCATGCATGATGGGTCCCCGATGTCTTCCTCGGCCGCATGCTGCTGGAGGGGGTCTTGATGGTCCTGCCTCTGGCTCTGATGGTCCAGTCTAAAAAGGAGTGACCTGAAAAGGCAGTTTGAATATATCAGCCATCGTATGTATATCAGATGCAAGTGTAATGTGCGGAGCAAGTGTATACAGAGATCAGATACGGTGTGTGCATGCAGTGTGTCGTGTTAGATGTGATCTATACATACAATGAATCGGTGCAATGGAATGTTCAGTTTCGGTATATCAGCAGAAATATGATGACCAAAATGCAAGAAAACTGAAGAGTTGCCAGAATGCTGTGGGAGTGCAACATCATCTCTCTCTGCATGACCATACCCTCAAGTGAGGCCATCGCCTTGAGCAATCCCTCGATATATCCTATAGAGGGTTGCAAATGCAAGATGAAGCCATGAGTGAATGAATCAACAAATATCCGAGTGAAACTGAAATTAATAAAAGCTGTAAAGTATACCGGTGGTGAGTCAGGTGTCCTGACGTATCGATGATTAGGCAATAGAGGCTCAAGCAGAATCTGATAAGGTATCCCACCAAGCTGCCAATTTGTCAGCTCAGTCGGAGGATCCAGCCATCCAACACACTGTCTAGTAGAAGGCATCCCTCTAGTCTCACCCCTCGATGCTCGAGCCCTGCTCGTCGATAGGACGTCTGCAGCCCGAGCCCTGCTCAACGAAGCAATATCAGTTGTCCTTCCCATGGGAGCACGAGCACCTGCCAATGGAGACATGAGGTATGCCTAGATGTAAGTCGAGTAGTCTCCCTCCCCGATGTACCAGTCTGTATCTGTGCCTTGTATGACGTCAGTAAGCTCCTGAGCGGAGAGGCTCTCTGTGGCCCGCATAGACGGTGGAGATAGCAAAGGAACTGACTGTAATGGCAAGCCTAATTTCTGGTGCATGAAGCGCTCACCTAAGAACCAGGCTCGGCCCACTGGCCCTTCAAACAAGATCCGACATCGGGAGGCTTCCCGAGCTCCGGCAAAATGAAATCGGGCAAACTCTGGCATCCCCGCCCAGGGCTGCCATGTGGTCTGTAGACAGCAAGTGCATAGACTGATAAGTTGCCATTAGATATGCAAAGTGAATTGAAGATGAAAACAGGAAAAATTGTGAGTTTTGGATTACCTCTGTCGTCCTCACTGTGTCGAAGTACTGGTGCAGGTATGGGAGGGTCTCCCGGGGCCTAGGCTGGCATCGACCGTCATATCAGCACGAGTAGGGTACCTCAAAGGGTGTCTCACCCTCCGGCTCAGGTGCAAGCACTGGGAAATAGGCGTATACCTATAGCTGTGAAAAGCGAGAGGGGTGGCAATGGAAATACAAGATAAGCACAGAAAATACATAAAGTACAAGTACAGAGCAAAGATTGAACTATGCAGTGTACAGTATACAGAAATGCAAAGCAGAAAGCATAGCAGAAAATGTAAACCTGAACAGTAAAGCATACCTCCCAGGCTCTCCAGTAGCCGCCCACTATGTTCCCGCTCCTACAAGAGGTCGAGCTCCTATGGCAGTAGAGGGTAGCAAGGCCGGCACCCCCCAATCATAGTGCCTCACCTGAGACAGGTCCACTAAGGCACTCAGCAAATATAGCCCCACTGTGTTCCCTCTGTCGGCGAACAGGGTAGTGCCGAAGAGGAACATGAGGAAGCCTCGAGTGTGCTGCTCTGTCTCCTCGACTGTTGTAGGCTCTCTCTCTCCGAAATGGTCAGCAAACCAGGTATACTGGACCAAGCCCAGTGATCGATAGATGGGCGGGTGTGCTCCCAGTAGATGAGTCCAAGCTGCCTCCCACTCACCCACATCAGAGTCATATGGGATCGGCTGGCCTCCCACCTCAAGGCCTGCCAGCATCGCGAAGTCATACGGGGTCATCGTCATGTCCCCGGTGGTAAAGAAATGAAAAGAGTTGGTGGTGTCCCACCATCTCTCTACCAACGCGCCTAAGACGGTCCTAATCGCAAAGAGACGCGAGAGGCCCGTACAGAATAGGCCAAACCCCGCCTCATCAATAATCTGCTGGACGCTATCAGAGAGTTCCAAGTACCACTCCCTCGCCGCAGTGGACCCGTACCCGCGGGTGAAACGGGATTCAACCTGTGTGGATGAGTAGAAATACAGTGTGTGAATGTGTTTAGAATGAGCAGGAATATAGTGTGTGAATGTGTTCAGAATGAACAGATGAAATTTAGTGCAGAAAGTGTGAGCTATGCAAGAAATGTAAAGTACCTCACAGAAAATATAAAAGTGTAGTGCGTACCTCTGGGGCATCGTGGGACAAATGAGACTCCGGCTCCCGAAGAAGTAGGTCCGCAGATGCACGTCGTGCAAAGCTAGTAAAATGACGGACTGTACTAAGTGGTAGTACATGCGCCTCGGGATGGTACGTCGCTGGGTTAAATGGCTGAACTCTGGGCGGTAGAAGAATGTGCTCGGGCTCCCCCTCCATCCTCGGAGAACCTTTGCTGTGTGGCACGTTGTCTGCCATCTGGAGAGAAGGTGGAAGAATAAGTGAAAATGAGCAAAATGGGGCAAAAATGCAAAACGTCAACAAAAAGTCAACTCTCGGAAGAGAAAAAGTCAAAAAAAAAATCAAAGCCTGGGAAAAAGGCGCCAAACTCAACTCAAAGTTGAGGGAAACAAACCTCAAATGGTGAAAATGGAGGAAAAGGCTCTGAAAATAACTTTTGTTCGGTTCAAAACGAAGAGAATCGAAAGTTTTTCACGAATCAATTTCGCGGAGGGCGTTGGAAAACACGTTAAAAGTACAGATCTGAGAGGAAAAAGAGTCTAGGGATGAGGAACAAAGGTTTTCGGCACTGTGTGTGTGAGAAAAAGTGTTTGGGAGTTGGGTTTTTAAAGATCTCCGTGTAAAAGACCGAAACTGCCCCGACTTTTCTAAACGGTCCGACCGGCCAGTTTTTCTGGCCGACCAGCCACTTAAGTGGCTGGCAGCTTTGGCAAGTGGCTGGCAAACTTCCAGGGTGGCTGGCAGGTTCCCAGTGTACTCCCTGTGTGTTTTCAGACTGTTTTGAGTCCTTGGTTCCTAAGAAAGTGCAAGAAGAGCCCACTTTTCAGCTCAAAACGTTTCTGCGGAAGTTTCAACTCATGTCTTCAATGTGTGACTCATCGTTGGCTAGCATGAACAAGGTGTATCCTTTTAAAGTGCATTGTAACTCCTCCGAGAGGTAAACAGGAGGTTGCAACCATGTTAGACGCGCGTTTCTTTATTCGATGTTTCACATTGAACGTGCTATCGATGTTGCATTGCATGCGCATTGTTGTCATTTAGCACATAATGCATATGATGCAACGCATTGCGTTACCCATGTTTCTATGCTGCATAGAATATGCATGTCATGTTATATTGCATTGTGCATGCCCTTACATTCGTATAGAAATTGCCCGTACCTGTTGCATTGTGCATGCATTCGGTGTTGTCTAGAATATGCTCCATGTTTCGTTGCATAAGATATGCTTTTGTTTCGTTCCTCGCATGATGTGTATGAAATATGCCTCACTAAGCATTGTGTCATGCTGTCAATCTCGCATAGAACATGCATTCTTATTATATTACATTGTACCTGTGAAGTTTCTTTCTTACGCAGGCACGATATTGTATGTACGGTTCATTTGAAGTTGGTGCAACCAGACGATATTGTACGTACGGTTCATTTGAAGTTGGTGCAACCAGACGATATTGTATGTACGGTTCATTTGAAGTTGGTGCAACTAGACGATGTTGTATGTGCAGTTCATTCAGAGGAACTCTAGGTAAGATCATTCCTGCCTCTGTGTCACGAGCCAAACCCGCCCCTATAGGTTTAGCATCGTAACCGGCCAGTAATCCTGGGATTACCGAAGGCCTCTGAGACAAATTAACATAATATTAGGGGCTAGCGGAAGCAAATAACAAATATACAATGTCCATTGAGCTGCGCAGACTTATATGAGAAAGAAAAATTTAAAACTTTTTATATACACATATACACATCATCCCTACGTCATAATATATATATAGATCAGGCAAAAAGGACTTAGCCCCTTTTTCAAAATACACAAGACTTGTTTAACCAAACAAGAAAACAGAACTTAAACTTTAAATCACATAGCCAAAATCACTTGCCATATCCGGAACCTCCACGGGAGGCACATAGGTTGGCTGACAAAAATAGGTTCTAGGCGAATACCTCTAAGCCTGGTTACGCGCCTGATCACCTACATACATAAATAATACAATGAGCTAGAGCCTAGTGAATAATAACAGAGTAAAGGGTTTTAATGAATGATATCCGTACAGATTCAGAATTCATAATTCAGTTTCGTATCAAATTCATAATTTGTCCAGATCATATACAGAAACCATAAGTCATGCATAAGTTTACGTGATACATCCATAAGCGCTAACAGAGCAGATACAAAACAGATGCAGACACGTGAGGGTTACGAATAACCAATTCCATAAAGGAACCTCCGGATCCGGGTAACAGAGAATAAACACACTGAGCCACATGATGGAGCCCCCGGTACGGGTAACAGAGTGCAGACAGATTAAATTCCATGATGGAACCTCCGATACCGGGTAACAGCCAACACATATCACATGATACTAAGGATGTCACGAATACATATCAGAAATTGGACAATCATTCATTGTACAGAACATAACATTTCAAAAAACAATTCTTGTTTCACCATACAGAAAATAAATAAGGTTGAACATAGCTTTATTATGTCATTATTCACAGATAGCTGCAGAAGCAAATCAGACAGACTGGACATATCAGATAAACCAGGCAGACAATGGCGCGTGACCTACACAAGCACATAACACATACACATTGAAATACAATATTACTCCCTTGATCAAACTTGACTTTTCTAGTCTTTTTTCTCCATCTAAATAGTCCGAAGTTCTACTACGCTTATTCTTTCTCATTCAAATAAACCGGGTTCTTATTTCACATATTCTTTCATTACTAAGTTCTTCTTTTCCAAATAGATTGATCTTTTACTTAGCTTCTTAAACAATTACTACTAGATCAATGATTCATTCATTAACTAACTAATTTATGTTGATTGGTAGCTTATTAATCTTTATTGAATCATAAATCATGTCTAGAATGTTTTGGAAAGAGATGAGAATAAAAATGTGAACTAAATGCAATTTTCCAAAATATGTTGAAAATGGGGTCTTCGCTCGAGCGCCACTTTGGTCGCTCGAGCGGACTGTAAAATTTGAAAAACTTCTGGGAGCTTTTGGAAAGAGATGAGAATAAAAATGTGAACTAAATGCAATTTTCCAAAATATGTTGAAAATGGGGTCTTCGCTCGAGCGCCACTTTGGTCGCTCGAGCGGACTGTAAAATTTGAAAAACTTCTGGGAGCTTGATTTTCACACTCAAGCGAGACTTTCCTCGCTCGAGCGGACAACGTAAATTCTGGAATTTCCAAAATTACAATTGAAGTTTAAATTTGATATTCAAAACCTCAAAGCATGTATTTTTGGTACACAAAAATGTAAAACCATTGTATAATTAAATAAACACTTTCAATTAGAAATCATTCATTTAAAATCATGCTTAAATTGTCCAAATTTAGTTTTAACTCATCTTTTCCATATCAAACCCAATTTCAAGCTCACAAATTTTAAAACACGAATTAAACTTTCAAAACTCTTGAAAAATTCATAATGTACGTAAAATTGGAACTCAATTTCATGTTAGGACAAATAAATTCCACCCAAAGTAATTAATTTCTAAATTAATTTTCATACATTTTATCATAGCTTCAATTTCTCATTTTCTCTTTAATTACATAAAATTGGCCTCAAGTTCTTTCTATTTTCCTTGAAATCATGAAATTGGAGTCATGAAACTTCTTATAAATTTTCCAACTAATTTCCATAATCTTAAACTCAACTTAATTTGTAATCTCAACTTAATTCATAATCAAAATATGTTTAATTCAAATAGAATCTTAAATTACATTACATACATGGATTAAAAATCTAATTATAAAATCAAAGCTTTATCTAGCATTAGGATTAATTCTAATTTTCCATAAACTTGATGTTCATAAAACATTTCATTTTTCTCTTCAAAATATGAGATTGAATTAATCCAAGTCCTTCAAATTCCATGATGTATGTATCATTAGAGTATTAAACTTATAAAATTTATTCATGCATGTAACAAATGGAACTTAATCTCATGCAAGATTACAAAAATTAAAGTCAAAATAATTAATTTCTAATTTAATTTCCATAAATTGAACATAACTCTATTTATTCATCATCTTGCTAACTTCTTCTATTTATATGAAGTTGAACCCAAGTTTAACAAATTTAAGAAATCATAATTCATACTTTTGGTCCTAACTTGATTTTACATGCAAACCCAAATTTAATCTCATAAGTCTTTTTACACATGAATTAAATCTAAAACTTTGAAATTCTAACATGCATGTAAAGATGAACCTCAAATTTATGAAGAATAATAAAAATCAAATTCAAACTAACTAATTTTCAAATTTATTTCCATAATCCTACACTCAACGATTTTTTTCATCTTCTTTCTTATTTCTTTTTGATTACATGAAATTGAATCTAATTCCCTCTTCTTCTTATTTTTTTCTAGCTTTTAAGCGATTAATCTAAAAGATTTGAACTTAAATTCCATACCTAGAGTTCTTGAGTGATGAATTTCCTTTGAATTTCCCCTTCCCTTTCTTTAAACCCATGCTTCCTTGAGCTCCCTCTTTCTCTTCTTGACATAGAGCAACTCCCCCCATTTTATTTTGTTTTCCAGTAACTAAGTGCATGGAACACTCTCTCCCTCTCTCACACGGGTTTCCAGCAGAACACCCAAATAAGCCTTCATTCAAATATTTCAACATGTACACACACACAAGCACACCTCTCTTGTTGACACATATTGCACACGTGCACCTTAGGTCAAGCTTCCAGCACATCACTTATACATATGCACACAATCAGATTTCTCAATATACAACGAGAAATAAGGCCATGACATAGCGATACACCGGCTTGTTGTAAGCCTGTTCTTCATCTCCGACAGTGTAATAAAGTGGGGCAGTGACGTATAGAAACACAGGGGAAGTGGAGCATATCGTGGCTATGGTATTTGCAATAACAAATAGTTTGAAAGCTGCTTCTGTTATTAGAAGTGGCATTCCTTGTTTTGAATCTTTATTGCTATTATAACCTCCAGGCATCGTGAATCCGGCCGCAAAGCTGATAGTTACTATGAGTGTTGCCACTATCAAATGGGTCTCACTCATTTTCATGATTGCTTCTAATTTTGCTTTCCCTCGTTCTTTAAGATTTTTCTGATTTTCTTCTTTATGAGCCCTTATTTTTGTTATCAACTCTTGATCCCGGCTGACTATATTTCTCCCACCACAAATTTCCGATCTCACTAATTGGGAATCTTGTTTTTTTTGTTATGATCAGTTTGGAAAGCCAAACAAAATAATATATTGTGATGAATCTGAATTTCTACAAAGCCCACCGCTAAACCAAAAATAGACTCATTCACTTTCTTCACATTTAAACTCAATGAAGGCAATGCAAAAACTAGAATTCTAAAGGCCATAAAAGAGAGAAAAGAATTTATCATTTTTAAATTCGTAGCAAACGAGCCTATCATCCGTGCTATGTACGGAATAATTATAGATATTTATATTTGTTTTAGATTTTTTTAATATATAAATTATGTTTTTTGAGATTTTTTATAAAAATAATTTAACAATCTTATCATAAACTATAGTGTATGAGAGAAGTTGAAAAATGTACTACAGTAACTATGCATGGATTGTATCTATAATTATTTGTATGAAGGGATTTTAAATGTTGATCAAGAGATTTTGACCAAATCAATAAATGCAGGCATGTGGAAAGACATGTAGATTGGAAAAAAAATTAATAAATACTAATCAGGAGATTTTGACTGAATCAATAAATGCTGAGGTTTTTTTTTTTTTTAAATCAAAAAATTAAAAAATTTAGATTGGGATATTAGAATTCCCACAAGGCTGGGGGTTAGAAACCCTATTTTCTTTAATATATAGATATAGATTATATATTAATGAGTAAGTAAATGCATTTCATATAAGTAAATGCATTTCATATACTTTTCTTTTTTTTTTTCCTTCTTTTATTAAACCATTTGATTTCAAGTTCTTCCAAATGGCGTACAATTGATATACACAAAAAGGGTACTTCTACAATATACACCCTCAAACATGGGTGTAAATTTTATCAAATAACAGACTTTTAAAAACTATCTTGTTTTTTATATTTATTTTCAGAACTTTTTAAAAATATATATATGTTTATCTATTTAAACTTTAGGATCATCTAGTTGAGATAGATTTAAAAATAAATAAATTTAATATAATTTTTTTTTAAAAATACTAAACTGAAATATCTCAAACTGCAAAAATTCTAAAAAACCAATTTCTTTCAGCTTGGAACTTCAATGGCTAAAGTTCCTTGGGAGCATAATGCTTTAATGGCAGAGTCATTGCTGCTCGTGAAGGACTTCGATGGGTCCTTGTAGTGGAAACTGGTTTCACCTCAAAAATTGGTTTTTCTTGTGCAAAGGTATTATTAAATGGCTTATCTATTTAGAAAATTAAGTTGTAAGTTCTATCAAATAGATTATCTATTTAGAAAATTAAGTTGATCCGATATTAGAATTATGAACAATCTTTTGTATATTGTGTATTTTGTCTTGTGCAAAGGTATTATTAAATGGCATGGCTCATTTCATTGCTAAGAAAGGAGCTGTTAGGAAGGGTAGAGTGTTGGGACTTTTTCTCCCCCTATTTTATCCTTTCGGAGAGTATGGATGCCCTGTTTAATGTATAATCATACTGTTTGACAAAAAAATCAACGAACAAATAAAAGTTTATATGGTTTTTTTTTTTTTTAACAGAAAATAAAAGTTTATATTGTTGATCCATAAAAGCTTGCCTTTGACCTGCTTAACCAACTGGACTACTTGCAAGTTTTGAATAACATCTCACAAAACTCACTTTTAGAAAATAAACACAAGTAAAGAAAAAAAAAAAATTAGAAAATAAAAGAATCTTAAACATTTGGAAATCAATCAAAGCTACTCGTATTAGAAGTCATGGAAAAAAAAAATTAGTGTTATTCAAATTCAAAAATTAAACTCATTTTTCAAATTCAATAATCAATCAACCAATCACTCTTATGTGTTATTTGTCTCTCATATATTTTTAATTATCAACTAATCATCTCACTTATACATCATTAAGTCTAAAAAATGAGTATAAAAATTGGGTTTGTATGTTATTTTCCAAAGCTAAAATGTGTCATCACTATGTAGGGTCATGTAAAATTGCAAAAAATCATCACTATGTTTGTTCCAGAAAATAAATTGAGTCCACTTTTTAGAAAATTGTTTTTTTTTTTTAATTTTTAGTGAATTTTTTAAATATTTTACACAACTTTTTTAGTTTTTAGATATACCTAATCAAATACACTTAAAAAGTATAATATTTATGAAAAAAATGTTTAAAAAATTCACCAAATACAAAAAAAAAAAAAAAAAATACATTTTCATATTTTATTTTATTCAATGAATTTATTAAATATTTTTGTACAAATATTTTACTTTAAAATTAAGTGGATCTAAAAATTCAAACAAAGTTGATTGAAATATTTTAAAAAATCATGAAAAATACAAAATATCAATTGAAAACTTGAAAAACTATTTTTGAAAACTTAAAACTAAATAGGGTGATTTATTTAATTCTAAGAGTTTTATGTTTATTTTTATTTTCTGTTTCGTTAGCAAATTTAGAACTTTTAATAATCTTCGATGAAACCTTGAAAAGAGGGGAAAAAATAGTATTTTTTCTTTTTTAATAATAATAATAATATAATTTTTTTAGAAAAACATGAAAATGGGATATTATTCAAGTAAAAAATAGCCAAGCCTAGCCCTGTCCTATGCCTCAACAACCACATAAAAAGAAGATAAAATTTCAGTGTAAATTTTAAAAAATAATTATAAATAATTAGTAAATTCTACAAAAAAAAAAAAATAATTAAACATTTAAATATTTTCGTGAATCTGTAATAACTTTATTAAACTAGTACTAAATAATAATTTTTCCTAAAAAGAAAGGCATATACACCTAAAGACTCAAGAAGATGGCATATACACACTCATGAGGTCTCAATAGAATAAAAAAAAAATCTAAAAATTGATCAAGGTCTGGAAATACCCTCTCCAAATCCAATATATAATATATATGGCTAAGAAGGAATTGTTGATAAGAAGGAATTGTAAACATTATTGCGTAGTGCGTTTCGATGTATGCATAGGATAATGTAGCACAAGCAAAGTGAAAGTTTGCTTCTCAACCATAATATATATATATATATATATATCCCCCACAATTTCTCTCCAGTCTAAATCAGATTGGAGAATATTATTGAGTTTCTGTGGGCTCGTCATGAAATCTGTATCGATAATCCAAATAGTTTAATGTGTATAGTTCATTGAGTATTTCATTCCTATAAAAAATCACGTTGATCGGATATCGATAATCATTTAATCAGCTCATGTTTGTGTCAATGATAAGTATGATTTTTAAAATAAATTATTTATTCAAATATGATATAATCAACTAACTATCGATATCCGATTAATATAATTTTTTACATGAATAAAGTACTCAACAAACCTTACATATTACTGCTTCTATCCCGTCTAAATTGGGCTAGAGGGTATTGTTGGGGCTCCGTGAACCATCACGGAGCACACATTGAGTATTTCATCTATAAAAAAACATGTTGGACGTTGGGTATCCCAACTGGAGAGGAGCCTCTCTCTCTCTATATATATATATGTTGCATTCCATAAGAAAACATGCCATGTGCAGCGAGGTTGGCATATCTTTACCTGAAATTTTGACCATTGTATATCGTCGGGCGTAATGTTTTTATCGTTGAAAGCCCATTCATATTCTCTATTGCACCATTCTTTTGTTGAACCTCTCAGATGCGCTGAAGCTAAAGTAACATCATCATACGGGTACAACAGATGGAGAGGTGTGTTTCCTTCAATGTCTTTCTATTTTTTAAGATGGCTTGACCATGGGTTGTCTTTGATAAATTCAGTCGCATCTTTCTCCCCCATATCCATGGCAACGTGAAGAACATTTTGTCCTTTGCCATTGACCATCTCCCAACAATTCGGACATTGTAACAAAATCTCTTTCATTACGCTTTTACAACCTTCAGTAGCAGCTATATGAAGAGCTGTCTTTTCGTCATCCTTGTCTGCAGTGGTAATGTATGCCGCTGATTTATCCTTTTTTAGTATTGAAAAAATAAATATGGAGAGAATAATTGACAGAGCAAACAGGCTCTTTGTTTTCAATTGTATTAATCCTTACGGGGAGACTCCATTTTATAGGAGTGATTATACAACATTTGCAAGACAATATAATAAAAAGCTACTAGACAACATAATGAAAGGCAACAATCATAATTAAAGGCACAACATATAAAACTAAAAGTAGCCGAAAGGAAATGGCACTAACTAAAGCAAATTGCACTAGCTAAGGCATCTGATGACTACTAATGACACACAAATATAATATATACATTATATATATTATATATTATTAATAATGAAAAGAAGCTTGATTTCAAACACTCCCCCTCAAGCGACGTTGTAGATGTTAATCATTCCCAATTTGTCCGTCAGATCTTCAAAGCTAACTCGAGCAAGAGCTTTTGTGAGAATGTCAGCCTTTTGGCTCTTTGTTGGAGTGTAGCTGACTTGAAAAACTCCTTCTTCAATCTTTTCCTTGATAAAGTGTCGATCTATCTCCACGTGTTTAGTTCGATCATGATGAACCGGATTCTTAGCGATACTGATGGCAGCTTGGTTGTCGCAGTATAAAACCATGGGATGCTCAGATGGAACCCATAATTCTTCTAACAGTCTGTTCAACCAGATTCCCTCACAGATACCTAGGGCCATAGCACGAAATTCTGCCTCAGCACTACTACGGGCTACCACTGACTGTTTCTTGCTTCGCCATGTAACCGCGTTCCCCCAAACAAATGAACAATAGCCAGAGGTTGATCTTCGATCAGTCACTGAACCTGCCCAATCTGCATCTGAAAAAATCTCAATTTTTCTATTTGTTGTTCTTTGGAAGAAGAGACCCTTTCCTGGTGTCATTTTTAGGTACCTCAATATTCTGGTCACAGCAGTCATGTGTTTTTCGGTTGGATTATTCATGAATTGACTGACCACACTAACAGAGAAGCCGATGTCTGGCCTTGTATGAGAAAGATAAATGAGTTTTCCCACAAGACGTTGATATCTCCCTTTATCACTTGGTGCACTACCGTCACTTTCTTCCAGTTTGATAGTTGTGTCCATAGGAGTTTCTGCCGGCTTGCATCCTAGCATCCCTGTTTCATTTAGTAAGTCTAGAACGTATTTACGTTGTGAGACTGCTATACCTTTCTTTGACCTAGCAATCTCCATTCCAAGAAAGTACTTAAGATTTCCAAGATCTTTAATCTCAAATTCCTTTGTTAGGAATTTTTTAAGTAAGCCAATTTCCTCTTCATGATCACCTGTTAGAATTATGTCATCCACATAAACAATGATAATTGCCAATTTCCCTCCTAGGGAGTGCTTCACAAATAATGTATGATCGGATTGACATTGAACAAAACCATACCCTTTCACTACCTTAGTGAACCGCTCAAACCAGGCCCTGGGAGATTGTTTGAGACCATACAGGGATTTTCGGAGTCTGCAAACTTTGTTGAAATTTGATGTCGTCTCAAGTCCAGCAGGAATGTCCATGTAAACTTCTTCCGTTAAGTCACCATTGAGGAAGGCATTTTTTACATCAAGTTGGTGAAGTGACCAATCGAGATTAGCTGCCAAGGATAAAAGGACACGAACAGTGTTGAGCTTGGCAACTGGAGCAAAGGTTTCTTGATAGTCAATGCCATAGGATTGAGAGAATCCTTTAGCGACCAACCGAGCTTTATAACGATCCACATTACCATCTGCCTTGTACTTTACTGTGAAAATCCACTTACATCCAACTGGTTTCTTACCTCTTGGAAGATCAGTAATTGCCCAAGTACCATTCTTTTCCAGAGCCCGAACTTCCTCATTGACTGCCGCCTTCCACTGAGGAGACTTGAAGGCTTCCTGAATATTCTGAGGAATGGGTATCTCTGTGATGCTAGAAGTGAAGGCACGGAATGAAGGTGATAGCTTATCATAAGAAATAAAGTTCCCAATGGGATGCTGAGTACATGATCTAACTCCTTTTCTCCAAGCTATGGGCATATTAAGAATACTGTTTTCTAACTCAGAATCAACAGTACTATCTGTGGTAGGAATATTGTTACCTGGAATGTTGCTTGGATTAGAACCCGGTTCAGCCTCATGGGATTGTTGAGAAAGTGCTCCTTCCTCCGTGTCCTCTTGGATGTGCTCATTATCCCGCAAGTCAACAATGAACTCAGAATTTTCGGCAGGTAAAGATTGATTAAATGACTCTTGAGGTGTGTGATTTTTGGTGGTGATGGATGGCTCACTAAATGACTCAAGGGTCCAAAATTGATGTTCCTGGGTTGGAGTCTCCCCCTAAATGACGATTTTAGGATAGTAAGACTGGGTTTCAAAAAATGTGACATCCATGGAATTATAGAATTTCTTTGTGACCGGAGAGTAACACTTATACCCTTTTTGATGTGAAGAATACCCAATGAAGATACACTTGAGCG